>NC_142483.1:46874166-47177196 GCF_049115385.1 Moschus berezovskii | reverse complement strand
AATCCTGTATTTAATTTTATTTGTATTAAATCTCAGATTCCTCTGGGAACTGCATTTCAGATCTGTAGACTTGAAACTTAAAGTTCTCATCTTCAAAAGTGTTGGTTTAAAAAGTGTGAGAGAGAGAAAACACACTAGAAACAGATAAGAGAAGGCTGAAGAGACAGAAACAGAAAGATGGCAAACTTATTTGAAGAGAAAAAAAAAATCTGTGCTGTATCCAATAACTGGAAATATTACTGCAATGCTGCAACTGTAAGAAGTTCTCCTCAGTGACTTCTGGATATCAAAGTGGATATAAGCTTTAATCTCTAATACTCTGCATATTGTTGATAACTGGGTTACTGCATTCCAATTGGCATCTAACTCCTAAAAGTAAATAATCAGGGAGAAAAAGTACTGCTATCTTGTCACTACCCTGCCGAGGCCTAAATGTAAATAACCTGGAACTGGTGGAATTTTTTCTCTTCAAGATTACGCACTGTCAGGAAAATCAAATAAATGCATAAGTAGATTTCTTTCAGTTCAGTTCGGTTCAGTCGCTCAGTCATGTCCGACTTTTTGCGACCCCATGAATCACAGCATGCCAGGCCTCCCTGTCTATCACCAACTCCCAGAGTTCACTCAAACTCATGTCCATCGAGTCGGTGATGCCATCCAGCCATCTCATTCTCCGTCGTCCCCTTCTCCTCCTGCCTTCAATCTTTCCCAGCATCAGGGTCTTTTCCAGTGCCTCAACTCTTCGCATGAGGTGGCCAAAGTATTGGAGTTTCAGCGTTAGCATCAGTCCTTCCAGTGAACACCCAGGACTGATCTCCTTTAGGATGGACTGGTTGGATCTCCTTGCAGTCCAAGGGACTCTCAAGAGTCTTCTCCAACACCACAGTTCAAAATCATCAATTCTTCAGCGCTCAGCTTTCTTCACAGTCCAACTCTCATATCCATACATGACCACTGGAAAAACCATAGCCTTGACTAGACGGACCTTGGTTGGCAAAGTAATGTCTCTGCTTTTTAATATGCTATCTAGGTTGGTCATAACTTTCCTTCCAAGGAGTAAGCATCTTTTAATTTCATGGCTGCAATCAGCATCTGCAGTGATTTTGTGAACTAAAATGGACTGGAATGGGTGAATTTAACTCAGATGACCATTATATCTACTACTGTGGGCAAGAATGCCTTAGAAGAAATGGAGTAGCCATCATGGTCAACAAAAGAGCCCAAAATGCAGTACTTGGATGTAATCTCAAAAAACGACAGAATGATCTCTGTTCGTTTCCAAGGCAAACCATTCAATGTTACAGTAATCCAAGCCTACGCCCCAACCAGTAACGCTGAAGTAGCCGAAGTTGAACGGTTCTATGAAGACCTACAAGACCTTTTAGAACTAACACCCAAAAAATGTCCTTTTCATTATAGGGGACTGGAATGCAAAAGTAGGACGTCAAGAAACACCTGGAATAACAGGCAAATTTGGCCTTGGAGCACAAAATGAAGCAGGACAAAGGCTAATAGAGTTTTGCCAAGAAAACGCACTGGTCACAGCAAACACCCTCTTTCAACAACACAAGAGAAGACTCTACACATGGACATCACCAGATGATCAACACCAAAATCAGATTGATTATATTCTTTGCAGCCAAAGATGGCGAAGCTGTATACAGGTAGCAAAAACAAGACTGGGAGCTGACTGTGACTCAGATCATGAACTCCTTATTGCCAAATTCAGACTTCAATTGAAGAAAGTAGGGAAAACCACTAGACCATTCAGATATGACCTAAATCAAATCCCTTATGATTATACAGTGGAAGTGAGAAATGGATTTAAGGGACTAGATCTGATAGATAAGAGTGCCTGATGAACTATGGACAGAGGTTCGTGACACTGTACAGGACACAGGGATCAAGACCATCCCCATGGAAAAGAAATGCAAAAAAAAAGTAGATTTAACAGCCATCAAAAAAGTTTAGAAGCACTTGGTACACAAACTTTATCAAGTTCCCTGATTTTTTTAATTAGATGTCAACAAACTTCAAAACTGCAAAAGAATGTGTCGCTTTGTGGTCACCAGTCACCCAATCCCTCTTTCTAACACCACTCAAGTTCCTTTTGAAGAAAATACCTCTCCTGCACTGTGCTTGTCTGTGCAATGACAAAGCAGGCCCTCCAAACATGGAAACTGTAAGGGCCCTGGCTCCCTTCAGAAACATCTTCCCTCCCAGTCTAGTTCAATTAAAGCTAAATCAGAAATACACGGATGTATAAAACAAGTTTATGGCTGCTGGGGGATCAGGGGTAGGGAAAGTTATAAATTGGGAGACTGGGATTGACATATACACACTATTATACATAAAACAGATAACTAATAAGAAACCATTGTATAAAACAAGAAACTCTACTCAATACTCTGTAATGACCCGTATGGAAAAAGAATCTTTAAAAAAGTGGATATACGTATGTATATAACGATTCACTTTGCTATATACCTGAAAACTAACACAACATTGTAAATCAACTATACTTCAATAAAATTTTTTAAAAATAAACTACATCACTAGCAGATTTCTTTTTGTTCTTTATATCTTATCAGAGAATAAAATTTTGTGTTAATTACCTCAAAATCAGGTCTTTAAAAATAAAATAATAAATCAGAGTTTTATTCAAAATTAAAAAAAAAAAAAAAAAGACGTGGCCACAACCTAAACAGCCAGCAAGGCTCCTGCTCAGAAACCTGAACCATGAGTGGAGTGACACAGAATAAACAAACGGCTGAAGTTTACTAGCAGTGGCTCCAAGCAAGACTCCAAGAGGGCCCTGCTCCAAAGGCCCTCTGGAGCTGCCAGGCCCTGACTGCTCTAATCCTTCTCTTGGAGTCTCTGACCTTGCTCATTTCCCCTCATCAATACCCTTTATGATCAAGTTAGGCAGTCAACCTGCAGAAGCGGTAAACAGTACTTGTGCCGTGCAGTTCCCCTCCCTTCCTGGACACATCAAAATATTTCCCAGCTCCCCTGAAGTTGGATGGGACCATGTGACTAACTCTAAGCAACTGGCTGAAAGTAGAAATGATGTGTGTGTGTACATGTGTGCCTGCTAAATCGTTTCAGTTGCTTCCGACTCTTTGCAGCTAGGACCATATTGTGACGGTCACTCAGTCGTGTCTGACTCTTGCCACCCATGGACTGTAGCCTGCCAGGATCCTCTGTCCATGGGATTCTCCAGGCAAGAATACCGGAGTGGGTTGCCATGCCCTCCTCCAGGGGATCTTTCTGACCCAGGAATCCATAGGCAATTTTTTCTACTCTATCCCCATGTCCCAGGAAACGTGAGCACACCTGCTGGATGGAGATTAACTGCAAGCAGCTGGGGCTATGAGGTCAGCTGCCCTCAGAGCACCCAGGCCAACAGCAAGAGAGTTCTAAAGCCTCTGAGGTTTTGATGGTTGCCATTACCACAGTATTGGCTAGTCATATCCCAACTAAGACAGAATTCTAATCATCCAATTCAGACAAACCACTTTAGTCATACGTAGTAATGACAAAGTTTTCATACCTTAAAATAATTACTGACAAAACAAGACAGTCAGTAAACGACTGCACCCATATCTTAGGGGAGAAGATCATTTGTGTCGCAGCTAAGATCTGCCATCAACACTTGTATCATGGATCTGACACCAGAGTTGTGAAGCACCAATCGCCAGAAAAGCTGTGAATGAGAAGTATACTGATAAATCCTGCCCTGCAAGTTAGGAAATTGGGTGTCAAATTGCCATAAATCTGTAATAAATCTGCAGTTTGAAACCAGATTAATCATTAAAATTCTTTTGCCCATCTCTGGCAGATGGCAGACAAGATGTCCTAAATATTCCTCCCACTGAAAATAATTTTAAAATGCTAGATAAAATATTTTTTAATGTCTTTATAAACTGCACAGCTGAACTGGCAGCTATGGGAATCTCAAAGACTGAAACTTGGAAAATATGCCAGCAGAGAGAAAAGAGGAAAATAAGAAAATAGGCAAGCATTCAAGATACTTTAACCCTGCAAGCATGGGATGAATCTTTGTGACCTTGAAATGACCTTCTGAAATGGAACAAGTGACAAACTCCAGGGCTTGCCCAGAGTGTGGTATCACTTAGGAGACCATTCGCATTAAGTTGGGACCCCAGTGATATACGAGTAAGAAATGAACCAAACTGTAAGAGAGAGCAGTAAGGAATCTTGAGACCTTGGCACTGAATGAAGCAAAGGGAAAAAATAATCTTCCCTGAGAATCAAACCAGGCCTCAAAAGCAGGTATGCAGGTCACATTGACAATGCTTCTTGCCAGGGAGTCCAGAGATTCAAACACTTGGGAGTTTGCTAGCCTGACAATTAAAACATGGCCTTAACAATGGCCTATAATTAATGAGGTCAAAATATTAGGATTTTGCCAGCATAGAGCAAGTGAAAGTTGCTCAGTCACGTCTCTTTGCGACCCCATGGACTACAGCCCACTAGGCTCCTCTGCCCATGGAATTCTGCAAGCAAGAAGACTGGAGTGGGTTGCCATTCCCTTCTCCAGGGGATCTTCCCAATCGAGGGATCAAACCCAGGTTTTCCACACTGCAGGCGGATTCTTTACCATCTGAGCCACCAGGGAAGCCCAAGAATACTGGAATGGGTAGCCTAACCCTTCTCCAGGGGATCTTCCCAACCCAGGAACCGAACCCAGCCCTCCTGCATCGCAGGCGTTTTCTTCACCAGCTGAGCTACCAGGGAAGCCCATAGAGCAGAGTAGTGGCTCTCAAATTTGAGTATGCATCAGAATCACTGAAGAATCTGTAAAAACACAGAATGCTAGGCCGTGCCCTCAGAGTTTCTCACGCCGTAGGCCTGGGGCGAGACCTAAGAATTTGCAGCTCCAACAAGTTGCCAAGCAATGCTGATGGCTAAACCATGCTTTGAGAATTACTACTGTGGAACTCCAGTGCCTGCACACTGAAATCACCTGTGAAGCTTTAAAAACTACAGCTTTCTGCATCCAACGCCAGAGATTCTGGTTTAACTGGTCTGGGGTATGGCCTGGACACCAGAAATTTTAAAGCCCCTTAGAATTCTAATGTGCTACCCAAGTTGAGAACCCCTGCTGCAGAGGACAGAGTCAGGAAAAGCTCAGGGAACTGGAAATGCTGGAGTGGTTCTGCAAAGGGCAAACCTAACCTGCCCAGCCACCCGCTAAACCACCCCTCCAGGGAGGATCTGAGAAACAAGCCTTGTGAGGGGGGCACTGGCACCCCTGAGCAGCCCTGCAGTGGAACGCTTGACAGGTCAGAGACGACAGTGAGAAACACTGACCACGGAGCTCAGTTCTCTGATCACAGAGGGAACAACAGAATTTAGGGATAGCAAAGACCAATGGCAGCTCTTAACTACACAAACGCCAGTGAGTCACAGGGCATTTTGGTGATCAGAGTATTCTGACCCACTAGAGTCTAAGACAGCGGTAAACTGACCATCAAATCAGCCTACTAAGCTTGGGCTTCCCAGGTGGCCCGGCATTAAAAAAAAAAAAAAAAACTGCCTGCCAATACAGGAGACACAGGTTCGATCTCTGAGTCAGGAAGATCCCCTGGAGAAGGAAATGGCAACCCCCTCCAGTTTTCTTGCCTGGGAAATCCCTGGTGGGCTACAGTCCATGGGGTTGCAAAAGAGTCAGGCACAACTCAGCAACTAAACAACAAAAACTGATGCTTGACATAGAATAAAAACATTTCCAGGCCTACTGGTCAGAGACCTAACAGAAGTCCCTGTATCAAGGACTCACAGCCTCTTATCCAGATCTCACAGCCAAGCTGGTTCACAGACCCAGAGCTCCTTGACTAAGCTGAAGGTCCCCTGAAAGAGACCCCTACAAACTGGCTACAGGTAAATGATGTCAATCTGTCCCAACACTTTCATTCCCCAGAGGGTCCACAGCCATTGAATGTGACTGAGCACTGGGGAAAGAAAAACACCCAGACTCTCTGAACGTATTAGGTACTGTTTCTGAATGAGGGCTGATCTCCGGAGACCTAAGCTGCCGTTACAGTACAGGAGTCAGAGCAAGAGCTCATTAAAGTCGGGGGCTAACATGCAGTCTTAGCCAAATCCACCTTACATCTGTCCCGTGATCCCAGGCACCTAGCTCTGATTACCTTCCCAGCCCGGGAACAAAGAGTGACCATAGATACCAAGTAATTAGTAGGATGCTCACAGCAGATCCCTAGTTAGAGTAGGAAGAACCAAAGTAGAACATCACCTACCCGGCCTGTCCACTCAATGACAGTAAACCCAAAGCAAATCATGTCCTTGGAGATCGACGATTAGGGATCACTGCCAAAGAAGACAAGGAAGGAGCTGAGGCAGGGATTTCTACCAACGTGTGCACTGAACTTGTCTGTCGGGCCAGTGCAGAAGCCACATGAATTGTGGAGAGTGACAACTAGTTTTGCAGATTTAATCAGATGATGATGCCAATTGTAGCTGCAGATTCGGTTTCAGATGTGGCATCTTTACAGAAGAAAAACAACACAGTTCCTGGCATCTGGTATGGCTCTCTTTTTTATTCCAATCAGTAAAAAAAAAACAAAAAACAGAAGTAGTTTCTACTTGCTGAATTGCCCTTGTATAAGTCAAGTCACCCATTCTGTCACAATTCAGACTCTGACCATCTTGATACTCTGCAGGACACTATGCTGCTCTGTTACACTAAGGTCGTGATGCTAACTGGATCTGGTGAGCAGCACTCTAAATTTGCACGCCAGAGGGTAGGAGAGGAAGCCTTCAAAAAGTTCACCGTCTATTAACACTGTTGAAGTTCCCAGGAGCCCTCTTGGAGCGTATGATCACGTTTCTTCTAAAGCGAGAGGGAATTTGCTGTCCCTGGCACTACCCACCAAGATTAGGAGGTTCCACAACTAGTGGGCCTGTCTGGATTTAGGGATGCCAACCCATTTAGTGATCACTGACAAGGCTGCCAGTTTTGAGAGGGGCCCAAGAAAGAATTCCACAGCAGGTCCAAGCTGGTCTGCCAGATGCAGCACAGACTGTCAGAACAGTCTGTGGCAGAAAGGAACACTACACAAGGCCTGTGGCAGAGTCAGAACCCAGACCCCTCAGATTTTGGAATAAGGTCTTACCCTACCCTCTGCCAACTGCCAATCTCCATTTGAAAAGCAGCACCTGGCTCCTTACTGGGCCCTGGCTGAGACTTAATGCCCATCTCTGGAAGACTATGGTACCTGATCTGGCCATCATGAATCAGAGGACACCATAAAATTGGTTATGCACAATAGCATTTTAAAATTGAAGTGGTATGCATGAGTCCAAGCCACACAGATTCCCTTACTCACATTCGTTAGGCAGGCGGCTCAGACTCCCTGGTATCTGCTGTCACCACTCAGCCGCCTCTCCCTTGCTCAGCCCACCCCCGTTACTTCCTATAAAGTTCTGTGTTCCCTTCTTTCCAGGAGGAAAAGCACAGACAGACCTGGTGCACACATGGGCCTCCACGGCCCGTCAGCACCAGCAGAGAATAGAAGGCCGCTTCACAGCAACCCCATCCACATAAATGCACAGGCACTGCCTGGAGAGAGACGGATGCAGCGATGCAGCTACACCAACCCAGAAGCAGTTGGGCTATCAGGGCTTACCTCAGTTGGTAACAAATTCACCTGCAATGCAGGAGACCCTGGTTCGATTCCTGGGTCGGAAAGATCCACTGGAGAAGGGACAGGCTATCCACTCCAGTATTCGTGGGCTTCCTTGTGGCTCAGTTGGTAAAGAATCCATCCCAATGTGGAAGACCTGGGTTTGATCCCTGGGTTGGGAAGATCCCCTGGAGAAGGGAAAGGCTACCCACTCCAGTATTCTGGCCTTGAGAATTCCACGGACTGTATAGTTTATGGGGTCTCAAAGAGTCAGACGCAACTGAGCAACTTTCAACAGGCTTACCAGGGGATCAAAAACTTGAAAAGAAAACCACTGTACTAAAAATAAATTTTAAAAAAAGTCTAGAGGAAACAGGTATAGACAGGCTCCTGGAATGGGAACAGAGTCGAGACATTCAAGACCCATTCACATAAATGGCCACAAGAGGGCCTTACCCAACAGCTGGAGGATCAGACCTATCCTGGGGATACCAGGCAGCGTCCTTCACCAGCACGGGTCCTCACTCAACAAGCCTGTGTACAAAGAACATGGAGGCAAGGACGGAGGCAGCACAGGGGCTCAACAACGGGGACTTTTGCTCACCAAGGCTAACCTGACTACTGAAACGGTTGAGGGGCCACCTGCCATGAACAGAGGCCAACACTGAGCCAGGACAGAGCTCTGGTCCCTGGAGGGCCCAGCCAGCAAGCCAGCAGCAGACCAATTACACTGGGAGCCTCTGATCATGGAGGGGATCACACTGTGCCCTCACTGGGAGAGAAGCCCATTGCAGGTTGGGGTCAGTCATTCCCGCCCTGGCACTTGAGCCCCCTCCACTAACCATGGTCCTGCCCCTTTCCACCAGTTTCCCAATCACAGCTCCTTCTGGGTTCCAGGAACCAGATCCATCCCAACCCACTTACTCTTTTTTTTTTTTTTTTTTAATTCTGGGGGCGAAAGTTCAGTTCAGTTGCTCAGTCGTGTCCGACTCTGTGACCCCATGGACAGCGGCACACCAGGCTTCCCTGTACAGCACCAGCTCCCGGAGCTTACTCAAACTCATGTCCATTGAGTCGGTGATGCCATCCAACCATCTCATCCTCTATTGTTCCCTTCTCCTCCCGCCTTTCAATCTTTCCCAGCATCAGGGTCTTTTCCAATGAGTCAGTTCTTCCCATCAGGTGGCCAAAGTATTGGAGTTTCAGCTTCAGCATCAATACTTCCAATGAATATTCAGGACTGATTTCCTTTAGGATGGACTGGTTGGATCTCCTTGCAGTCCAAGGGACTCAAGTCTTCTTCAACACCAACGTTCAAAAGCATCAATTCTTCGGCGCTCAACTTTCTTTATGGTCCGACTCTCACATCCACACATGACCACTGGAAAAACCATAGCCTTGACTAGACGGACCTTTTTTGGCAAAGTAACATCTCTGCTTTTTAATATGCTGTCTAGGTTTGGCATAGCTTTTCTTCCAAGAATCAAGCATCTTTGTATTTCATGGCTACAGTCACCATCTGCAGTGATTCTGGAGCCCCAAAAAATAAAATCTCTCACTGTTTTCATTGTTTCTCCATCTATTTGCCATGAAGTGATGGGACCGAATGTCATGATCTTAGTTTTCTGAATGTTGAGTTTTAAGCCAACTTTTCACTCTCCTCTTTCACTTTCAAGAGGCTCTTTAGTTCTTCACTTTCTGCCATAAGGGTGGTGTCATCTGCATATCTGAGGTTACTGATACTTCTCTCTGCAATCTTGATTCCAGCTTGTGTTGTATCCAACCCAGCATTTCACATGATTTACTCTGCATATAAGTTAAATAAGTAGGGTGACAATATACAGCCTTGATGTACTCCTTTTCCTATTTGGAACCAGTCTGTTGTTCCATGTCCAGTTCTAACTCTTGCTTCCTGACTTGCATACAGATTTCCCAAGAGGCAGGTCAGGTGGTCTGGTATTCCCATCTCTTTCAGAATTTTCCACAGTTTGTTGTGATCCACACAAAAGGCTTTGGCATAGTCAATAAAGCAGAAGTAGATGTTTTTCTGGAACTCTCTTGCTTTTTTGATGATCCAATGGATGTTGGCAATTTGATCTGTTTCCTCTGCCTTTTCTAAATTCAGCTTCAGGGCCAAAAGGTGAGAACAATGCTATTACCAATCCTGGAAATGGTGTCATCCATTGTACTCATCACCCCTTTATAAATAAACCATGATTGAATTATCCCAATTTGAGTGAGCAACCAGTTAGAGAGTAATAGTTACCTTTGAAAATCTTTGCTTTCTAGTTTTTTATACTGCTTTATGAAACCAATTAATATAGAAAACATCAGGGACTTCCCTGGTGGTCCAGCAGCTAAGAGTCCATGCTCCCAATGCAGGGGGCCTGGGCTTGATCTCTGGTGTGAGAAGTAGATCCCACAGGCCGCAACCAAGACCCAGTGAAGCCAAATAAATAATTTTTGAAAAAGTGACAGGTCAACCCCAATAGCTGGATTCATCCTCTCCTCCTTGGAAAAGAATACCAGAACACCAATATTGTACACTTAAACAGACCAATGAATAAGTTGTCAGGTTTCACTTTGAGCAACAGCCTTTTAGGCCTTCACAAACTATTAGTTTTATAGTTTTCAGTTAGTTTTACTCATTTAAAAAAAAAAAAAAGGAAAAAACTATTAAGAGTCACCAGGGACAGTGGATCCATATGTCATCTCAGCATCAGAGAATCAGCCCTTGAAGCCCACTTTCTCTGTCAAGCAATGACGTACACGGATGGCAACGACGTGGCAGCAACTAAGGAGGGTGGTGCCAAGCCAACACCGGCAGCCTGCAGGGGCCACCACCGACAATCTACCCACCATGACGAGAACAGGAATGCTGTCCTAATACATGTCTTTTTACCAGCGTGGGGTATTGTCATGACTCCTAGCAATCCTAACAGAAAAAATGCATACTCCTTTCCACTCTTCTTCACTTCCCTCTGGTGACCACAAACTAATCCTGACACAGATCGGGGAAGAGGCCACTCCAGGCAGAGGAAACCAAGCCAGATGTATATCACAGGTACAGCCACAAGGTGGCAGGTCCCCTCTTCTGTGTCTGATGCAAGCATCTCCTGCGGTGCAACTGGCATATATACATTTGTTGAGGGTTAAATGACCTTTTTCCTGGTGAAGAGCAGAACACAATTATGCATGCTCACTATATAAATGTTTTCCTAAGAAGTCAAGTTACCATTATCTGATATTAAAATTGAATCTTTTTGATATATAATAATTTAAAAGCTATGGCACAGAGAAATAGCTCCAATACTGTAGTTTGGAGCTGGCAATATACAGTTTATATATATATTTAAAAAAACAAGCTCACATCTACATATATATATATATAGCTAGTATTATTTACTTGTTACTAAATTCTTAACATCATCTTTTCAACACTCCTCAGATAGAGATACAAGAGAAGCTCATCTTTAAATTGCATTTTTCTGCTTCAGGGATCAGCTCTGATGAGTTGTATTCTCAGCAATTCTTTCCATCACCAATTCTCTTCCCATGCTTCTTTCATCTAACAGAAAATTAAAAGTGATGGTTTGCTAGTTCCCAAGGATTACTAAATTACATTACATTCAAATATATAAGCCTCACAATGGCTGCTCTAAAAATATTAAGCCCAGGTAAAATGAGCATAAAAATTAGTCAGAAAACACAGAAGCTAAAAATCATTCTACAAGATGTCAGGTAAGAAATTAAATGAATTCTATCATTATAAGAAATTAGGAAACACGCCTTTTAAATACGCTTTGATGTGAGATATTTAATTTGTATGTAGAAGTTGATTCAAATATGCCAGTTCCCCAAATGATACGAACTTCAACATCATGGCTTAATACAACAAACTCAGAACATTTCACATCATTCTACACAAACGCATGAATATGATTCAGCTCCTGCTTTGTTAATTTCAACACGTTTTATCTCTCATGATGTCCGAAAGGTAAAAGAAGCAGAAGGTTGTTTAGCAGAGAGGTACAAGGGCAAATTCACGGAAACTCATAACGGGGAAGGGTTACACATGATAACCAGTCCCAGCTGGGGGCCTCGCACAAGCCAGAAATGGTCACACAGTGTCTGGAGTGAAAGACGGCGTCCTCCAGCCCTACGACACAGAATCTACCGAGGAGGCCGAAGCGAGGGACACAGCACCCTGGGGGGCCACTGAATAACTCTGGCAAGAAAGGGAACAGACACTCTACAAGGCAGAGGTGGTTTTCTCAGGGAAACACACAGCACCATTTCTACAGATTGCTATCAACAAGAAAGTCCTGCTCAAATGCAGGTTTTAGAGAGAAAAAAGGTCACAAAAACATGGTTAATGGACCAAGAGTTCTTCCCACCGGCAATACTTTGTTGAGGGCTCTGTGTCAGGCTATAACACAAACCCTCACGGACACAGCACTGATCTTAAGGGAGTCCTTACTGCGGGACGGATTTCAATAGCACTTTATCCAAAGGAGACAGAGATCATTCTCCCTGAGACTTCGGTGGAAAATCAGTGTCTCTCCGTGCTTCACGCTGCCCTGCCAAGCAGCAAGTATCTTGAGCCGGAATCGGAGTGCACTTTGAGGAGAGGCGAGGCTGCCGTCTTCCTCACTCTGGCTGACCATCGCAAACCCTTGGTCTTGACCAAGGACCTGTGGTTCTGAGTCTTGCATCATGACATCGCATTGTCCTCTCCTCAGCACCCTCAGCTACTGACCCCGGCTCACACTTCTTGTCCACTGAGGCCACGGGCCTGGCTCACCACCGTCCTCTCCACCTGTACCCCTGCCATCTTCAGCCAAGTGGCCGTCTCTGTGAAGGACACACTGGAACCCTGACCACACAACAGTCCCTTGAGCTCATCACTCACTTCCCTGTTCCTCTACCCTGCATCAGCCGCTGACCCACCATCACACCCGGACCCCTCACAGTATCCCCAGTACTTCTGCAATTCAAATACTCCCTCACCTCTACTCAGAGCTTCTCTCAAGCTTCCTGATCCAAAGCCCTTCAGCAATATTTCTTTAAACATCCAAGCCCACAAGCCCACCACCTTCTCATAGTCTTTAGAAGCTTTCGAACATAAACGGGGTTCTGGGGAGAAAGACTCAAAACAGTAAGGCCTCAGGCAAGAGGGCTTGGGAGTGACCACTCCCTCCCTTCAATAACTCAACCCTTCCCTTGATTAAAACCCAACTGTCTTGCACAGAACATCACACAACCACTAGCCAGACTGCGATGAAGAATTTAAGGGGAAATAAATCAAACTTGGTTTGTATGGAGCCCTCTTTTCCTACCATTCTGAGATGACAGCTCCATATCTTCTCTGCCTTTCTGTGGTGGTGACCTTGATGTACTCCATCATCAGAAGCCATTAGATACAAGATCCCTCATTCTCCACCACCAAATCTTACCCCCACGCCATCTACATTTATTAACCCTTTCTTCCTGTGACAGTGAGTTGTATCCATTCTCTGCTTTAAGGAAACCAGCCTATTATCATTCATGCTGTGTTGCCTGCCCTGCACCTTCTCATAAAGCTAAATAAACCTTACGTTGAGTAAATATAAACAAACACATATTGATGTATGTACTCTTACATACGTGTGTGTGCGTGTACATTACACTGTATCGGGGGCGGGATTGAATTCACCAGTGAACTCATACAAGCCCAGAGCTGCTTTGGGCGGAAGGTTTTTTACTAATGTATTCACAGACACAGAGTTCTCCAAATTTGTGTCTTCTTCCATCAGTTCCAGAAAGTTGTGTTATTCGGGCAACCTGACCATTTAAGTCATCAAGTAAGTAGGCATGAAGTTATTCAGTCCTTTGAATGTTTGCTTTTCTCCCTGCTGTCTTCCTTTCGGTCCTGATATTGTTTATTTGCATTTTCTCTTTATTTTCTTTTGGCTATAAGTTTTAATAATTTTAAGTTAACAAAATATGAACTATTGGTTTTACTGGGTTTTATATAGTTACTTTTCCAGTTCATTGACTTCAGCTCTTTTTATTATTTCCCTTATTTTAATAGAGTTGGGTTGAATTTGCTCTTTTTTCTACGTTTCTTAAAATGGAACTTGAAACATTTTTGATTTACAATATAGTGGTTTTCAAACTATAGTCCCGGAACCAGCAACATTAAAAAGTCGTCTGGGAACTTGCTGCTGCTGCTGCTAAGTCACTTCAGTCATGTCCGACTCTGTGTGACCCCATAGACGGAAGCCCACCAGGTTCCCCCATCCCTGGGATTCTCCAGGCAAGAACACTGGAGTGGGTTGCCATTTCCTTCGTCTGGGAACTTACTGAAGACACAAATGCTCACGCCCTCCTCCAGACCTACTGAATGAGAAAAGCTGGGGAAGAGGCCCGACAGTCCACATTGTAACAAACCTCCCCAGTAATCCTGATATGTACAAGGCTTCTCACAGCTAATGATCGCCATAGAAGCACTTAAGGCTGTGGGTTATTCCCCTCTTGCTACCATTTTAACAGCATCACAAAAATCCTGATGTTGGGTGTCCTTTATCGTTAAGTTTAAATGTTACATAAATCCTCTTGGGAGATGATCTCCATTAACACATGAGTTACTGTTGGTGGGAACGTAAATTGGTACAGTCACTATGAAGAACAGTATGAAGGTTCCTTAAAAAACTAGAGTTACCAGTAAGATCCACTCCTGGGCATGTATCTGGAGGAAAGTCTAATTTGAGAAGACATACACAGACAGTGTTCACTGCAGCACTATTTACAATAGTCAAGACATGAAAACAACCTAAAAGTCCATCAACGGATGAATGAATAAAGAAAATGCACTAGATTAAATATATATGCAGTGGAATCTACTCAACCATAAAAAAAGAATGAAATAATATCATTTGCAGCAACATGGATAAACCTAGAGAATATCATACTACATTCATGTAGTATGTAAGCCAGACAAAGACAAATATGATACCACTTCTGTGTGGAACTTTTTAAAAAAAGACACAAATGCACTTACCTACAAAACAGAAACAGATCCACAGAAACAGAAAACAAACTTATGGTTACCAAAGGGGAAAGGAGCAGGGGATAATTTAGGAATCTGGGACTAGCATATATACACTCTTATAAAAACAGATAAGCAACAAAGACCAAGTATTCAGCTCAGGAAGCTATACTCAATATTTTGTATAAGAGAAAAGAATGCGACAAAGAACAGATGTGTATCATGTGTAACTAAATCACTGCCCTGTACATCTGAAACTAGCACAACATTTTAAGCCGACTATACTTCAACTGGACAGTGAAGAAAGCTGAGCGCTGAAGAACTGATGCTTTTGAACTGTGGTGCTGGAGAAGACGCTTGAGAGTCCCTTGGACTGCAAGGAGATCCGACCAGTCCTGGGTGTTCATTGGAAGGACTAATGCTGAGGCTGAAACTCCAATACTTTGGCCACCTCATGCGAAGAGCTGATTCATTGGAAAAGATGCTGATGCTGCGAGGAATTGTGGGCAGGAGGAGAAGGGGACGACAGAGGATGAGATGGCTGGATGGCATCACTGACTCGATGCACATGAGTTTGGGTGAACTCCGGGAGTTGGTGATGGACAGGGAGGCCTGGCGTGCTGCGATTCATGGGGTCACAAAGAGTCGGACACGACTGAGCAACTGATACTTCAATTAAATAAATCATGAAACTGATGAATAAAGAAAACAAACATCAGGTACTTAAAAGTAATTTAATTTCTAAACATCTGAGAGATTTTCCAGATTTCCTCTTATTAACTTCTAATTTCATCCCATCACCATAAGAGAATATATCCTAAGTGATTTTAATCCTTTATTAAGTTTTATGGCTGACAATACGATCTTAGTGAATATTCAGTGTGCATTTTATTTTTTTTAATTTTTTATAGTTTTTTTTAAATTTATTTATTTATTTTAATTGGAGGCTAATTACTTTACGACACTGTATTGGTTTTGCCATACATTGACATGAATCCGTCCCGGGGTATATATGTGCATTTTAAATAAATGTATTTTACAGTTGTTGGAATTAGTATTCTGTAAATGTCAATTAATTCAATTTCATTCATATCATTCAAATCTTCTATCAATGTTTTTTTCTTGCTTGTTTAAAAAATATTCAATTTTTAACATTTAGTAACATAACAATTCTAGAGGAGATCAATCCTGGATGTTCATTGGAGGGACTGATGCTAAAGCTGAAACTCCAATACTTTGGCCACCTCATGAGACGAGCTGACTCACTGGAAAAGACTCTGATGCTGGGAAAGGTTGGGGGCGGGAGGAGAAGGGGACGACGGAGAATGAGATGGCTGGATGGCATCACCGACTCTGTGGACATGAGTTTGAGTGTACTCCGGGAGTTGGTGATGGACAGGGAGGCCTGGCGTGCTGTGATTCATGGGGTCGCGGAGAGTCGGACACGACTGAGCGACTGAACTGAACTGAACTGAACTGAACATAACAATAACATATTTGTCTACTTCTCCTTTTAGTTCTGTCAATTTTCCCTTTATTTTAAAGTGCTCATAGTTGGTACATATAAATTCAGGGTTGTTAATACTTCCTAATGCACTGAAGGAGCTTCCCTGGTGGCTTAGTGGTAAAGAATGGACCTCCCACACAGGTTAGTTCATTCCTGAGTATTTAATTTTGTTGCAATGGTGAAAGGAATTGTTTCCTTAGTTTCTCTTTCTGACTTTTCACTGCTAATGTATAAGAATGCAAGGGATTTCTGTGTACTGAATTTTATTAGTACAATTTTACTACATTCATTGATTAGCACTAATAATTTTCTGGTGGCATCTTTAGGGTTTTCTATGTAAAGAATCATGTCATCTGCAAACTGTGAGAGTTTTACTTCTTTTCCAAACTGGATTCCTTTTATTTCTTTTTCTTATCTGATTGCTGTGGCTAGAACTTCCAAAATTATGCTGAACAACAGTGGCCAGAGTGGGCACCCTTGTCTTGGTCCTCATTTTAGAGGAAATGCTTTCAATTTTTCACAATTAAGAACAATGTTTGAAATGGATTTGTCATATATGGCCTTTATTATGTTGACACATGTTTCTTCTGTGTCTACTTTCTGGAGAAACTTTTTATTATAAATCGGTGTTGAATTTTGCCAAAATCTTTCTCTGCATCTATTGAGGTGACCGTATGGTTTTTATTTTTCAGTTTGTTAATATGGTATGCCACACTGATTGATTTGCATATATTGAAGAATCCTTGCATCCCTGAGATAAAGCCCACTTGATCATAACGTGATCTTTTTAATGCATTGTTGGATTCTGTTTGCTAGATTTTGTTGAGGATTTTTGTAAGACACTGATGAAAGAAATTAGAGAAGACACAAATAGATGAAGAGATATACCATGTTCTTGGATTGGAAGAATGAATACTATGAAAATGACTACACTACCCAAAGCAATCAGTAGATTCAATGCAATCCCCATCAAACTACCAACGGTATTTTTCACAGCACTAGAACAAATAATTTCACAATCTGTATAGAAACACAAAAGACCCCAATAGCCAAAGCAATTTTGAGAAAGAAGAAGAGAGCTGGAGGAATCAACCTTTCTGACTTCAGCCTTTACTACAAAGCTACAGTTATTAAGACAGTATGGTACTTGCACAAAAACAGAAATATAGACGAATGGAATAAGAGAGAAAGCCTGGAGATAAAGCCATGCACTTATGGTCACCTTACCTTTGACAAAGGAGGCAAAGATACACAGTGGAGAAAAGACAATCTCTTCAATAAGTGATGCTGGGAAAACTGGGCAACTACGTGGAAAAGAATAAAATTAGAACAATTCCTAACACCACACAAAAAAATAAACTCAAAATGGATTAAAGACCTAAATGTAAGACCAGAAACTATAAAACTTAAGAGAAAAACATAGGCACAACACTCTTTGACATAAACCACAGCAAGATCCTCTATGACCCACCTCTTAGAGTAATGGAAATAAAAACAAGAATAAACAAACGGGACCTTATTAAACTTAAAAGCTTTTGCACAACTAAGGAAACCATAAGCAAAGTGAAAAGACAACCCTCAGAATGAAAGACAAAAATAGCAAACGAAACAATTACAAAGAACTAATCTCCAAAATACACAAGCTCAATACCAGAAAAACAAACAACCCAATCAGAAAATGGGCAGAAGACTTGAACAGACATTTCTCCAAAGACGACATATAGATGGCTAATAAACACATGAAAAGATACCCAACATCGCTTGTCATTCAGTTCAGTTCAGTCACTCAGTCGTGACCGACTCTGCGACCCCATGAATCGCAGCACGCCAGGCCTCCCTGTCCATCACCAACTCCCGGAGTTCACTCAAACTCATGTCCATCAAGTCGGTGATGCTATCCAGCCATCTCATCCTCTGTCGTCCCCATCTCCTTCTGCCCCCAATCCCTCCCAGCATCAGAGTCTTTTCCAGTGAGTCAACTCTTTGCATGAGGAGGCCAAAGCTTGTCATTAGAGAAAAGCAAATCAAAACTACAATGAGATATCACCTCACATGGGTCAGAATGGCCATCATCAAAAAAATCTACAAACAATAAATGTTGGCGAGGATGTGGAGAAGACGGAACCCTCTCACACAGTTGGTGGGAATGTAAATTGATACAGCCACTATGGAGAACAGCATGGAGGTTCCTTAAAAAGCTAGAAATAAAACTACCAGATGACCCAGCAATCCCACTACTGGGCACATACCCTGAGGAAATCATAACTGAAAAAGAAACGTACCCCAGTGTTCACTGCAGCACTATTTACAATAGCGAGGACACAGAAGCAACCTAGAAGTCCATCAACAGATGAATGGATTAAGAAGTTGTAGCACATACACACAATGGAATATTACTCAGCCATAAAAAGGAATGCATTTGAGTCGGTTCTAATGAGGAGGACAAACCTAGAGCCTATTATACAAAGTGCAGTAAGTCAGAAAGACAAATACTGTATATTAACACACATATATGGAGTCTAGAAAGATAGTATTGATGAGCCAATCTACGGGGGCGGCAGTGGAGACGCAGACAGAGGGCAGACTCCTGGACACAGTGAGGGGGAGGCAGGATGATCTGAGCGCAGCATGGGGACACACACACCACAGGCGGGACGATCTGAGTGCAGCACGGGGACACACACACCACAGGCGGGACGATCTGAGCGCAGCACGGGGACACACACACCACAGGCGGGATGATCTGAGCGCAGCACGGGGACACACACACCACAGGCGGGACGATCTGAGCGCAGCACGGGGACACACACACCACGTGTGAAGTACAGACAGTGGGCACTTTGTGCGACACAGGGAACCCACAGTCAGGGCTCTGTGGCAACCAAGAGGGGTGGGGCGGGGAGGGAGGTTTAAGAGGGAGGGGACATATACATACCTGTGGCTGATTCATGCTGCTGTATGGCAGAAAGCATCACAATATTGTAAAGTAATTCTCTTCCAATTCAAAATTTTTCAAAAAATTTTTAAAAAAGAATCTGCCTGCCAGTGCAGGAGACACAGATTCATTCCCTGAGTCAGGAAGATCCTCTGCAGAAGGAAATGGCAAGCCACTCCAGTATTCTTGCCAGGAAAATCCCAAGGACAGAGGAGCCTGGCAGGCTACAGTCCATGGGGTCTCAAAAGAGTGGGGACACGAGCTTGTGACTAAAACAACAACAAAATGCACTGAAACTTTATTATGAAACACCTCTGTCTCTAGTGTTACTCCCTTAGTATCTTTTTATTAACGTGGCCGTGCAGCTTTCTTAGTACTGTTTCCAATTTTTAGTCTATCTCCATATTTTTTTTTAATATTTATTTATTTGGCTGTGCCGGGTCTTAGTTGCAGCATGTGGGATCTAGTTCCCTGACGAGGGATCGAACCCTGGCCTCCTGCACTGGGGCATGGAATCTTAGCCACTGGACCGTCGGGGAAGCCCTATCTTCATATTTAACGTATGTCTTATGTAAACTTCACATAGCTAGGTTTTCCTTTTTAATCCAGTATGACAATCTGTGCCTTTTAAATGAAGTAAATAGGCCACTGAACTTTAATGTAATGATTAATGTGATATGGTTTAAGTCTATCATCTTGCTATTCACTTTCTATTTGTCCCATTTGATCTTTCTTCCTTTAATCCTCCTTTCCCAACTTACTTTTGATTGAGTTCAGAATTGCATTGCATTTCTTTTACTGACCAAATTAGCTCTAGCTGTTTGCTTACTTTTTTTTTACTGGATACTCTTGAGATTATGATAGCATCTGTTAAGTAATCACATTTCACCTTATATCAACATTACCCTATTTCACATACAATGCAAAAACACATACAATGTGTACATACAACATAATATACACAAAAACTATAGAATGAGCTAGAAAAAAACGTTTGATGAGATCATTGTAGGAAATTTTCCAAAATTTTCTGAAGTCGCCAGTTAACTTGGAGGCTGTGTGTTTGTGTGTTGAGTGACACTCCCTGGAACCCAGCAGAAAGCAGTAGGCCGAGAGGCCAAACAGGAGCAGAAATTTCAACACCTACCCAGAGCTGGGGATTTAAGAGTTTGGCAGCCAAGTCCCACCAAGTTAGGAAGTAGGTCAGTCCCTTGACCTGGGAAGACTGCTGGGTTCCACTCGAACTCTGTTCGCTACGTGAACTTGGAGCAACGGCCCAAGGATAAGCCAGCTGAAAACACAGCTCACACAGTTAGCTTCCTTTCTTCCAAGCTGGGAGTCCCCTCCACCTTCTACCTAATTCTGTTTTATATTCTGTCTAGATTCCTTATCATTATTGGCAGAAGCTTCTCATCCATTACCAGAACCACAACTCCAACCCAGGCCTGATTTTTATGTCAGTTTCTCACCTGGGAAGAAGTATAAATGCATACTCCAAACAGTAATAAAACCCAAAAAACTCTGGTTACAAATTTACATAAAGACTTTAAACTTTTCTAGAGCTAAAGGTAAAATCAACAAGCTTCCTTGATCTCTCCCAAGGACAGAGGAGCCTGGCAGGCTACAGTCCATGGGGTCTCAAAAGAGTGGGGACACGAGCTTGTGACTAAAACAACAACAAAATGCACTGAAACTTTATTATGAAACACCTCTGTCTCTAGTGTTACATAAATGGACTGCTCCTTTTCTTATTCTTCCTGCAAATTCCCCTTCTTAACTAAAGGTGTAGCTCTTCAAGAGCCTTAGTTCCAACTAACTGCTGCTGGGCAACCAAAGGCCTCAACTTCAATTCTCAAGTTCCACCAGATCTCAAAACTCAACGACAATAACCGCCATCCTACCCTGCCTCAGACAGCCTCAAAGTCTTACCATTTCACATTTCAGCTCCCTGTTTCTGACTTGTATGAATTTCCCTTACTTTCCCTGACATCCAACTAAGTATTTTTAAAGTCTTTGTTACACTGTATCCTATATTTCTGGGCTTCCCTGGTGGCTCAGAGGTTAAAGCGTCTGCCTCCAATGCGGGAGACCCGGGTTCGATCCCTGGGTCAGGAAGATCCCCTGGAGAAGGAAATGGTAACCCACTCCAGTATTGTTGCCTGGGAAATCCCATGGACGGAGAAGCCTGGTAGGCTACAGTCCACGGGCTCGCAAAGAGTCGGACACGACTGAGCGACTGAACGGAACGGATCCTATATTTCTAGATTTTTTTGTTTTTGCCGCTGTGGGAGGATTTCCAAGTAATGGAAGGAGCTAAGCTGTCATAGTTGGAAAAACATGTTATTTTATAAGTAGAAACAAAAGTATAATAGACAGTACATGGGAAAAACTCTAAGTGAAAATAATTTCATTTATGTACATGAAACATGTACATCCCCTAAAGTGGAACAAGTACCATTTGTTCTTCCAAAAAGTGATATGTTGGAAATGAGGATTGTGGGCACTAAGGACCAGGACAGAGCTCACTGTGTGCAGTTGCTTCAGTATGAAAAGCTACAGCACGCGAGGCACCAGGGGAGCGGTGCAACTGTGCAGCTTAACAGAGAACAAGAGCCTAAAGTGGACATGCTGTACCACAACCTTTAAAATAGATGCCAGAACAGTCAACTGTCCGCAAATACAGTTCATCACGTCCTGCGTTTAGAGTTCCACAAGTACACAGTGTTCAGAGAGAACTAAGCTGAATAATGCTTCAAATCACCATATATCTACGCTTAACACAAGATTCAAACCTAAACCGCAGGGAATTCTGCACTGTGTTATGTGGCAGCCTGGACAGGAGTGGAGTTTGGGGGAGAATGGATACATGTATATGTCTGGCTGACTCCCTCTGCTGTCCACCTCAAGCCATCACAACATTGTTAATTAGCTATCAGTTCAGTTCAGTCGCTCAGTCGTGTCCGACTCTTTGCGACCCCATGAATTAGCTATACTCCAATACAAAACAAAGTTTTTTTTAAAAAAAGTCTAAAACCAATTCAGTAGAAGGCTGAATAACAGAGAGTCAACATCCTTAAGAATTCAGTAGATAATGATTATCCTACCAAAAAAATTAGGACATAAAAAGTAAAATAAATTTGAAAACTGGATGAATTTTCAAACAGTAACAGCAATAACACAGTTGCATAGCACAATGAACTAAGTGAATTCATCTGCTGAAAATGAGAGAAAAACACAATGGAAATTAGTGACAGTTAATAGGTGTTGGAGAAGACTCTTGAGAGTCCCTTATACTGCAAGGAGATCCAACCAGTCCATTCTAAAGGAGATCAATCCTGGATGTTCATTGGAGGGACTGATGCTAAAGCTGAAACTGCAATACTTTGGCCACCTCATGCGACGAGTTGACTCACTGGAAAAGACTCTGATGCTGGGAAAGGTTGGGGGCGGGAGGAGAAGGGGACGACGGAGAATGAGATGGCTGGATGGCATCACCGACTCTGTGGACATGAGTTTGAGTGTACTCCGGGAGTTGGTGATGGACAGGGAGGCCTGGCGTGCTGTAATTCATGGGGTCGCGGAGAGTCGGACATGACTGAGCGACTGAACTGAACTGAATACATTGATTAGTGTGTCATGAACTAAAATCTTGAGTTTCAATTTAGGAAAAGGTTAAAACAGGAGAGTTACAATTCATGTAACTCTTTATTTTCTTACTGTACATTCAACTTGGCAGTGAAAGTGACACTGCAAAGGAGATATCTGGCATCACCTCTTTAATCAAATGATCCAAGTAAGTTCAAACACCATATGTTTCCTGATACGATAAAATACGAAGCACCCAACATCATCTATGATATAGTATTTCTAAAAAGAATTTAACTTGAATCCATCAAGTCTCTAGACCTAACTTAAAATTCATAGGAAACGTTGGGGCTAGAAAATCAAATTTAATGATACCAAGAGAAAGCAAAGAGACAAATATAGAACATCACACAGGGCAACTCACCTGGACTTTTCAAGAACTTAGTGTCATGGAGGAAAAAAATGGCGAGAGAAATCCAGAAGAAATATGAGCAAAAAGAATTCAACAGAGCATTATAAAGATGTTAATACATCACAACCCAAGTGGAAGGCCTTCTAAAAATGCTAGGGTGGTTTAATTTTAGGACTGCCATTGATATAACCTAATAGAGAGAGGAATAAAACCCATACAATCACCTCTATAGACATCACAGAATCAAATTCAACACTCATTCATGTTAAAAAATATGCTAAAAATAAAGAACTTAGTAGATGCTAATTTACCATGATTTTATACCAAAGCCAAGTATTAATAAAAACACAGAGCACTGAAAATTGTCTTTCATTGGGAAAAGGATTTTAAGGTTATACAGTTTTGGAAAACAGTTTAGATGACCCTGTGAAGTTGAACATACACATACCCTATGACCTAGCAATTCTAACTCCTAGGTTTATCCAATAGAAGGCTCCCATAAGTGCATCAAAATGTTTTTACAAGACTTACCTGTAATAGCCAAATATGGCAAACAACCCAAATGTCCACCACCAGTGTGTGACGGTGTAATGAAAAGGAATGACAAGACACCTAAAACGAGGATGAATTTCACACACATGACATGTAACAGAAAAAGCCAGAGACCACATGCCATGTGATTCAATTTAAATATAACTCAGTAACAGGCAAAGTAATCACAGCATCAGAAGGCATGGCAGTAGCCACCTTGAGAGCAAAGGGAGAGATTAGGGATCAAGATCAGGCCCCGAAGGATCTCCTGGCGTGCTGGCAATGTTCTGATTCTTGAACCAGGGGCAGTTTCCTGGGTTTCCACTTTGCAACAATTCACTGAGCATGAAATTTATGTTTTGTGCACATTTCTGTATATTTGTAACGCTTCAGTAAAAAGAGTATTACCATCTTTAATCCAAAAAGCACGCATAAAGCAATCCCTGAGTCTATAATCCCAAAATATGTAACACAAAAGGAAAATATATATAATTACATATCAAATTGGTGACAAGATTATTTGAATTGCTCTGAAAACTCAGTTTCTGTCTGTAGATTGTATCCCAAGCATCAAAAAATAATAATAGTAACTTAAACAGCACTTTGTAATTTTGTTACTAATAATACAGTTATTATTTTTAAACCATTTATTCTCAACTATAGGTTAAAGAAGGTAAGTGTGCTGATGTCATGAGAAACTAAGGTTTTCAGCTTCTAACAAGAGCACTTGAATTTTAAATAGAAAAGTTGTGAACTGGAAGTACAGGTACAAGTGAACTTGTGATTTTTCTCTTTACGAACGTTTCCTAGCTAGAGGAAACAACAATCCCAGCATCAGTGACACCCAGACCCAGACTGTGTTCTCTACGCACCATTTTCAGCTAAAATTAAATAAGGTTTCTTGTAGAACTGACTTCAGAACTAAGGCTGACTATTCCCAAGAATAGTGAAATCTTGTTGACAGAAAGCAACTAAGTTATCAGAGACTCATGCAAAAAGGAGAAAGGAACAAACTTGAGCAGGCTCCTGTTAAGGCTGAGATGGAACTCAATCCAAAAGACTGATGCCTACAGAAGACTGAAATACACAAACATACATATGTAAATCCGTAATTTCTTAATACAAAAAAAAAAAAAACACAACACCTCACTGGACAGAATTAAGACTCCTAATGCACAATGTGTTTATTCTGAATATTGGTCTATAAATGTGGATAATCATTCATCCTGCCTTTGCTAAACACACTGTATTTTTGGATAAACAATTAGCTGAGATGTGAAAGTTCTAATGTAAGAAAAATTACCAGCTGTAAATGAGAAAGGAATTATAGAAAGAGAAAATTATCATTTTGGGAGCCCTGAAGGACTAATGCCACTAAGCATTAATCATCAATGGATGCTAGAACTTTTAAGAGTGATGGAAAAGTTCAAAATCATAGCATTGACAACACTTGAAGCTAGTGACCAATCACACTATCACTAACCAGACATTATCACATGCCTTCCTGTGAGTCAACAGGAAACACAGAGCACCAACGAGGAAGAATTCCTACCCTTTCTCCATAGAACAACTTGAATCTAAGCAAGTCGACATATCTAACAAGCAGTTCCTGGGAAATATAGGCGAGCGAGGACCACAAAGGATAAATGAAACTTCATGAAACTCAGCTCTGGTTAAAACAAGTGCCAATTTGTCTTTGATAAATAAATGGCACTAAAAAATAACAGGAAAATGTTTGAAATTGAGGGACTTAACAGTCAATGTTCTCTAAATGCAGTACAGGACCTTGTTTCAGTCCTGGCTCAATGAAAAAATACACAATGACATGTGTGAGACATCAGGAAATCTGAACACTGACTGGTATTAAATATTAGGGAACCACTGCAGATTCTGTTAGCTGTGGTAACAGCGTGGTGGTTGTAGTTTTTAAAAGCCTTTTCTGTTAGATCTATATACTGGAGCATTTATGAGTACAGTGTGAGGTCTAGGATTTTTATACTATAGCGGGGGGTTGGGGGGTGGGAATTTCCCTGGCAGTCCAGTGATTAGGATTCCACACTTTCTGCTGGGGGCTGGAGTTGAATCCCTGGTCAGGAAACTAACACCTGGCAAGCAAGCCACATAGCACCGCCAAAAAAAAAAAAAAACTAACAGGGGGCCGGGGAAGACAGCGGGAGGAGCTAGGGAGGGCAAGTGAGAGGATAAGACAGCAGACAATGTTCCTACAATTTCAGTAACTGTTGGAAGTGATCTCAGTATTTCAGTCTCTCTACTTTTATGTATATTGAGATTTTCCATAATGAAAATGTTTAATGAAGGGATCAAGCTAGAGTATCTGTTAATATTCCTTCCAGTTCTGAATCTTAAGGTTTTATATTCAATTTCCTAAAATATATCCACTGCATGCTTAAGATTTAAATATACGTAATATAATATCGTAATATTTAAATTATTACACATAAGAACCACAACAATCTCAGGGTGATAAATGTGTTGCCTAGGAGGAAAAGTATAAGAAGCTGGCTATATTTTTCTGTAGAAAACATAAGGAAGAACTTAATGAATGCTTCTAAGTATATACAAGAGACCACAACTAGCTCTTTTCTGTAGCCACTGATGGCAGAATAAGATGGAAGGGACTTAAACTGTATCATAAGAAAAGTAAAATAGATTTTTCTCCATCCATCTCTTCTGTCTCCTTGTAACAAATTATACTGCCACACTTTCCTACCATTCTTGTAATCGTTTATTAAATCTTTTAACATGGACTGAATACCAGATGTACACACGTTACATGGTTGGCTAGGCTCCATGGATTACAGTGATGAATAATGAGGTTCTATAAAAAGAGAAAAATCACTGTGGATGCTGATTGCAGCCAGGAAATTAAAAGACGCTTACTCCTTGGAAGGAAAGTTATGACCAACCTAGATAGCATATTAAAAAGCAAAGACATTACTTTGCCAACCAATGTCCTTCTAGTCAAAGCTATGGTTTTTCCAGTGGTCATGTATGGATGTGAGAGTTGGACTGTGAAGAAAGCTGAGCACTGAAGAATTGATGCTTTTGAACTGTGGTGCTGGAGAAGACTCTTGAGAGTCCCTTGGACTGCAAGGAGATCCAACCAGTCCATTTTAAAGGAGATCAGTCCTGGGTGTTCATTGGAAGGACTGATGCTAAAGCTGAAACGGCAATACTTTGGCCACCTCATGTGAAGAGCTGACTCACTGGAAAAGTCTCTGATGCTGGGAAGGATTGGGGGCAGGAGGAGACGGGGACAACAGAGAATGAGATGGCTGGATGGCATCACCGACTCAATGGACACGAGTTTGATTGAACTCTGGGAGTTGGTGATGGACAGGGAGGCCTGGCGTGCTGTGACTCATGGGGTCGCAAAGAGTCGGACACGGCTGAACTGAACTGATAAAAAGAGAATGAAATAGTGCCATTTGCAGCAACATGGACAGACAGAGATTATGATACTAAGTGAAGTAAGACAGACAGAGAAAGAAAAGCATCATATGATATCACTTATATATGGAATCTTTTAAAAAGAAAGATAATACACATCAACCTATATACAAAACAGAAATAGACCCACAGACAAAAAAAACTTACAGCTACCAAAGGGGAAAGGGGAAGAGGATAAATTAAGAGTTTGGGATTAACATATATACACTGCTATATATAAAATATATAACAAACAAGGGCCTACTTGTGTAGCACAGAAAACCATACTTAGTATTTTGTAATAACTTATAAGGGAAAAGAATCTGAAAAAAGAAGAGATATAGAGATATACGTATATCTGAATCACTTTTCTGGACACCTGAAAGTGACACATTGTAAATCAGTTATACTTCAATAAAAAAATAAAACTTTAAAAATTAATAAAATAAAATGAGGTCTATGCCTTTAAAATGCCTACAGGATCTTTAACCACGAGTTTTATTGAAACATACTGGAGAAACCAGGGCACATCTCACATTTGAAATTTTATTAATGATTTACTGAAAAACTAAGTATGAACACACACTTGTGCGACAGAAACCTCGTCTCTAGAGTTCTGAACCTAAGGTCCATAGATGGGCCTCAAAGGAATCCTCACCTCCTGAAATGACTGCACTGTTCTCAACAGGCTGTTATGGCTTTCCTTAATCTAACATGATAATAATAGCCAATGGACTGGAATCACATCTCATGCAGCAGAAACCAAAAAAGACGGAAAAGATGAACTAAGTGCCATGTACCTGCCAAGCTTATTTCTTCCTGAAGTTCTAACTTGTAAAACTTTGTTTCCAGTGTTTGAGCGTCCTCTAGTGGTTGTCTCAATTGCTACAGTCAACTGGTCTTAATGGCGGTGTGCCTGTAAAACTTTGTTTCCTGTGTTTGAGTGCCATCTAGTGGTTGTTTCCACTGTTACAGAACTAAAAATTTTGTGGTATTCAATGAACATGAACTTGGGCAAATTTCAGGAGATAGCGAGAGGCAGGGAGGCTTGGCGAGCTGCAGTCCACGGGATTTCAAAGAGTCGGATACGACTCAGTGACCGAGCAACACAACACAAAAATCTTGTAAGCAATAACAGAATTTTTAAAAAGATGGCACTACAAAGGAGCACCTGACACAATTTCAAGTTATTTTGAAAAGCACTCATTATCCAACAGAAAATAATTCACAATATAGTATATGTTAATTCAAAAGTTTCCTAGATAGCTAAATACACACTATTACTTTTTAAAATTAACACTGGCAGACATCCAAGAAATCTAAGTTAATGAAACAAGCTTTATCCAAAAATTGTTGGAATCACGATGAATAGGGCCCTGAAGCCGTGTAACTCCACCACGCCACCCTCAATAACTGCCAGTGCTGCAAATGAGAGGCTGTGCTGAAATGTGACGGTCAACTGAGGCTACTTTATAGCGGCTGCCACATTCCACGAGAAACACTTAAGTGAATACCCATGAAAGCTGTATGTTCTAAAATTGAGAACATTCTCTGCCATTCATAACATTTCAATAATAAAAGAAATTACCTCAATAACAGGTGCATTTTCCTGGAGCTCAGTTGTGTGCGAGGCCAGTAAACCAATCACCCGAGCAACCTTGGCCCTTCTGTAAACAGAGAGAAAATGCGTTCTGAAGTGGATAGTCAGGACCAAGGAAATCAACCCCATTTAGTTACACTACACAACTGTAAGCATCACCATGAGAGCAACGTGCAATGGGATGGGGTGAGCGTACATTCCCCCACGTATATGGCCCAGAGGGACGTTCCCCAGTGTACACAGGTAGACATGAACACAACACCCTCTGCAGCAACATCTGCGTGCCTGTGTGCTCAGCTGCTCAGCTGTGTCCAACTCTTTGTTACCCTATGGACTGTAGCCCACCAGGCTCCTCTGTTCATGGGATTCTCCAGGCAAGAATACTGGAGTGGGTTGCCCCTTCCACCTCCAGGGGACATTCCCGACGCACAGATCAAACCTGCCTATCTGGCGTCTCCTGCACTGGCAGGTGGATTCGTCACCACTGAGCTACCTGGAAAGTTCATATGTAATGGTGACAAAACCTGAAGTTGTGCTCTAATAGTGAAATGGAAAGTAAAAATTTTTCAAAGGTCTTTGCCAGAGAGGAAAGAAATAGTAGTTACCCCTTTCAGTACGTGAATGGTTAAATAAACCATGGTACATCCAGACAATGGAGTATCTGGAATATCTGACAATGGAATAAAAAGAATGAGCTATCAAGCCATGAACAGACATGGAGGAACCTTAAATGTGTGTTACTAAGGAAAAAAAGCCAATCGGAAAAAACTACATACTTTATGATCCCAACTACATGACACTCTGGAAAAGGCAAAACTATGGAGGCAATAAAAAGGTCAGTGGTTAAATAAAAGTCAGAGGTATGAACAGGCAGAACACAGATTTGCTTATTATCCAATAAATACTGTATGATACCATAATGATGGTGACACATCACTAAACACTGTCCAAACTCACAGAATGTACAACACCAAGAATGACTTGTACTGAAAAATGCCGAGTTCGGATGATTTTGACTTGTCAGTTTAGGATTCTCATTTATAACAAACATACCGTCCAGGTGGGAGATGCTGATAACTGGAAAGGCAACACGTATGGAGGAGTAGAGGTACATTGGAAATCTCTTTACGGTGCCCTCAATTCACAGTAAGCCTAAGACTGCTCTAAAAAATAAATTCAATAAAAACCAAGAAAGGGTGAATTTTATCTCAATAAAAGAGTAAGAAAGCACAAGAAAATCCAGAGTCGAGAGATACAAAATCCCACATCCATCCTACAGGAGTTTCAGGAGCAGAAAAAGGATGAAACAGAGATAAGGAAATCATAAGGACAGAGAAAAGCAAACGAAAGGCTAAAGCCTTTAAGAGACCAACTGGCAAAGAAAATTTGTAAAAAGATATATCCTAGTAAAATGTTGCAGGCCTGCAATATAAATAAAAATTCTTTTTTCACTGAAAAACAGAATCAAACTGGTCACATGTAAGAGGAAGAAGGAAGAGGAGGGCTGGGCCCTGAGTCTTCCCAAACTGCAGTCAGCGCGTGAGAGAATGAGAACACACACGCCAGGGCACCAGGATGGGCATGGTCAGAAGGGCCTGGGATAAAATTGCCCTGTGCAAAAAAAAAAAAGAAGAAGGTCCTGGGAGGCCTCATTCAGGCTGCTGGGCCTGAGCCCCAAAACTACAGCCAGCAAGTTTCAAAGGAAGGAGTAACTCCAGAAGCACAGCCTCTGAGAGATATTCTTCTTAAAAAAATTTTTTTTAATTCTGAAAGAAACCTACCCAATGAAATCCAATCCATCAAGAAGTGAGTTCAGTTCAGTTCAGTTCAATCGCTCAGTCGTGTCCGACTCTTAGCGACCCCATGAACCACAGCACGCCAGGACTGCCTGTCCATCACTAACTCCCGGAGTTCACTCAAACTCATGTCTACCGAATCGGTGATGCCATCCAGCCACCTCATTCTCTGTCGTCCCCGCCTCCTCCTACCCCGAATCGCTCCCAGCATCAGAGTCTTTTCCAGTGAGTCAACTCGTCGCATGAGGTGGCCAAAGTATTGGAGTTTCATCTTTAGCATAAGTCCTTCCAATGAAGTGAAGTAACTCACAAATGGAGAAACAGTATTAAAAAAAAAAACAACCGACAATGAGCATGTACTTTATTAAAGTATCAAACTGTACCAAAAACTAGAAAATGCCACCCTAGAATATGAATGTCAAGGGAACCTAAAACAATCTTGAAAAACAAGAACAAAGCTGAAGTAACATTTTCTGATTTCAAAACTTACTACAAAACTATGGTAATTGAAACACTGCGATACTCACAGAAAGACAGATTTATATACCCATGAAACAACAGAGAGCCCAGAAACAAACCCTCACCATACGTGGTCAACACGATTATCAACAAGGCTGCCAAAACCATTTAATGGGGAGAGGACAGTCCTTTCAAAAACTAGTGCTGGGAAAACTGGATATACATATACAGAAGAAGGAACCTGGGGCTTCCCTGGTAGCTCACTGGTAAAGAATCCACCTGCCAATGCAGATGACAGGAGTTTGGTCCCTGGTTTCCGGAAGATCCCACATGCCTCAGGGCAACTAAGCCTGTGCACAACTACCGAGCCTGAGCTCTAGAAGCCACCAGCTGCAACTACGGAAGCCCTCACACCCTGGAGTCTATGCTCTGCAACAAGAGAAGCCACCGCAGTGAGAAACTTGTGCACCACAACTAGACAGTAGACCCTGCCTGCTGCAACTAGAGAAAAGCCCGGGTGGCAACAGCCAAAAGTAAATAATTAAAAAAAAAAAAAAATGAACAAACCTGGACTCTTACCTAATACTGTATTTAAAAAAAACACACTCAAAATAGATCAAAAACCTAAATGTAAGAGCTAAAACTATAAAACTTGTAATTCAGTTCAGTCACTCAGTCATGTCCAACTCTTTGTGACCCCTGGACTAGAGCACGCCAGGTTTCCCTGGCCTTCACCATCTCCCAGAGTTTGCTCAAACTCAAGTCCTTTCAGTCGGTAAAGCCATCCAACCATCTCATCCTCTGTCACCCCCTTCTCCTCCTGCCTTCAATTTTTATGGTCATGATTTTCAAGGCTTACATCATATTTTTCTTAGCAAATGAAGACATTCTGGCTGGAGTGGAATAGAGGTTCTGGCACACTTGCAAATGAGTTTGTGTCTGTGTATGGCCCTTTTATATAAGTAAGTGTAGAAACACTCACATTACTGATGGACACTGTACAGGCAAAACAGAAGCCTGTCCTGGAGAAGACCAGAGTTCTGGGGCTTGTCTCTGAAACAAGGGGTGACTTTGGGCAGTGGTGATCCCCGAGGTCAGAGGAATTTGAAATGGGGTTTCCCACCAAACATGGAGGCTGGTAGTCCTGTTCAGACTTACAAATATTCTAGTAAAGAGTGCAGCGTAGAAAAAAACATAAATCAAAAGCTTTATGCATTGGATTTGGCAATGATTTCTTGACTATGACACTAAAATCACAGACAACAAAAGAAAAAAATGAAAAACCTGGTTGCATCCAAATTTTTAAATGCATGCATCAAAGAAGACCATCAACAGAACAAAAAGGCAACTCGCAGAATGCGAGAAAGTGTTTGTTAAGTCATGTACCTAACACAGGACTAATATCCAGAATACATACAGAACTCCTATAAACAAACGTAAGATGACCAAAAGCGGGCAAAGGACCTGAAAAGACATCTCTCCAAAGGAAATAAACAAATGACAACAAGGACATGAAAAGATGCCTGACATTAGTAGTCATCAGTGAAAAGCAACTCAAAACCACACTGTATATAACTTCACACCCATTAGAAGAGCTACTATCGAAAAGAAAAGTAAAACGGAAAAAACTAAGGGTTGAAGATGATGATGACAAACTCAACCATTGGTGGTGGGAATGTAAAATAGTGCAGACATTGTGTAAAATAGTATGAAGGTATTCTCAAGAAACTGAACAAAACATTATCAAATAATCTAGCAATTCCACTCCCAGGTATGTTACCCCAAAGAACTGAAAGCAGGGACTCAGACAGGTATTTGCAGACCAGTGCTCACAGCCACACTATCTTCAATAGTCAAAATTAGAAGCAACCCCAGTGTCCATCAACAGATAAAAAGATAAACTGTGGCATACACGTATGTGGAATATTATTCAGCCCTTAAAAAGGAAGCCATTCTGATCCATGCTGCAAGACAGATGAACTTTGAAACCATTAAGGTAAGTGAAATAATGCAGACACCAAAGCACAAATGTATGATCTCACTTCTATTAAGTACCAAGAAGATGGAAATTCATAGAAACAAAAGAAAGAACTGAGATTATCAGGGTCTTAAAAGAGGAGGGATCAGGATTTAATGGTTACTGGATAAGAGCTTCTGTTGGGACTGAAAAAGTTCTGGAAACTGACAGTGATCATGGTTGCACAACATCAGTACTAAAATATACATAATGCCATTGAGCTACACACCTAAAATGGCTAAATGATAAATTGTGTTATGTACGTTTTATAAATAAAATTTCTTAAATTAACAATATTATGCACTATCTGTGAAGTATACCTGCATAAAGTTGATTGACAAAGGTTATGCTGGGAAAGACTGAGAGCAGGAGGAGAAGGGGGCAACGGAGGATGAGATGACTGGATGGCATTATCGACTTAATAGACAAGAGTCTGAACAAACTCAGGGAGACAGTGAAAGACAAGGAAGCCTGGCATGCTGCAGTTCATCTGGTCATAAAGAGTAGAACATGACTTAGCAACTGAACAACAAACAAAAAGGTTTTATAAATGTTCACTATTCTAACAAAAGGGCGTTTTTATACAAAGTGACTGGGAATGCAGGCTAATATGTTTCTACAGAGCATTTCGGCAATTTATCAGAAGTCACAAAAATTATCTATATATCTCTACCTATTCATTCTAATTCTACGAATCTGCCCTGAGAGGAAAAAGAAAAAATAGACAGGCACAAAGATTTAGGCACAAAAATGTTCACCAGTGTATCATTTACAATATTATAATACTATCCAAAAATAGGAGCAGGGTAAACAAAATGATCAAATATTCATAGCCTATAAAAAGAGGCATAGCACAAAAAAAAATCCTGGGCAAAAAAATTAATGACATGAAAAACATATAATACGTTATATAAGGGGAAGAGAAACTTACAGAATTACACCACATTATTTTTCATTTTGTTTTCCTACATGCAGAACACCACCAAGGAGCGAGCTTACCTACTTCAACAGTGATTATCCCCTAGCTGAGTTAAACAGCCTGGTCATATGCTGTCAAGGTGATAAACCCTGGATCAGAAAAAGCCTCACTGGAAGAAGTAGTATTTGAATGGACAATGAGAGTAAAATAATACTTCGAGCAGAGGGCTCATCTAGCCATCATTTTCCTCAAATTAAAACTGTTTTACAAGTAACTGAAAGTCGCTCAGTTGTGTCCGGCTCTTTGCGACCCCAGTCCATGGAACTCTCTAGGCCAGAATACTGGAGTGGGTAGCCTTTCCCTTTTCCAGCAGATCTTCCCAACCCAGAGATGGAACTGGGGTCTCTTGACCAACTGAGATATCAGGGAAGCCCGTTTTACAAATCAACTTCAATCTGAAAAACAGCAGTACCTGGAAAAGATTAAGAGTGTCTGTTTTTTAAAGCCAGCAGGGGGCACCCCATTCAAAGCTGTAATTGGAGTCTCAGCTAAACAGTTAGATGCTGTTTTCTTTTCACTGAGCATACCACAATTCTTCTCAAAGTTTAGTAGGCTCAAAAATGACTTAAAAATCCAATTTTGTAATGCCAGAATTTACCTTGGGAGAGTAGTATTAGAAGATGTGCAAGAGTAATTATTCAAGAAAGCATTTTGTGGACATCTGTTGCTTCCCCCATATTTCACCAGCACGGAAGAATTCGTCTCCTACCACTGGCCCATTTTACAAAACGCCTTCACCTTCGTGTTTTCATGTGCTTCTCAACAGTAAACTAAGCTTGACAGCACCAACTACAGCTTCCACACCCCCAAAATATACTAAGCACCCACTAAGAACCAGGCACCGTACAAGATATTTCATTCACCTACTTCATTCAACATTTAACTGTAAAGAATTTATACATGTATAACTGAATGACTTTGCTGTACACCTGAAACTGACATAACATTGCAAATCAACTATACTTCAATGCTTTTTTAAACTGTAATTATTACAAAAAATCTATGAACTTGGTACACTATCCTCATTTTACAGATGAGGAAACTGACACTCAGCTGTTGTAATAATTTGCCCAGGGGCAGACCTGTGATCCACTCCCACATCTGTCTGAATCCAAAGCACTTTAATCATCCCACAGAGATCCCCTCAGAAGTTGAGAGTCTCTAAAAGAAATAATCAATCATCTGATCGAGTCTCACTGGTGACCAAAGCACAAAGCCTGCTAACACTATCTAATGTGCTTTTCACCAAGTATGCTGCCTCCATATAAGCAAGTACACATCCTTCCATCACAAGTCTATAGACCATAAGCTCATTAGATTTTGTGAACCACCTTAAGGCAAGATAAAGTGGCAAAGGAAAACACCTTAGAGTAACTAAATTAAAACACAGGGATAAGTGTAAAGTATCTGATTCAGAATATGCAAGGGCTTCCCTGGTGGCTCAGTTGTAAAGAATCCGCCTCCCAATGCAGGAGACACAGGTTTGATCCCTGATCTGGGAAGATCCCACATACCTTGGAGCAATTAAGTCTGTGCCCCACAACTGTTGAGCCTGTGCTCTAAAACCTGAGAATCTCAACTATTGAGCCCATGTGCGGCAACTACTGAAGCCCACGTGCCTAGAGCCCACGCTCTGCAACAAGAGAAGCCACTGCCATGAGAAGCCTGCCTGCCACGATGAAGATCCAGCACAGCCAAAAATAAATAATTAAAACGATTTAAAAAAGAATATTCTAAAGAGTAACCAGAAATAAAGTTTTAGAGTAGTTTATATAACCTTAGAATTGTATTTATAATATTAGGATAAGGACAGCTCAGTTGGTAAAGAATCCCCGTGCAACGCAGGAGACCCCGGTTGGATCCCTGGATAAGGGAAGATCCGCTAGAGAAAGGACAGGCTACCCACTCCAGTATTCTTGGGCTTCCCTTGTGGCTCAGCTGGTAAAGCATCCGTGTGTAATGCAGGAGATCTGGGTTTGATCCCTGGGTTTGGAAGATCCCCTGGAGAAGGGAAAGGCTACCCACTCCAATATTCTGGCCTGGAGAATTCCAAGGACTGCATAGTCCATGGGGTACCAAAGAGTCAGACACAATCGAACAACTTTCAATTTCACTTTCATTTTTAAACTTCCAGTTGGAATGGTACAAAAAGGACTATGATTTAGTTATTATTACTTTAAAATATTTTGTAAGAAGTATTTAAGAGTATGTGCTTCTAATAAATATGTACGTTTTAACTACTTAATAAAATAAGAACAATTTATTAAAATATGAATGTTACTTACATATCCCAGTTTGGAGCTATTCGCAAATGCTGGATTAGCAACTGGAACTAGAATATAAAAATTTAAGTGTATTTCAATCATGAAATGAGACAGCAATTTATCACTAAATTAACAAATCAAACCTATATACAAATGAAATGCAAATTCTGCACCAGGGAAGTAATTATTTACAAAGATGCAAAAGCACTGACTATACTGGATAAAAACTAAGAAACAAGTACGTCCAGTTTCTCCAACTCAATTCTATTCTCTAAACATGCCACTGCCCCTCACCCCACAAACATAAGTACCAAATAAGGAACTGTAACACTATTCTGCAAGAAAATGAACTTAAATTTTTTCAAGGTAGCTCCCAACGAAGGCCCAGAAAGGAATCTGCTCCAGAACACTCTTAACTCCTTTCTGAGGATGACTTCAAAAGCTCTGCCAAATTCCCATGGTTTCACTGATGAGCCAGGACAGCCCAAGAAATAATACTATCAGAGGAAGAAGGAAAAAGGCTTAAGAGACTCAATTCCCCAATCAGTGTCACATCAGAAACCTTGGAATTCACCAGGAAGACCCAGGAAAAGAGCCCCTGTTCCACATGGGCAGCACACTCCAGCAGCTGATGAAAACATCGCTCTCTCATGATTTCATGGATGAAATAAATCTTACAATCACCACAAGTTAACGTAAAATGCAAGTGGAGTGTTACCAAAGAAGCTCTTCAAAGTCAATGTCGATTCAAATGCTTTTAGATCTAAGCGTTAAACAGAGGACTTTATACTTGCAAACCTGTCATCTTGATAAATAATTTTTTTCATTTTAATTAAACTGAATTAGTATTTTACTGCTTGTTTTTCTCTCTATAGAAATAAAAAAGTTAAGTGCAGAAGGCAGGCTGCAAGGATGTGAAAGGAGTTATTTGCTTCCCAATATTTAGGAACCCACCAGCGGGGAGTGGAGGAGCCTGGTGGCCACCTCCCTGTGCCCAGCTACCACGCACAGGTAGCACAGGAGATTCAGCTTGGCTCGCGACGCCCCTGTACTCTTCTCAGTGGAGTCGATCTGCGAGCACACTTGTTGCAGAAAATCACTCCAATCCTGGTCTTCTAGAAATACTAATTTATCCACTGCAGAAGAAAGAAAATAGTAAAAGTGGGGATTATGTGAAAAAAGATTGCTAAAAATGTTGCAAGAGAAAGTAGAACACAGAATTTCAATAGCTGAAGTGAGTGCAAAGAAAATCCTAACTTCACACTATCAAAACCAAAAACACTCTAAAGATGTCACTACTTTTAGTTACTCTTCTATACTCTTCTATTTTTCTACCTATGGAGATGTTTTAAACTATGTCAATGGAAAACTATGCTTAAAAAAACAAGGCAGATGCCTAAATTTAGCAGAATTTTCTTGCAACCAAGAGCATAACAAAATGCAAAGTTAAATAAAACTGTACTATGAAAAAAACAAGATGGCCTTTGCATAAATAAAGCAACCTAGCCTTAAAATATTGGAAAAGCCAAAATTTCTATAGTTGTTATGAAGTCCCAGTGAAATGACTAGTAAATGTAACTAGGTTAATACAGAGCTGAAACAATCTGGGAGTGCCACCTCCAAATGCCTACAAACGAAAGGCAGAAACTGGGAAATGAAACGCCAGTCAAAATTAACGTAATTTCACCTAATCTCTATATTTAAACAAAGTAAGCTTTAACAATAATTTCTGAAAATAATTCAAACTAAAGTGGAAAAAGGAAGGACTATTTCGAGATTAAACCCCCTCTTAGTTTTCATAAATTGTGCTTCTACTCGGAATACGTAAAACATGAACATATTTTATTTTACATTTCCTTTTATTTCAATTTTTAGATTCTACTCCCGCTATGATGAAGAATCTTTCCAGGTCTAGTTTAAAATATAATTTATCAAACAAAATACATCAAAATTCAAGGTATTAAAAAAACTCTTACACTCACCCTGAATAAGACTTTCCATCAGGAAAAAAGAAAAGGAACAATCACCCTTCAAGTCTGTCCAGGCCTACATCATCCCTGCAAACATGAGCCATCTGACACCAATCTCGACTGCCCCACTCCCTCAGGTAGAAATCTCGACTCTTCCTTTTGGTTTCCAACTCTCGGTACCCACAACAACATGATTAATATTGGAAATTCAACTGCCTTTTAAGGTCCAGGGCGGGAGAAGGGCCCACACACACAACAGGAAAAGCCACCCAGTTTCACAGAAACTTGCCTGCCCAGAAGAGTCCTGGCAGCCTGGACCCCACTGAGTAAGGCAAATGCCAACACAAGAGGATTACAGGTGGTTTATATAACAATGCCCCAGGAAAACAGCCAGTTGGCAGGAAAATAAAAATTTAGCTAGTCATAAATATTCCATTTACAATTAGATATTATATTTGTATCTGTCTGCCATAATCTGTGTATTTGATAAGCCCTTTAGGATCCTACCTGAATGTGCTGGTAGATGCAATATTTTTGGATCATATTTAATTGGTGGTTGTTTCATGATCTGTGGTTAAAAAAAAAAAACTTTTGAGATGGGTATTTGTCTCCCGATGTATCTCCTATTCAGTTCCATTCAGTCGCTCAGTCGTGTCCAACCTTTTGCGACCCCATGGACTGTGGCACGCCAGGCTTCCCTGTCCATCACCAACTCCTGGAGCTTACTCACTCATGTCCATCGAGTCGGTGACGCCGTTACAAATCAATGAGAACAGAGAAGAACAACGTAAAATGCAACACCAAAAAGAACAAGCATTCAACAGAGCCCTTTCAGATTAATACACGAGTGATAAGGCATAAAATCAAATCATTTCAATTGACATCTGCAATAAAATAAAACTTCATGGAAAAGAGTCCGTCCACCCTATCTTGGCTTACTCTTAAGCTAATTTACTTCTACGTTAGAAATTTCATTATTCAATAAATATTTACTGGCTACCTGTCAAGCCAAAGCACTGTGCTAAGTGCGAAGAGGGAGGGAAACACACAAAAGACATGATCCAACTGCCAGAGAGCTGACACTCTGGTTGGAAAGATAAGACAAACATCTGTTAAACAGCAGAAAAAACATGAAATGTTTATATTAGAATGCAAAAATGGCAGGATACAATTACAGACTTCAGAGAAATGTTTCTAAGAAACTAGAGAATCAATAAGGACTTTAGGTTTGATGCGGTCAAGATTTACAGAAGAGCTGGAAGGTGGGCTGAGGTCTTGAACAGAAGACCATATAGTTTTCTCAAGCAAAATGAAGACTACACATAGCAGTTGGATCCATGAGTTTGGGTTAGCTGGGGGACTTCATTGTGACACTTTTAATTTAAAAATTCAACCCTCATTTCTATGTCTAACTTTTCCACAAACTCCCTAGGGAGCATTTTTAAAACTTTTGCTAGTAGTATTCTCACCAAAAAATGCATAACGTCATTTCTAATCATGAGAAATGTTTAGGCAAACCCAAACTGAGGGACATTCTACAAAATACCTACCCAGTACTGTACTCTTCAAAGTACCAAGATCATAAGTGAAGTCGCTCGGTCGTATCCGACTCTTTGAGGCCCCATGGACTGTAGCCCACCAGGCTCCTCCATCCATGGAATTTTCTAGGCAAGAGTACTGGAGTGGGTTGCCATTTCCTTCTCCAGGGGATTTTCCTGACCCAGGGATCAAACCGAGATCTCCCACATTGCAGGCAGATGCTTTACTGTCTGAGCCACCAGAGAAGCCCAAGATCATAAGAGACAAGGAAAGAGTAAGAAATTACTACAAGACCCTGGAGTACAAGGATCAGTTGGAGGCAAAAGATCCCAACTGTAACGTGGGATCCTGGCACAGAAAAGGGACACCGGTGGTATAAATGATAAAATTCGAGTAAGTTCAGCAGTTACTAGCTCTGTACCAATGCCAGTCCCCTAGCTCTACTAACCATGCTATGTTCCTGTACAATATTAACACTAAGAGAAGCTGCATACAAGCTCCCTGTCTCTCGCCATCACCTGCCCGGCAATCCTGACCACCTATGAGAGCTATGGTCTCTCTGTGATCAGCCCGTCACCCCAGCCAGGGAGCGCTGCTCATTGACACGTGCCTTCACCACACACCATCAGGGAGAATGTCTGCAGTCATCCATCTAAGTAAGTATGGGCACGTGGCAAGAAGGATAGAAAAGCAGACAACCACAAGAATCAGGGGAGAAGACAAGATTAGGGAATGAAAACATCACCCAGATTCCAGCCCCAGGGTGTTAGGGTGCTTTTGGGGTCTTTCCACACCTTCGGATTGTCAATGATTGGGGTGATGACGAGATCTGAGTCTGTGTAGATAAGCTCTCTCATCCGGGACTCCAGATCCTGCTGACTCATGTGGCCACTTGCAATCTGGAACAGTAACAAGAATTAGACCGTTTCTGTGACTGTGTGTGCTCAGTAGCTTCAGTCGTATCCGACTCTGTGCAACCCTATGCACTGTAGCTTGCCAGGTTCCTCTGTTCATGGGATTTCCCAGACAAGAACACTGGAGTGGGTTGCTGTGCCCTCCCCGCCAAGCAATCTTCCCAACCTGAGGACTGAATCCTCCTCTCGTGCTTCTCCTGCATTGGCACGCAGATTCCTTCCCACTGGTGCCACCTGGGAAGAAGCCCGTGTTTCTGTGACTAGTGAAGAGCTTTAAGAGGCGGAGTCAGTAACACCCTAAGTGGACTCCACTGAAAAAGGTCACCTGTATCGATGGACCTCCACTGCTCTTCAAAACACTTCCACAGACAGTCTCATCTGATCTTCACGAAAACCCTGTATCTACTGTATTATTATTCCTGTTTTACAGGTGAAAAAAACAAAGCTCAAGCAAGTAGCTGACTTGCTTGTGTTCACCACAAAGGTTGGTTAGAACTACAAAACAGATCTTCTGTATTCTGATGTGCTCAACTATGAAGAGGCAAACTGATCTTACAATGATCAGCATGCTTTTTATCTTTTATCCACCAAAAATTAATGTTTATTTCCGCTTTACCAAATAGTCAATATAAAGCTTAAATTACAGTGTAAAAAGATTCCAGGCTCAAGTATAAATGCCTATATCTTTATAAATCCCAAAATGGAACTGATACATAATGAAAACGAATAACTAGATGTTCCCCTTTAGTTATTCGAGATGCTTCTTTGTGCTCTTCTTAAGTTCAATTTTTATTCCTAGTGCTATGCCTTAAGTATTTCACATCTGAAAAAAAAAATTGGATTTATGCATTAAGAACGTCCACTGAAACTCTGACCAATACTCTGATAACCAGAAAATCAAATCAGTAAAGTGAAAAATAAGTAGAGAAAGAAACTATTCAAAACTAAGGTAAAGGACAGAATAATTAGCTAATAAAGTTCCTAGAAACCACAACCACCACTTTGCAACTTAGAAGACAGAATATTAGAGACTCATGAAGAATTAGGAGGAACTTTTGTAAAAAAATGTTTAAAAAAAATTTAAGAACAGACTTTCAAAACAGAAAAACTCAAAAGCCAAGATGAAATCAACTGAAAAACTTTTAAAATAATCGAAGAATTAGTAAAGTAGACCAATTAGAAAACTATATATGTAAAAATTAATTTCATACATATACAGTGAACATATGCACAAAAACAGGTTATAAAAATACCATATATCATTGACAGTAGCAAAAAATAAACTGTTAAATGCTCAGGAATAACTTAATCAAAAAGTACAATGAGGTCTTACTTATTAAAGGAAAATAACTTTTATAAAATTATGTTCCTTTGTTTAAAAATGGACATGCATGTACAGAACCAAAAGTAGTTATATATCAAAATGTAATCAGCGGTTACTCTAGGTAGCAATTAAATCACAAGCAGGTTTTTATTCTCTTTGTCCTCTGCTACATTTTCCAAGTTTTCTAACATTTTTGTAATTGAATAAAAAGCATCAGGTATCATTTAAAGAATTATAAAATCTAAGCTCCCTTATAGTAATTCTATAATTACTGCTTGAACAGTCTCAGTAAGATGATTACATACACTCTTCTACAATAAACATCTGCCAAAAGAAATTCAACATTTATCGCATTTCAGAATGCCTCTTTTTACTTTTATACTGATTCCATATCTCACATTTAACAAAACATGTATTAGCACAGGGAGATTTTATTATAAGCTTTTAACATTTCATTTCAATGCAAAATTAAGTTTCACCTGGTTCAAATGCATTTCACATTACATAAAAATTATGGTAAGAATTAAAAGCAATTGTTTCTACCAAGCAAAAAGTACAATAAAACATAACATGGAAAAATATTTAGTTCAAAATATTTCTGCATTCAAAACAACTATGATTGACAGAAACTAAAGAAGATCTAAATAAGTAGAAAGAGACTCCTTGTCCGTGGAAGCAAACCTTATACTGCTAACATGGCAATACCCCCAAATTGACCTGGATATGCAACATAATTGTCCTCACAATCCCAGATGGCTTCTTTTCAAAACCTGGTGAACTGATCCTAAAATTCTGATGGAAATTTAAGAAACCCAGAATAGACCAAAAAAAAAAACCTTGAGAAAGAACAAAGTCAAGAATCATACTTTCTAATTTCAAAACTAACTAAAAAGTCACAGTGCCCAAGACAGTCAGTGGAATAGAATCAGTCAGTGGAACAGAACTGAGAGTCCAGAAATAAACCTTTAAGCTAATTAATATTCAACAGGGCTTCCCTGATAGATCAGCTGGTAAAGAATCCTCATGCAATGCAGGAGACTCCAGTTCAATTCCAGGGTCAGGAAGGTCCCCTGGAGAAGGGATAGGCTACCCATTCCAGTATTCTTGGGCTTTCCTGGTTGCTCAGTTGGTAAAGAATCCGCCTGCAATTCACGAGATCTTGGTTCTATTCCCAGTTCCCCTGGAGAAGGGAATGGCTACCCACTCCAGTATTCTTGCCTGGAGAATTCCATTGATAGAGGAGCATGGTGGGCTGCAGCCCATGGGGTTGGAAAGAGTCGGATATGACTGAGTGACTAAGCACAATATTCAACAAGAATTCCAAGACATTTAAATGGGGAAGGAAGAGCCTTTTAAACAAATGGTGCTGAGGCAACTGGATATCCACATGTAAACCAAAGAAGTTGGATGGACCTCCTTACCTCATGCCATATACAAAAATTAACTCAAAATGGATTGCAGACAGACATGTAAGAGCTAAGCATAGAAATAAACCTTCATGACCTAAGAGGTGGCAACCGTTTCTTTCAGTTATGACACCAAGGGTACAGGCAACAAAGACAAAAATGATAATTCGGTCTACATCAAAATTAAAAACATTTGTGGCTCAAAGGACACCATCAAGAAAGTGAAAGAACAATTCACAGAATGGGAGAAAATGTTTATAATCATATATCTAAAATACAAAGAATTCCTACAGCTCAATAATGGGCAAGGATTACACAGACACTCTTCCAAAGAAGATATAAATTCCCAATAAGCACTCAAACAGATGCTCAGGATTATTAGCCAACGAAGAAATGAAATCAAAACTATAGTGAGATATAATTTGACACCCACTAAGAGTGTCAGCATCTGCGGATGCTGATTGCAGCCATGAAATTAAAAGACGCTTACTCCTTGGAAGGAAAGTTATGACCAACCTAGATAGTATATTAAAAAGCAGAGACATTACTTTGCCAACAAAGGTCCGTCTAGTCAAGGCTATGGTTTTTCCCGTGGTCATGTATGGATGTGAGAGTTGGACTGTGAAGAAAGCTGAAGAATTGATGCTTTTGAACTGTGGTGCTGGAGAAGACTCTTGAGAGTCCCTTGGACTGCAAGGAGATCCAACCAGTCCATTCTAAAGGAGATCAATCCTGGGTGTTCATTAGAAGGACTGATGCTAAAGCTGAAACTCCAATACTTTGGCCACCTCATGAGAAGAGTTGACTCACCAGAAAAGACTCTGATGCTGGGAAGGATTGGGGGCAGGAGGAGACGGGGACGACAGAGAGTGAGATGGCTGGATGGCATCACTGACTCGATGGACATGAGTTTGAGTGAACTCCGGGAGTTGGTGATGGACAGGGAGGCCTGGCGTGCTGTGATTCATGGGGTCGCAAAGAGTCGGACACGACTGAGCGACTGAACTGAACTCAGAGTGGCTATAATAAAAGAGAGACAATTGCAGCACTGTTCACAATAGCCAAAAGGTTGAAGCAACCCAAGTGTCTATAGAAAGATGAATGAATAAATTGGTACAAACACACGACGGACTATTTTTCAGCCTGAAAAAAGAATGAAATTCTGATACATGCTACAAGGTAGATGGACCATGAAGACATTACACTAAGTGAAATAGTCCAGATACTAAAGGACAAATATTGTGTGATTCCACTTATGTAAGGTTACTGGGCAAATCCACAGAGGCAGAAAGTAGAAGAGTGGTTGTCAGGGTCTGGGGAGTGTGGGGAATGCGAGGTACTGACAGTTACATGGCAATATAACTGTATCAACACTATACACCACCAAACCCACACTAAAAAATGGTTAAAATGGTAAATTTTATGTAATGTATATTTTACCACAATTTTTAAATCTACTGACTGCCAGGCAGTAACAAGTTTTGCTAAGTATGTGAAAACTGGAACCCTCACACACTGGTGCTGAGAATGTAAAATGGTGCAGCTGCTTTGGAAAACGGCAGTTCTTCCAAAGGTTAAAAAGAGTTACCACATGATGTAGCACAGAATACATACCCACACAAAAATGTACACAACCATTCATAGCAGCATCACTCAGAAGAGCCAAAAGAAGAAAATCACCCAAATGTCCACAGACTGATGAATGGAAACATAAAATGTGGTATATACAACAGAGTATTATCAGGCAATAACAAGGAATACAGTATTGATACATGCTACAGCTTGGATGAATCTTAAAAAACACTGAAGTAAAAAAAAGACAGTCACAAAGGATCCCATATTGTATGATCCATTTAAAGGAAATATCCAGGACAGGCATATTTATAAAGACAGAAAGCAGATTAGAGGTTGCCGAGAGCAAAATGTTAGAGAAATTGGAAGAAAACAGGAGTGACTGCTAATGGGTACACAGGGCTTCTCTGTGGGATGATGAGATTAACGGCAGTGATGACTGCATAACTCTGAGTATGCTAAAAGCCTCTGAATTATACACTTTAAATGGGTGAATTGCATGCTGTGTCAATTACATCTCAATAAAGCTGCTATCAAGAAAACACCTATGAAGCAACTCTCTCTTAAGAGTACTTACTAGAAAAACCAGTGATAATCAAGGAAGATGACTTAATTGTAAATCTTGCAATTACAAACATAGCTCACAGATTAACTTGCAATTATTCTTGTGAATCTCTGTTATCTTGCATAAGAAAAAAAATGAAAAATTCTATCTTCGCTTACTTTGGTCAAGGGAGGAGTCTTCTGTGGTGAACTCTGAGTCACAGCATCACCAGGACTTAATGCCACTGCACTGCTGGTTCTTGGAGTAGGACGAGAACTGAAAAATACACGCCAGTTAACGTTATTCAAGGGGCTTCCCAGATGGCACTGCTGCTGCTGCTAGGTCGCTTCAGTTATGTCCGACTCTATGCGACCCCATAGACGGCAGCCCACCAGGCTCCGCCATCCCTGGGATTCTAGTGGTAAAGAATCTGCCTGCCCATGAAGGAGACACAAGAGACCCTGGTTCGATCCCTGGGTTGGGAAGATCCTCTGGAGTAGGAAATGACAACCTGCTCCAGTATTCTTGCCTGGGAAATCCCAAGGACAAAGGAGCCTGGCGGGCTACAGTTCATGTGGACACAAAGAGCTGGACACAACTGATCAACTGGGCATGGCATGGCATACTATATACAGTATTTTGTTTTAACTAGAAGCTTAAAGAATATTTTTTAATGTCTGCTGATCTAGGCAGGATTTACATTAATAAAATAGCTCAGATATTCTACAAAGCATGGAAAATGTTTATAACTTTATTTCATAAAATGTTTGAACTAGTAAATTACTTTGTTACCTACTTAGTAACAAGTTATAATCCTCATCTGTTTTTAATGATTCCTCCCACACTTATCAATGGATGCCATACTCTGGGGGCCCACTCCATTACATCCGGGTCTGAGTTTGAGTTTCTGGCATTTTAAGAAATTCTTCCATTTAAATCATCATGGTGTTTTTGTGATGAATTCCTTCAAATTTCCAAATATCTCCTCTCCTCTACTTACCTGCCTTTGTATTCATTCACTAAACAAGTACTTACTTAGGTCACAAAATTTACCAGAGATTGTACAAATTTTTTTAACTTAAAATGCCTAAGATGTATAGACAAATTTAACATACTTTATATTTAAATATGGGTAAAACAAATCAGGAAATTTTAGTTTATTATTATAATTCCTATGTCATGAAATTAAACTATAAGGCTGAGCCTATAAACTATAACACCGCATATTTACACATTATTAAAATTTTAAATACATTGGTCTAATCACTTTAAATACCATTCTTATTTTATTATTTCAATGATTGCAAATATTGTTTAAGCCTCCCAGATACAGCTACATTTAAAGAAAAACACAACCTGTTTTTCCTATAAGTTTTTATCCAAATAAAGAAGCCCAACTTCTGAAATTTTAAATTCAATTTTACTTGCAGCAGAAGTACAAAATAAAGAAGTTTTAACCCTCATAAACAGAAAAGATAAGGTGGCTTAGTTAGAAATTTTAAAAATACAAAGGGAAGTCTACATTCCACTGGCCAGCACTGAACAGTAACTTGCACGGAGAGCAAAACGGGAATGTGGCATTCATCCCTGTCCTTTATTTCTGGGCAACATGGCTCACCACCAGGACAAGACACTTAAGAAGATCTAGCTTTCATCCCCCACAGACTCCGTACCACTCTGTATCTTACATACCTGAGAAGAAACATGGACTCATTCAATTGACCCCCGAGGGTACTCTTCGGCCGCAACTTGGATGGATTTTCTGTGGCAGGAAGGTAAAACAATATCCATAAGTGAACAAAAACATGAGCAGGGTATGACGTAGACAGAGATCTGAAGAGACAGATAACACAGATTAGGGACTGTCAGAAACAGCGTTTGGAGCAGCAGCAACACAGTCAAATGCAAGCTCACCTAGCCTGAAGGAGTGACTGAGTCGCTGCCCACTCTTCTCCGCCTTTGCTTGTCCACCTTGAGGGCTCTTCAGAAGTTCCGTGGAATCTTGGGACCCAGAATATTCCATGTTTCTGCTGTTTAACAAGAGAAAACTCAACTCAATCAAGCTTACTACTGAGCTTTCTATAGTTTTCTGTGTCGAACAAGAGGCTGGCAAAGATACTTAAGTTGCACAGGACATTTGGCCAAACTACGGAATTAGAAAGGTAGTATTTTTCATCGAGTAACTAAAATGAACACTTACTGTGTGCAAGGCACTGTACTAAGAAGCCTATCAAATTTATCCCTGAAAAATAAATAGCAGCAGGCCAACACAAGAAGTAAACCAGCACTCGAAGTATCAGTGAGCCAGTAATGAGCTTCCCTTTTATTTCTGCCCTTCCAGTGTTGCCAGCCCTGGGCTCAAAGAAGCCCCACGAGAACTCCTCTATTTCTGTTCCAAGGAACAGGAAAGGGAATCCCTAAGGGTCAGAGCAGGGGAAATACCCTAGTTTTTTGTTTGGTTTTTGGTTTGTCTTATTCCCTTTTGTCCTGCCCCAGCCTCCAGGTAATCTTGCAGCAGACACTTCTGGCCAAACCTAAAATCCTGCAGGAGGAACATCCCCTTTTCTAACCAGAGAGCTATGATCCCAAGAAGGTGAGGCAAATCTCTCTGTTCTCTTATTTTTCCTCTCTCACCATCCTCCTGTCACTTGGTCCCAAAGACATCCATCAAGAATAAAAACATACACCACGAGTAAGTGTGGTTCAGAGAGGGAAGGCAAGGTGCCTCAAAATTTGAAAACCAATGTATGTAAGAGCCCGTAAAGAGATCTAAAGGAGGGAAACCACATGATCGTATCGACTGATACAAAAAGGCACTTGACGTTTATTAATAACATTCGTTTCCAATTGAAAAGGGGAAGTTACAAAACCCTCCAGCTCATCGTGTGTGTGTGTGCGTGTGCGCGTGTGTGTGTGTGCACGCTCTGTTGTACCCAACTCTTGCGACCCTGAAGTCTGCAGCCCACCAGGCTCCTCTGCCCATGGGGATTCTCCAGCCAAGAATACTGGAGTAGGTCGCCATTTTCCTCCTCCAAGGGACCTTCCTGATCCAGGGATTGAACCCGTGGCTCTTGCATCTCCTGCACTGGCAGGCAGGTTCTTCACCACCAGCGCCACCAGGGAAGCCCGCTGTACTTAATGCAGAAAGGCTGAATGCATTCTACAATCAGAAACCAGGCGACGGTGTTCACCCGCACCACCCCTCATACGCTCAGTTCAGTTGCTCAGTCGTGGCCCACTCTTTCATTACCTCATTCATTATCATGCTAAAAAAAAGTCCTTGCAAGGCCAGTAAGAAATAAATGGCATACAGATCAAAAGAAGGATGGCATACTAAGGTGCCAGGTGTCCTAGGACTTGCTGTCACTGACGGACAAGGACCCAAGCCCAGGTTTCTGTACTCTTCATAGAGCCTGAAGTGTGAAAATAGCTGAAGCTCAGTGGACCGCAGAAACCAAAGTTTGAGAGAGACCTTACATGGAATTCAGATTTCTCTATCCAGTACACTAAATTGACAAGATTAAAATTAAGAAACAACCAACCATTATCACTGAATAAAGTGGAGAAAGGAGGAGTCGATTATCTGGACTTTGCCTCATCTACTTTTCACCACGTTCTTTTCAAAACACCATCACTTTTGTAAGTGTCCTGGGCTAAGATTTAATAATAAAAATGAAGTATATTAGTCAGGATGAGCTAGGTTATGCTGTGGTAACATGATCCACAAATACTAGTGACTTAGAATCTCCTAGCTTTATGTCTCACTCGTGCACACAGCCACCACAGGCAGGCAGGAAAGCTATGCTCATCGTGGTCACTGAAGACCCAGCCTGAAGGCAGCTCCACCTGGACATTTTCTTCCTGATCACCTCATCAGGAGAAAGAAATGTAGCAAATCACACCCTGGCTCTTTGAGTTTCTACCCAGAAATAACACATCACTGCTGCTCACATTTCATTAGCCACAGCAAGTCACAGGACTGCACCTAATTTCAAAGAGGGAAATGCGATCCTACCATGTGCTGACAAGGTGGGAGTCCAGGTGAACAGAACTAATGGCTACAGTACTAAAACCCTGTCTGAAGAATAAACAACTGACGAAAAACGAGCAAAGTCAAGCACACAAAATGTCAGGACTAAACTCTTTAAGCAACCCTTAATTAAACCAATGCTGGATTTTCTATTAGGAAAAGCACAGAAATGCACATCATTGAGGCTGCAATCACAGTAACGGGCCAAGTGTTTAGTAACCATGCCCCACACACAAAGATCAGCTTGTACTACCTGACGCTGGAATCCTCAGTGCTTGAGTCCTGATCATTTCGAGCAAAAGCATCCTTCCAAAATGAATGCTGCAGCAGGTCTGCCCAAGTCAGTCTTCATAAAACAGAAATGTTTAAAATCTATTTTAATATGATTTACCATGGAGAATTCCCAGGACAAGTCCTAGTTCCACATATCAGATTTGCTTCACATATTCCTTTTTATTATCTTTTTATTCTTAATTTTTAACTGGAAGATAACTGCTTTATAATACTGTGATGGCTTCTGCCATATAACAATGTGAATCAGTCATAAGTACACATGTCCCCTCCCTCCTGAAATCCCTTATCCCCTAACCCACCCCACAGGTTGTCAGAGAGTACTGCATTGAACTCCCTGTGTTTTACAGCAACTTCCCATTCGCTATCTGTTTTACATATGGTAATGTACATGTTTCAGTGCTACTCTCAATTCATGCCACCCTCTCCTTCCTTGCTGCTGCTAAGTCGCTTCAGTCGTATCCAACTCTGTGCGACCCCATAGACGGCAGCCCACCAGGCTCCTTCGTCCCTGGGATTCTCCAGGCAAGAACACTGGAGTGGGTTGCCATTTCCTTCTCCAATGCACGAAAGTCAAAAGTGAAAGTGAAGTCGCTCAGTCGTCTCCGACTCTTCACAACCCATGGACTGCAGCCTACCAGGCTCCTCCGTCCATGGGATTTTCCAGGCAAGAGTACTGGAGTGGGGTGCCATTGCCTTCTCCGTCTCCTTCCCTATCTGGGTCCAAAATCTGTTCTCTATATCTGCATCTCTATTCCTGCCCTGCCAATTTTGTAACTTCACTTTTAGAAGTTCATTCAGAAATAAAGAAAATTATCAACCTCATGACTACACAGAGTCACATTTCTGTTTAGAAGTCAAAACATTATTTAATTAGATCATCCATATTAAGATGACTTTAGGCCGTATCTGAAAACTAGACTCACTTTCAAAGCATTAAGTTTTACTACTGATCAATTATACCTGAGGTTTACTCAACTCAAAATGATTAAGCCTAAAATTCAAAAAAGACAGTAATTTATATCTAATTATTCAAAATTTATAAAATGAAATTCAAACTACTTTGGTTGAAATTAAAATACAAGCGATAAAGAACTGGCAGCCACAAGTATATACCCCTTTTATACAAATGGCTCCTAAAATTCACTAACAATTAAAATTGCCAATAAAATGGAATTTCTTTTTCATCTACCAAAGTAGCAAAAAATGTATAAGATCAACAAAGCCCACTGTATTTAACAATGGGAGGGAAGGAGCTTTCTAAAATTGCTGTAAGTATAAACCTTCCCATGTTCCTGGGATCAGCAAATGTGTCCACACTTTTAATGTTCTTATTAGCCTTCGGCCAGCAACCCCATCTTGAGAAACTTATTCAAAAGAGATAACTTCTTAAGTGACCAACAAGAAAGAGACAAGAACATATTTACCATAGCACTCAGTAGATATGATGCTCTAAATCAAGAAGCACTCTCAAAAAAAAATGTACATTCAGCAGCCACTTAAAATGACCAAGTGAAAAAATAAAATGACGAAGCAGATATATAAAGAAACTAGGTTATGGGGTGGTCCCATTTATGCAAAAAAGTATTTCATGTGGAATATAAATACATAAAAATGCATCCTAAATAAGGTCCTAAATTAGCTAAATTAAGCATATTTATATCTTATCCAAAAAATCTGGGAGATTATCCACCAAAGTAACACTTATCCTAAAAGCATTCTATTTCAAGTACAGCAGTGTCTTACAATTTATTCAAGTATAAACATTTTCTTCTATAGTTTCTCTCATATTTAATGCTGATACATTACATGCTATACTACATTTATTCATTTTACACCCTGAAGTAGAGACCCCAAACATTTTTCGAAAACCTCAAGAAACTAGGTTCTCTTGTCTTCCAGGCCAGGGAGACCCCCACCTTCATTCCCTACTCCCTTCTGCCCTCCCCTACTCTGTACCGTAAGGATCTCTAACTTTCTGCCATCCCTGCAACACAGAAAATTCACACTGTGCCTGTGATCTGTCACTTGACATTCCCAGTATGACAGGAATATCATATTGATAAATCACATCACATTAAAATAGGGCTCTGTTAGTCATTATTACATTAAGTATCTTGACAGCAAATCCACAGTGGGGTAGTCTAAGACAGTTTTAGCCTGAAATCCACAATGGAAACAAAAAAGTATACTCCTTGGATTTGGGGAGTTACAAGAAAATCTGTCAACCTATGAGGCAACTACGTGCCATTCTAGAAGAAAAACTGACTTTTAAAATGTCTCCTGGTTAAAAACACCTGCAAACAGAGCAGCCACTCAATGCAGACTCAGATTTCTCTTTTCTCCCCAAAAATAGGGAGATCATTTGAAAAGTTCATTCTATAATAAGAACAGTACAATTTTAGAAGTACACTGAAGGAAAAAAAAGATTCCACTGCTCATTCATGTTAAAATATTACCCATACATACCTTTTCTGGGGGTCTTTTTGAAGCAAACCATCAAGCAAATTAATAAAATCTGAAGAAGCTTTAGGACAAGAAGAATCTAGACACAAAATAATACCCAAAAAGGAAAGGTGGTTAAGTAACTGAAAAGACACCCTGCATCAATGTTATAGTAATAGCATTTTAAGCACATCAATTATTTTTAAGAGAACACAGAATACATGAGTAACAATAAAGCCTCCACTTAATGGAGGGGGGAACAAAAACTTTAAACTTTTTCCCTGGACCACAATAAAACATATATCTCAAAAACTAAGTTCTGACTAACCTCTAAACTTTCTCTTTACAACCCCAGTAATGATCATGAGCTCACACCCTTGTCTTCAACTATTAATTATGCTTCATTTTCTGGGGCATTCTTAACCAGCTTTGCTTGATAATATACTATGACTACAGTACTTGTAATCCCACTTTATTTCGAAGATTTTTAACAGGAAAAGAATAAACATCACAATATTATGATACTGTCAAATTCCATTCATCTCCAAGTGTTCTGTCTTTTTATATTGGACAGATGCATACCTTGGTCAAATTATCAGTCTATAATTAAAAGAAGTGGCCCAGAAGATAATGGCCAAAGCCATCAAAACAGATGGTGCTATTAGACACTGTGCCCACAGTCTGAACAAAATCTGGGTGAAATAATTACCCTTGGGCCGCCAGTGGTTTTCTTGACCAGACCTTTGTTACCTTCATTCTCAGATTTCTTTACCCTGCATAAACATCTTTAACTTATACAAGAAAACAATACTCAATGCTATGAGTACTTAAACAAGTAAAAAATCAGAAGTCATTATAAGAAATAGGAATGACTGATTTCTATGAAAACCAAAGTTAATAAAAAAAAAAAAAGAAACACTTTTTAAGAAATATAGACCCCTTTCAAAATATCAAGATTTTTTGGTTTTTTTCACCTAGGATGATTCTTAAAACACTGAAAATATTCTGCATTCCTATTTCTTCCGTCAATTATTGAGAATTTTTTTTTTCTTTTAAAACTCACACCTTTATTTTTCATAAAGTCTTATATTCATTTCGGGGTCTTAAGATTCACATCCTTTGAGGTACGTAGCAAAAGGTTTCATTATGTTTGTACCTTCTTTTTCTTTTCTTTCCTTAAAATTGTTAATGGTAGACACATTAATTACAATTTGTATGATTAAATTTTCAATACTTTTAAAACACTGCAACCAAATCGAGCTTAAACACTCAAGCTTAAGAGGGTAGCAGTCTGATTTCTCAAGATACAAGACTGAGAAATGCTTGATCTGTTCCTATTCAAACACTACACAGATTTAACTACATGGGACATGAGTACATATTAAGCAAATGGTATAGACATGTGAACACACCAAAACGACATAAAAGTTTAACTTTTAAATCTTTAAACGAGATTTCTTCTGATATAGGAGGACAAAATAATTTGTATTTTTAAATGAGGGAATTTAATAGTACTCTGCTTTCCATTCCGGCATCTTTTTAAAAATGGCAAAGGGAATACTAACAATTTCTAAAAATATCAATTTGAGACCATTTAGAAAACACAAATTTGAGGGGTTATGAACCAACAGAAACACTTTGGGATAAAAGTACACCATTGGTCCGTGTAGTAAATCAACAACATTTATAATAAAAAAGAAATCCTACCTTTTGGAATAGGCGGCAAAGGATCTTCATAACAAATCTTTTCCATTAGCTCTGAGACACATTCTGAGACGAATGGAGGCTTTCCTTAAATCAAACAAAAACTTGCAAAATTAAACAACAGTTTGCTACCAACAATAATTCTTAATAACTCTCAACTACAAATAGTTCAAAACTACATAATTTATAGGAAAAATACACACATATAGCATAATTAATTACTGAATGCTGAGTACACACCAGGCACACTGTCCATATATTTTTATATTTCAAGAATTAAAAATCTATCATCCTAAAAATACAAAATTCACTTATGGATAACCATACTCTAAGAGTTGCATGGGCCACTGGACACATCTGAAAATTCACAGTCAAAGGTACCTTTACAAGATTTTCTACTAATAATCAGTTTTCAACAGTTAGGCATATTGCAACATTCCAAATGATTACCATGAAAAATACCTCCTTGTCAAAAGTTCCTAAAATCCTGCACATGCTGAGACAACCAAGCAAGTCAGCAAAAATTAGTATATAGAAAAATTTAGAAAAATTGGCTTTTTCACCTCTTACAGGTAAACTCTTTGCAAACTACTTACGTAACCATTATGTATGTGTGTCCAGCTCTGATTTTAAACTGAACCAGAATGTAATCACCTGAAAACATTTCATAGAGCAGGCAGCCCAAGGACCAGAGGTCACTGGTGATGGAGAAGTCGGTACCCCTCACAATTTCTGGAGCTGTATAGATAAGAGATCCTAAAAATAAAGGAAAGGGCAGTTTTGTTAGGCATTTGTACTGTTGCCAACACACATATACCTAGGAAAGACTAGGTGAAGTGAAAAAAGATCGGAGAACAAGCACATGAATAGATCTTCATGCATAGTTCACATTTTATATGTTTTCTAATTTTAAGGTCCCACTTGCCAGGAGGGCTTCCCTTGGCTCAGTCGGTAAAGAAGTCACCTGCAATGCAGGAGACCTGGGTTCCATCCCTGGATTGGGAAGATCCCTTGGAGATCTTGGCAACCCACTCCAGTATTCTTGCCTGGGACAATCTCCATAGACAGAGGAGCCTAGCGGGCTGCAGTCCACGGGATTGCAAAGAGGCAGACACGACTGAGCGACTAAGTACAGAACTTGCTAAGAACATGTGCTTTCAGCCCCTAAGTCGTGTCTGACTCTTCAACCCCACAGACTGCAGCACACCAGGCTCCTCTGTCCTCCATAATCTCCCAGAGTTTGCTCAAATCCAAGTCCACTGAGTCAGTGATACTACCTAACCATCTCATCCTCTGCTGCCCGCCTCCCCTTTCACCTTCAATCTTTCCCAGCATCAGGGTTTTTCCCAATAAATTGGCTCTTTACATCAGGGTCCAAAGTATTAGAGTTTCAGCTTCAGCAACAGTCCTTCCAATGAATATTCAGGACTGACTTCCTTTAGGACTGACTGGTTTGATCTCCTTGCTGTCCAAGGGACTCTCAAAAGTCTTCTCCAGCACTACAGTTCAAAAGCATCAATTCTTTGGCGCTCAGCTTTGTTTACGGTCCAACTCTCACATTCATACACGACTACTGGAAAAACCATAGCTTTGACTAGACAGACCTTTGTAGGCAAAGTGATGTCTAGGTTTATCATAGCTTTCCTTCCAAGAAGCATCTTTTAATTCCATGGCTGCAGTCATCATCCGCCATGATTTTGGAGCCCAAGAAAATAAAATCTGTCCCTGCTTCCATTCTTTCCCCTTCTATTTGCCATGAACTGATGGGACTGGATGCTATGATCCTAGTTTTTTGAATGCTGAGTTTTATGCCAGCTTTTTCACTCTCCTCTTTCATCTCATTAAGAGGCTCTTCAGTTTCTCTTCACTTTCTACCATTAAAGTGGTATTATCTGCATATGTGAGAATGTTTTGAAATATAAAGCTTTTGAATATAATCACCTGAGAAAGAGGTGTGGCACACTGAAGTGTATTCTTTTAAATTAACAATTCAAATAGTTGTAAGAAAAGAACCTTTGATCATTATCAACAATACCTTGATTAGGATAGATTAAGTTATATAGAAGTCAGCACTCCAAATTCTCACTGGCTTAACTACACAAGTGTCTTCATCATAAAACCACACATCCCCTACAGGTCAGACAATGGGCTTCAACCCTCACAGTCCATCCAAGACCCAGGCTACATTTCAGGACATGCTTCCTCAGTCAGCAAGGTGGGGGCAGAGAGTGTGGTTAACTTAACACCGGCTCTTAAAACTCCCAACTTGAAGAGACTTCTGTGCGCTCCTGGTGAGCTGTGGCAGGGACGATGCAACCTACCACGTATCCAGAAGAGGAACGGGCAGCCGTTTGGTTAACAGCACTAGTGTTTACCATGTACACTGGATAGAGTTTAGTATTACCCAGAAACACCAAATTCCAGAGTTAGAAAGCACCCCTGCTTACTGACATGCACAGCTGAGGCCTGGAAAGTACCCTCACATCCTCTAAGCCAAGGAGTTGGGCAGTTACAGGCCACCTGCCAAAACCCAGGGTTTCCTACCTTCCAATGAGAATGTCCTTCCCATGAAGTGAGTCATCACCAGTCACTAGAAAAGAGGTTAACGCACCCCCTTCATGGAGATTGTTCTTGGATTAAACTCAGAAATGACCAAGCATCACTGCTGAAAACTGACATTTCTCTGTAACACAGCCCTCTTCCCCTTTTGAAGGGACCATTTCAAAAGGTACATTCCTGAAACACACTGCCCTCCTTGGTTTCTATAATAAAAGCGTAGTCTACAATACTCATTTTCACAGGATGCCAGTCATCCCATGGAATGATATTTGGGGATTTACAGAGCCTTCTTCCTGGGCATGAAATTTTTCTTCAACACTGACCCTGAAAGTTAAACTTCTTTCCTCACATTTATGGGCCTCTGGTTCACCTGCTGCTCCCCATCACGTTCTCATTCTTCTCATCCAGGCCATGTGACCACAGACCCAGGGATGCCGCCCTCTCTCCCAGTGCCTTTTGCTTCCTGGTGAGTCTCACTGGTCCAAAGTCTCAAGTACTGCACCAGGAACTTAAGGAAAAAAGGTTTTTACCACTTCTATCAAAAGTTCTCACATAAGAAATATGACTTCCTGGTCAGGGAACTAGGATCCCACATGCCACATGGCACGGTCAAAAGAAAAAAAAAAAAGTAGGGAAAAAAAAAAAGAAATTTGACTTCACACTCTCCCCTCAAGCACAGCGAGCTAACAGCCTAGGCCCCATCTCACTGTCAAAACCACCTCCCAAGGATGCATCCCTAAAAATCTCTCACACTTGCAGAATATTAGCTACTTAACAATGCTGAATATGTACTGAGCTACTGGTGTGTGCCAGACACCGGGGTTAAGTACTGAGGATACAGCAGGAAGGGAGAGAAAATCCCCTTCCTTACGTTCTAATGAGCGGTCAGAGATGAAGTGAAGAAGGCTCTGTCAGAGGTTCCCTGTGCTTTAAATGGCATTATATCCACATGGAAAACCTTAGGTCCAAGACAAAGCCATCCATAAATCCAGGCTTCTCCTGGTCCTTACTATTTATTTTCAATACATCATTTGGCTGGTAACATAAAAGGTGGACATTTTCTCCAAAACACAGGACTTGCGTGGCCCTTTCTCCAAAACACAGGACTTGCGTGGCCCTTTCTCCAAAACACAGGACTTGCGTGGCCCACCACTGGAGTTCAGACCTTGAAGCTCGCCTCATACCTTTCACTCTACTTTTCATGTTTTTCTTCACGTTTTCCCCGCTGTCACCTCCTCCTTCTTCTGCTGCCACCAAGGCGAAGAACTCTTCCAAATTTTCACCTTCCACTTTGGCCAAGGAAAAATTACTAAACTTCAGTGTTCCAGGCCCTTCCAAGAGTATCTATAAAGGTGAAGAAACAAATGTGTTCAAATACAAATTCAATGTAATTTGCATTTCCATCGTACCTCTTATAATCTCACTACAGAACCCTGAATATTGGCTTTCTTGCTTCATCACAGCTCAGAAAATTAAACACAATTTTTTTTAAAAGAAGATGCTATGCTCAGTCACTTCAGTCACGTCCAACTCTTTGCAATCCTATGGACTGGAGCCCGCCAGGCTCCTCTGCCCATGGGATTCTCCAGGCAAGAATACCGGAGTGAGTTGCCATGCCCTCCTCCAAGGGATCTTCTCGACCCACGGATCGAACCCGTGTCTTCTGCTCTGCAGGATTCTTTACCGCTGAGCCAACAGGGAAGCCCCAAAAACCTTAGGAAATGTAAATCCAACACTAACAGAATCAAATATTAAATTCTCCCTTCTCAGATGCAGATGAAACATGTGTCATCAAACCACAGAGGGAAACAGCAGTCTTTTGGGAAAGATGAAGAATGTACATGAAACAGTTTACTCATGAACCCTCAGTAACAGCTGAAAGAGGATTTGGAAACCCACCAGTACTAGGCGTTGTTTATTTAAATGAGGAAGTGTGACTTAGGGTTCAGACCAAGGGTTCTGAAGTTAGAAACCGAGATTTGACCCCTAGGTTCACCACTTACTGGCAGTCTAACCTGCAGAAATTACTTCCCCTTTGTAAATCTCAGTCTCTTCACCTATAAAATAGGGAAAGTGATACTTCAGATAGTTTTAAGGATTGAGGTTCCATGACTGGCATATGAAGAGTGCTCAAGTCTGCTAATATAATTTGTGATTAGAAGTTATCTGTTGATTATTGAAACTATACCAGGAACCAGTATTCTCTTACCTTTATCCTTTCCCTCCCTTGCAAGGGGCTTTTTGATCTAGTCACAAATTCTAAGGATGTCAGTTAGTCTACCACATTGACTTTTAAACTTTTTTTTGAGCACCTGAAGGCCTCGTTAAGACAACAACTAGTCTCTACCCTGAGAGTTTCTGATTCAACAGGTCTCGGGTGAGGCCCAAGAACCTGAATTTCTAACAAGTCCCAGGTAATGTTGATGCTGTCAGTCCAGGGAATACACTTGCAGAACCACCGGCAGATGGTAGATAATTTTTAAGTTAGCAAATATTTCAGACTTTGCAAGCCATACGGTTTCTGCCCTGACTTCTCAAGTCTGCAACCTCTGACAATACATAAATGAAAGGGTGTGGTTGTTACAAGAGAACTCCATTCACAGAAAGAGGCATCCTGCTGGAACTCCTCCAAACCCAGTTCTAGGATAAAAGTTACCTTACAAATCAGCCGAAGCTCTAAGATTATGAACAGCTGATATGAGACCTCATTAAAGAGCTCACATATAGGAGCTGGCACATTATAGCCTCTGGGCCATATACTGTTACTGCCTACGTTTGTACAAGCATGCGCTAAGCATGGTTTTTATGGTTCTAAATGGTTGAAAAAAATGAAAATAATACTTCTTGACAAGTGAAAATTACATGAAAATGACATTTCCATGTCCACAAATAGAGCCTTTTTTGAAACAAAGTTACACCCACTCATTTACATATTGTCCACAGCAGCTTTCAGGGCTGGAACAAAGTTAAGTGGTTACAGTCGTCAAACAAGTATATGAATATTTCAAATAAGAATGTCTGTTACAGAGAGTTTGTATGGAGGTTTTTTTTGTAGGTTTCATTTTGTTCTTATACAGATGGCCTAAAGTAACATTTAACAAAAACATATTCAAGTTTTCATTTCATTAACAAAGGAAAAGCAGCAGCAAATAAGACCAGTAACACACACACTCCCTCAGAGTACGAACTTATAAAGGCACCAGGTGCCGCTGACTGAGAGCATACTCTACGAACTTCACCTAAACATAATACGTAATTCTCACTCTCTCCTTGAAATATCTGCCCCCTCTCCATCAGAGGCAAGAAACCTAAGGTACAGAGAGACAGAGAGGGTAACTGGTCCGGGACACACAGCATCTCAGTATTGGTGTTGATGTGACCCTACAACACTGTAACACATCTAGTGATGGGCAATTAGTTCTACCAGAAAAGAAAAATGTTTGATATCAAATAGCAGGAATCAAACACACATTGTCAAGAATGTCATTATCAAACTAAAATAATGGCTCATAAGTGTGAACTATAATTTAACAACGAGGAGTCTTATTCTATAGGTCTATTGAGCTCATCATTCACAATGTACCTCAAGAGCAATGACACTCCAAGAATCCTGAAAGGAGGGGAGATTTCACTTTCTAAAAGGTACTTCAACAGGCAGCTAAAGAGGAACCTAAAATATAATACTATGTACTTTTGTTAAAAAAAAAATGTTGACTAAAAAATTTCAAGATGCTCTAAATATATCACAGTTGTATCTAAAAATAAAAACATCTTTGAGGAAGCATTATAAATTGAGACACAGTCAGGGAATCAAAAGTTTCATGAATTACCTTCCTGGGAGAAATGTCACAAAAGAGAATGCCAAGTTGATGAAGATGATGTAATCCAGTCAGCAGGTCAATCCCAAATTCTCTCACTACATCTTCCGGGAGATTTTCATCTTGAGCAATAACCATTTCTAAAGAACCACCTGCAAATTGATTAAAATCACCCACTTTAACCCACCAACATTATACAGTGCCTCTAGAAAGGTTCCATGATGGGACCTGAGCATTAAAACATGATCAAATCAGTCCACTTGGACAATCTGATGGGGAAACATACTCGTGAAAGAACACTGGTCCAGGAACCCTAACAGGAAGCTCCACACTCCAGAGCCAGCTAAGGGCGAATGGCTGCTCGGCCTGGAAGGATAGTCAATAAATATGCCAGTGGAGTGAAGGAAGAATCTCTCTGGCACTGTGATCTCTCACTCCAGACCCCTTGGGAAAGAAACAGCTACAGAAATTAGTGTTAAGTGCTAATGTAAACTGTACACTTTAATCACACTGTGCAAAGGATAGTCATGTTTACCCCCATGCAAAGTTAGGTCACATTCCGCAAGTACTGCCTAGCACAAAAAGGTGCTCTTCCTTAAGAGTTAGAAAATTACAAACTCTGATGTACACCACTGATGAAATAATAGGTCAGTAGCAGACACGCTGTGAATTCCATGTCTATATCCTTTCAAGGTCCCTGTCATAACTCTACCACCTAAGTGTCAGAAACAAACGTTTGTTTTTTTTTAAGGATCAAGATTATAATTAGTAGTCAAGTTCAGAGACAAAGAAGTCTTAGCTGGCAGCTGAAAGTTCAATCAGAATTCCTGTGATGAAGGTAGGAGGCATTCTGGGTTCTGTTCATTTTGTTCAGTGGGTAAGGAACCATTCCAAAGACAGGTATAAATGAGTTAGATTGTTACAACAGCCAGGGGTCAGAAATAACTGCTGAAACAAAAAGTAACACAGGTGGGGTCCCCTGATCACCTCAACAGTGTGTACATCTTAGAAAGAAATTAAACCACCGTCTCCTCTCATTGATTCAAAAAATAAAATGCAAAATGCAAATAATTTACTATGCCAAATAAGCTCTTTCATAATAGATTTATAAATTCTAAGGGCCAATAGGTAGGTAAGAGACGCATAAAGCTAGAAATAATTACATTTCATCTTAATGTTTAATGATTCTTTATTATTACTCAATGTATAACTATGGTACTTACATTTTTTCCTAAAGACACTGAAACTAAAAGTCCAGTCAATACCTATGTATTTAGTCACCTTTCTCTCTGTATACAGTCTTGGAAAATTTTATCAAGCAAGAGCTGTTATCTCTAATTATTGCCAGGTGGTGGAATTTGTTGATTCATCTATTTTTCTATATTGCTTAAGTTTTACTAATGCAAGTATCCTTTGCATAAAAATAAAAAAATAAGAACTAATTAGGTAATAGGTAGTTGACCTCAAATCTTTTATTTTTCTTGAATGGAAAAACTTGATCAATCATCATTTAAAATTATTTCTAAATTTTATGAAGATGATTTAGTATTATTCTATACCAAAGTTAACCCTAAACTGCATCTCTTCCTCTTACCAAACACCTTTGCTTTTTTCCTGTCCCTAATATATCAAACAACAGATGCTCAAGTTAATGTAGTCAATAGTATGCTTATATTCATAGTAGAAGAAAAAGTGAAAAATAACAAAACCCACATCATATGTTTTTTTCAAAGCAATATACGGTGACTATAATCGCAGCACTTCTTCACTCCTACCTGTGCAGAGCTCCACAACTAGCCAGAGATGGTTGCTGGTTTCATACCATTCGTGAAAAGTTACAATGTTCTTGTGCTTAATTTCATGGGTGAGACGGACCTATAAAAACACACAGCAGTCACACTAAGAAAAAAAGTTCTTAAAACCTTTGAATCTATTAAAAAACACCTAAATATCACACCTGGGAAATAGATAAGAAAACAATGGCACTTATTCAGTGGAATAAAATAATAAATAAATTAAAATATAGACATTAAGAATGATGGTTATGTGCTTACTCAATCAGTCATGTCTGACTCTTTGCAACCCCATGGACTGTACAGCCTGTCAGGCTTCTCTGTCCATGGAATTCTCCAGACAAGAATACTGGAGTGGGTTGCCATTTCCTTCCCCAAGGGGATCTTCCTGATCCAAGGATCAAACTCATATCTTCTGCATTGCAGGTGAATTCTTTATCATCTGAGCCTCCAGGGAAGCCCTAATGTGAACATACTGATCTTAAAATGTACATTTCCAAAGGATTATAAGAATATTTGTATATCAAAAACAAAAGTGAATTCAAAAACTGAGTAATAAAGATGCAAAAGCATGTCCGTTAAAAAATATTAAGTTGCTTTGGGGATTTTTGGCTTTCCCCCTTTAAAAATCCCATTAAATACAGGAACTAAAAACTACAAAAATGTGTACAGAATATCAAGATTCAGAATTGCTGATGACCGATTATTAAAGTGCACTGGATCCTTGCTGATTTTCTTAAAAATAAAAAAAAAAAAGAAATTCTACTGTCACTCAACACAGGCTAATGAGCCCATAATTTGTAGAAACACAGAGCTCCCTGTTTAAGAAATGGAATTTGGCACACTCCAGGAACAACTTAGTGGGCTCATATTGTAGAAGACAGATGAGGAGAAAACCAAACAGAGTGACCAAGGGAGAATTTGAGGATCATCTTGTAATAAATCCCCAGTATAAGGCCACTAGAGAACGGGGAGAACCCTGGGTAAATAAGTTTAAAGGGATCCTCGCTAATTCTGGCTCGGGAAGGGGAGGTCCCAGTGAAAAAAGAAAGGAGATACAGAAATCTCAAAAGAATTCAGGCCACAGCACACTCCTCCGGACCCTCCCCATCATTCAGTACTTGCCAAGTACCTACTCTTCCAGACAATGCTCTGCCAATCTCACCCTCCACCAGGACCCCCATCACCCATGTGCAGCCTCCACTGGCCAGTGCAGGAGACACTGTGGCCAGTACTCGCCACAGAGGGCCACTGTGCTCTGGAGCAGCAGCTGGGATGAGCTTCAAGTATAAAATACACACCAGACGCCCAACAATCAACATCAAAATTAGAAAAATATCTCACTGGTTGCACACTGAAAAAATAATACACGGTATTATTAATCTCAGGTGAGATTAATATATGTTAATAAGATGAATTTCACCTATTTATTATCCTTTTTCAATGTAGATACTATGAACTTTACAGTTAGATTTATAACCCCCATTACATGTCTATTGGACAGCATTGCTAGATTTTTTAACTGGTAACATTATTCCCTCCAAAATCTCTTCCACACATCCTAATCCATGACCACCACTCACTCACTCTCCAGCTCACTTGCTCTAGGACCCCCACTCTGGTTCAATCCAACCCTCCCCACAGTCTGCATACACCTAAGGCACTGAAGCAGACACAAACCATGCTGATTGCTCCGCCTTCCACTCATGATCCCCACTCTGCCCTCCAGGTGACCTATTCACACCTTTCCTTTCCTCTTTTCTAGAACACTGCCTGCACCTTTCCCCTAACTAAAGACTTAAAGATTCTCAACTCAGTGAAAAAGTAATCAGAAGAGAAATTCCTCCTGTTCCCAGTTTCAAATCAGCCGACTAGAGAGCATCTTGTCCCATATACCTGTCTTCCCTCAACTGTCCACACGCCTTTCAAAAGCCCACATCTCCTCACGCAGGTGAGGATGGCTGTTTAAAATAACAACAACAACAATGACAAAAATAACAAGTGTTGGCCACAGCGTGGAGAAATGATATCCCCTGCACACTGTTGTGGGAATGTATAATGGTAGGGCCTCTGGGGAAAACCGAATATTTCACGGGTTTGGACAAATCTGTAATGACTTGTATTATTACAGAGTCTATCATATAGAAGAGTTTCACCGCCCTAAAATCCTCTGTGCTCCGCCTATTCATCCCTCCCACTCTCCCCCCACTCCCCAAACTGTGGCAACTACTAATCATTTCCATAGTTTTGCCTTTTCCAGAATGTCACATGGTTGGAATCATATACTATGCAGCCTTTTCAGACTGGCTTCTCTTACCAAACAATGTCCACTTAAGGTTCCTCTGTGTCTACTTGTGGCTTGATTGCCCATTTCTTTTTATTAATGAACAGTATTCCAGTGTATATGTGTTCCAGTTTGTTTATTCACTCGCTCACTGCAGGGCATCTTGATTGTTTTGATTACAAACAAAGCTGCTGTAAACATCTGTGTGCAGGTTTTTGTGTTGATGTAAGTTTTCAACTCTTTTGGCTAAGTACCAAGAGTGTGATTATTCAGTCATTCAGAACTCTCTTCATCTTGCAAAAATGAAAATTTCTACACATTAAGCAGTAGTTCCCCATTTCCCCTTTCCCTGGCAATCACCATTGTATTGTACTTTTCTGAAAGGTACCTCATATAAGATGGGGATGGCTGCACAGTAATAGCCATATACTTACTGACAATATCAAACTACATACTTAAAAATGGTTAAGATGATAAACTTTGTTATGCGTGCTGCTGCTGCTGCTAAGTCTCTTCAGTCGTGTCCGATTCTGTGCGACCCCACAGACGGCAGCCCACCAGGCTCCTCCGTCCCTGGGATTCTCCAGGCAAGAGTACTGGAGTGGGTTGCCATTTCCTTCTCCAATGCATGAAAGTGAAAGTGAAGTTGCTCAGTCGTGTCCGACTCTTAGCGACCCCATGGACTGCAGCCTACCAGGCTCCTCTGTCCATGGGATTTTCCAGGCAAGAGTACTGGAGTGGGTTGCCATTGTCTTCTCCATTATTATGTGTATTTTTTTCCACAATTAAAAAAAAATAGCTAGGTTTGGTCCAAAGAGTCTGGGCTTTAAAGTGGTATAACTACTTTAAATCCAAGTTACTCTCACCTAATGTCCTTCCTTTGGAAAGCTTCATAAGCATGTACTAAATTTAAAAGTAAATGATCTAGGGACTTCCCTGATGGTCCACAGTAGCTAAGACTCTAGCTCCCAATGCAGGGAGCCAATGTTTGATCCCTGGTCAGGGAACTAGATCCCACCCATCACAACTAAGTCCTGTCACAGTCAAATAAATTTATTTTTAAGTGATCTGATAAAGACTGTATTTTCCCTGACTCATAAAAAAAACAAAAACCAGAAATCTAAGTTGCTAATTATTGATACTTGAGTATGTTTAGTAGCCATTATTCAGGACTGTTGGTACTAAGGAGAGAAGGTCACCCATTCCAGACTGAAAATGTACTGTCTGCTACCGTGAGTTCAGTGATTTCTGTTTACATACTACTTACTCCATCTGACCATCTTTTCCCACAGGGAGAGAAACATACTTGACTTACCCAATTGGTTATTTCAGGCCTCCTGCACTTATCAGTACAAAGAATAGCTACAAAATTGATGGTCCCCTTCCGTCGCCCTTTGTAGACCACAGTCTTGCTTCCTCGGCCAATCTCCTCATACAGGATGAAGTTTTCCATCTCTGGGTTGACTTCTCACCTTTGATAAAGTGACAGTCTAATAACATCTCTAACTCCTAAAAAGTAAACAAAAATGACACTTCAAAACCCAAACTAGCTGCATGATTGATTAGCATAAGCTATTTAATATGTAATAAATAAATCTAATAATTCTATAAATTCAAAAAGCCACCTACAAATGTTGATACAAATGTCTTTGTTTTTGTAAAATGAAAAAAAAAAACTAAGGAAACAAAAATAAAACAATTCACAAACCAATATTCAACTCCCTAGCAACAAGACCTTAACAAAAATAATGAAAATGACAGCTATTTTGAACACACGGAACAAAACCAGGGAATGAATGAGATTTCAGTCAACGTATCTTGATACAGCTCTTACTGTTACACCGGAAAGCACTTTGTGTCAGTAACTGTGTAATGAACGGGGTAATAAGCCCCATCTATTCTATGGGGTCGCACAGAGTCGGACACGACTGAAGCGACTTAGCAGCAGTAGCAGCAGCAACCATAAATTATAAGAAATGAGACAATGCATGTGAAAACACTATGTAAATAAATATGGAATGATAGTATTTCTATCTAACCCACAGAGATTTTAAGAGTGAATTCAAATATTATTCGAAGTCAGTGGTCAGCAAACTACTGGTTCCTGGGTCATATCCAGCCTGCTGACTCCTTTGTAAATAAGTGGAACACAGCCATGTCCAGTCATTTATATGTTGTCAAAGGATGCTTTCCAGTTACATCAGTAAGAGTGACCCTATGACCTGCACACCCTCTAAAATATTTGCTATCTGGCCCTTTACTGGAGAAAGTTTGCCAACTCTTTCAAATCATTTTTTTTTAAACCACCCACTATAATGACTTCATTTTCTCGGCCAACAAAATCACCTTATATTCATGAGTGAATAACAATCTGATGTAGTCTTATAAAAGGCCATGCAGTTGCAAAGAGTCAGACACAACTTAGCAAATAAACAACAGGGGCTTATACTTCAGCCAAGAACAGAAGTGTCAACATTTATACTGACAGTAGATATGCTTTCAGAGTAGCTCTAAATCTTGGAATGCTAAGGAAGTAACATGCTTCCTTACTTCCAGGAGAAATACAATTTTAAGTGGCTCCTATGTTCAGAAATGATTAAATGCAATACTTTTACCTGCCAGGTGAGCTATTCTGGGGCATTCTAAGCTTGACTCTCCAGAAGCAGAAAAAAATCACCTGGCTGCTATTAATATTGCTGCAAGATATGCTGCCCTTAAAGGGACCAACAGCAACCAAACCTCCGTCGTGGTCCAAAGAGATATTTCCCAAAATGATAATTTAGAAAAACTGGCACAAAGGGCCAACAGTTGGCCTCAGGAAAGGAAAAACAAGATTAGAAATTCAACAACTGTTGGTTTGATAAGAGAAAAAGCTTTAGTTTGGACTAAGGAACAGCCCTGCCCTATAAGGAGAGCCCTCCTTATCCCTGTACATGCATCTTGTCAGTCTGCTAACAAAATGACGGCTTTCATGAATCAATACTGTTGGGGAAACATCAACTAGTGGCAAATGGATTACACACTGCATCATCTAACAGATAAAGTATGACTTAGTCATGATCTGTGTTGTCACACTGGACTGAAACCTTTGCTTGCAGACAGTCTACTGCCTCTTATGGGGCTGAAGGACCAGCATTTTTAAGACTCAGAGGGTGAAATACAGAGGCCCTCCAAACATCTCAACCAAAAGCATTACTGTTGGTCCTTCTAAATCTCAGATCCACCCCTTCTGTAATTCAGAAACTCTCAACCTCTTGAGATAGTCACAGGAAACCCAATGCACTGGGCTCCTGCTTCTTACAATCCACAACTAATAAATGGAGAGTTACTCCAATACTGAAAGGCCTAATTGCTTCTATGAAAAATAACCATGTTTTGGCAGGGCAGTGTTTTTCTAGGGCACCCTCAGGAAACAAAGACCTCCAGCATCACACCTTGCAACCAGGAGAGTTCCTTTACTGGGAAAGGCACATCTGGAAGAACCATCTTCAGCATCACTAGAAAGGTCCCTCCTGAGTATTACTGCTGCTGCTGCTGCTGAGTCACTGCAGTCGTGTCCGACTCTGTGTGACCCCATAGACAGAAGCCCACCAGGCTCCCCCGTCCCTGGGATTCTCCAGGCAAGAACACTGGAGTGGGTTGCCATTTCCTTCTCCAATGTGTGAAAGTGAAAGTGAAGTCGCTCAGTCGTGTCCGACCCTTAGCGACCCCACGGACTGCAGCCTACCAGGCTCCTCCATCCATGGGATTTTCTAGGCAAGAGTACTGGAGTGGCTTGCCATTGCCTTCTCCGCCTGAGTATTACTAACCAACCTTTGTGCCACCGAACTCCAAGGAACACAACTTTTGTATTCATGTGACACATCTAAAGAAAGTGCAGAACTCTGACTGGACCTGCACTGCAACTGGTGATCTGAAAGTAAAGATTTTGCGGAATTAAAGCAGACAACATCCAATGAGACCGCTTTCCCAGGGTATGCAGATCTGGCCTGCTGGAAGTGTGTCACTGTGGGGCTGCACCCTGCAGACCTACAAGCCTTGTAACTGTTCAGTCTCAAAGAGAGAGCCTGTAGTCAGCGACAGCGACATAAATGACTTATCGGACAGGGGGTCTTAAATGCCTGAAGCAATGTGCTGGACAGACAATCCACTGTGTGTGGCAGACAGCAGGCAGAACAGGACATGGCAGCAATCTTTACTACTTGCGGGAGAAGGAGTCTACCATTTACAGGGGAACTGATGTCAGGAGGGCTCATCAGGTACCAGAGACTAATTAAGAGGACTGGATAGGCCTGTGAGTGAAGTAGGGCGTGGTTGAGCAAGGCATGTACAGAAACCAAGAGAACAGCCATCTTGAATGGGCTAACCATTTGGTCGCCAAACTTTAGATGATGGCATAAGACTTCAGATGATCACCAATGTCTGTGATCTTGATAACATATAGATTTTAGATTAAAAGTGCCTGGTAGATCTCTCTCCTACCCCTCCTTGGTAACTGTTATCTTAATAGGTTTCCACTCTGCACTTCCTCCTCCACCTAAGACACTACACTCAGGAAAGATACTTTCCGACATAAAGGGACAAAAAGCCGCTGCAACTACAAAACCTGACTCTTGATCAAAAGAGAGAAATGTAAAATATGTATATACATATTAAACAAAAATCTCGATTAAATAGAGTAGGGAGAGAAGAAGTGGGGCGCTCTCATACCCTGCGATGATAGCCAAGCCCAACTGGAAGAAGACAGACTCTTCTTTCCTGCAAGGACTCCAGCAATGGAGTCTTTGTTTACTACAGCCTTCCCAACTTACTCTTACCCTTTATAAAATCTTTCTCCTTCTCTGTCAAGCTGGGGAACTGTCTTGTTGTGGTTATACACACCGAATTGGAATTCCCTAAAGAAAGTGATGGACAGGGAGGCCTGGTGTGCTGTGATTCATGGGGTCGCAAAGAGTCGGACACGACTGAGCAACTGAACTGAACTGAAAGTGAAGTCCCTCAGTCATGTCCGACTCTTTGCGATCCCATGGACTGTAGTCTACATGGATTTTCCTGGCAAGAGTACTGGAGTGGGTTGCCATTTCCTTCTCCAGGGGATATTCCTGACCCAGGGATCGAACCCAAGTCTCCTGCATTGCAGGCAGACGCTTTACCCTCTGAGCCACCAGGGAAGCTCAAAGGCCATCTGTCCTGGAGAAATATCTGGCACTCTTTTGGTTCCGGTAAAGAGAACCAGTCCTGACCCCTGAGCCACCAAAATGCAGCCTTAACAGGAGAAATTTTGTGTCAAAAAAAAAAAAATACCCTGAGATCTTAAATGTTCACAAATTGGTTATATTATGATACATCAGCATAAAATGTTAAAATAAGTTTTTATATAAGATGAGTGATTCCTTCAGAATAAGTTTTTAGGCGACAAGAAAAAAACAACAAAATCTTAAAATTTTGAGTTTGAGTCAGGCCAAATTCATTTCCCCAATCTTTCATTGAATAGAGGCATCTGAGCAGGGCACAGCAGCCTGAAATTAACAAAACATATCAATTACAGAGTAGTCTTAGACAAGGGTGGTTTATTACCTGCAGTATTTCCTCTCTCTATGGGCTCAACTTCCTTAGAGCAAAATAAGAATTCAGACTATAAGTTATCTTTCAGATTTGAAAACCACTGTCTTTAAGATTCTTTTTTACTCAGTCCAAGGATGTTCCTCACCTCAGACTTCCTACTGCACATTTATTAAATGCTGTAACTTCTTAAATTGTAAAATAAAACACAAATACAGAAAAAAATCCACAAACGTATAGCTTTAAGAATTATTACAAGAAGGGCATCCTTGTAATCACCACCCAGACCAGCCACAGCACTTTGCCAAGAACTCCTTTCTGAGCCTCAAACAATCACAACTCAATACTCCCCCAAAAGTAATCACTCTCCTGACTTCCATGCGTTTCTTTACAGTTTTCTCATTCAAGTGCGCATTTCCAGACACCTCAGTTTAGTCTTGCACATTTTCTAAAAAGCATTGTGCGTCTTTTATGTCTCTTTTAATCTGCAAGTTCATCCAGGTATCATCAGAGCAACTCACACCTATCAGCACTTGAAGCATTTATGATTTCAGAGGGCTGGGCCTAGACTCAAAACTCTGAAACAGAGCAGGCAGCAGGGGCACGCAGGTGAAGCCAAGAACCTCCTCTTAATCATCCACACCTTCAAACCTTTAAACTCGCTCTCTAGCAGCATGAGCAACATCTGGGAACTGAGAAGTGCAAATTCTCTACCATGGGGCCCAGGTAGTTTTTACTGAATCAAAAACTCTGGAAGCGGGATCCAGCAATTTGCGTTTTAACTAGCCCTCCGGTTGCACGCTACCTTAGAAATCCAAGTCAACCTTTCCCGAGAGTACAAGAGGCTGCGGGCACTACACTGAGCACTAACTGGGGCTCCTCCTCGCAGCGCTTTTCGGACCAAATCAATTGCAGGCTTTGAGCTTCGTCTGACCTCGAAAGCGTAGGCTCTAAATCGCTACGTTAACACCCTCTCTTCCCGCCGCCCCCACGCCAAACTGGAGGCTTTCACTGCCTCCCCACGTCCAACGACATCAGTCAGCGAGGCCAGCTTAGAACCCAGGAAGCTAAACCAGAATTTTAAGAGATAAATCTCCGAATATGAGGTGTCTATAAAGCGCATCTCCAGAACCCAGGTCCTAGAAGAGGTGTTCCGTGTACCCTAAATCAGAAGTTTTGTAGAGTTCAACACAAGCACAAAAAAAGCGAAGCCCGAAGAGAGAGGGGGCGCTGGGGGCAAAGGGTCCACGGAGGGAGAGAGAGTGGTGGGTGGCCCCCCTGCAGACGGGCTGAGAGAGACAGGGACACAAATTCGTGGCCCCAAAAACCGCCACTGCCGCTCACCTGCTCGCTAGCTGGTGAGAAGCCGCAGGTCCATGGGCTACCTAGCGCTAGTGCTCGCGTCTCGGCCCCCCGTGCCTGAAGAAGAGTCCACTGGCCAAAGGCCAGGGGTGAAGCAATGGAGCAAGGCGGGACGCGAAAGGAACACCGTGAGGCCGTGTAGGTGAAGCACCCCTCCGGGTTTGGATTCGGCCAGCCGGTCTCCAAGGCAGCACGCAGAACGCCGGTTTGAGCGCCCAGCGCTGATTGGCTGAGCAGTTTCGGTTCCCATTGGCTGGGGCCGGGAAGTGGAGCCGCTAGGGTCAACTTCAATGGCCCCGCGCCCAGCGTTAAGACCAGCCCACCGATCGACCCCAAACCCGGGTAGAACGTGCTTGGGAAGGCAAGGCTCAGAGCGTCAGTGACCGGCCTTGCGAGTTCCGCACCGCTCCGCATTTGATCGGTCCAACCCTTCTCCAGGGCAGCACGCAGAACGCCAGAAAAAGCGCAGGGCTCTGATTGGCTGAGAAGTTTATGTTGCTATTGGCTGGGGCCTGGAAGTGGGCCCCGTATTACAGCGTTGATCCATCCTAACAGTGGGTGGGGGAATCGGGGCCTTGGGCTGGCCGTTGGGGCCCCTCCTGGGTAGTAGTTGCATAGTTGGTGGCAGTGCAGACTTACCTGTGCCCTCATCATTTCTTCCTTCCTCCACTGTCTTCAGTTTTCTTCCATCCTTTTAGGTGGAAGGGGCAACTTAGTCTGTAACAATCGCTCCTCAGGTTCCTTACCCTTTAGAAAATAGAAGGTTACGGATTATCTCCCTTCTTGTGCATGAGAAAAGACCAGAAACCCGATCTCCAGTTGGTTGATTATGACTTTCCAAGCTCCAAACTCTCCAGTTCCAACCACCAGAAACGTTAGCACAATCTCCTCTCTTCCACACGGAGTTAGCTCACAGATTTGGCATCACAAAGTTAGCTCACCTTTGGCATCAGAATTAGATGGCAGGATGGCATCACCAACTCAATGGACATGGGTTTGAGTGAACTCAGGGAGTTGGTGATGGACAGGGAGGCCTGGCGTGCTGTGATTCATGGGGTCGCAAAGAGTCGGACACGATTGAGCGACTGAACTGAACTGGTTAAAACAAGGCCCACCCACCCACAGAACTTCTGATTCTGTAATTCTGGTGAGCCTCCAAAATTCTCATATCTATTAAGGTGAGGTGAATGTTGCGGATAACGGACCACGCTTTGCAAACCTTTAGGCGTAGGAACTGTGTCTGTCTCTCATCTCAGGTTAATCATGTTTCCTGTTCTTTGACTTCTAACCCTTCTTGCTTTACCAAGAGTCTTAAATTAGCCATGATTCTCAGTTTTTTGTATTTAGGAGGTTTGATGTGGAAAAAAATTTCCTTACATTACCACTTCCTGATTAATCAAGACATACAATGAAATATCAGCTAATTTATTCTGAGTTTTTGACAGCCTCATCCTTAATGTCAGAAATAAGTATCTGGAATGTAGTTCTTCCTTAAAACTGGTTAAATACACATCACCTGTGTTGAAGAAGTTCCCATATTCTTGGAACAACTAGGGAACCTAAGAAAGATGTTCCACTTCTACTTAGGAGCCAAAACAGGTCATTTGGGAAAGGCTATAACTGTCCTCACAAAATAATTATGACCAGCCTAGATAGCATATTAAAAAGCAGAGACATTGCATTGCCAACCAAAGTCCGTTTAGTCAAGGCTAAGGTTTTTGCCATGGTCATGTATGGATATGAGAGTTGGACTGAAGAAAGCTGAGCACCGAAGAATTGATACTTTTGAACTGTGGTGCTGGAGAAGACTCTTGAGAGTCCCTTGGACTGCAAGGAGATCCAACCAGTCCATTCTAAAGGAGATCAATCCTGGGTGTTCATTGGAAGGACTGATGCTAAAGCTGAAACTGCAATACTTTGGCCACATCATGCGACGAGTTGACTCACTGGAAAAGACTCTGATGCTGGGAGGGATTGGGGGTAGGAGGAGATGGGGACGACAGAGAATGAGATGGCTGGATGGCATGACCGACTCGATGGACATGAGTTTGAGTGAACTCCAGGAGTTGGTGATAGACAGGGAGGCCTGGCATGCTGTGGTTCATGGGGTCGCAAAGAGTCGGACATGACTGAGCGACGGAACTGAACTGAACTGAACTGAATAACTGTCCTCACAAAATAATTTGAATTCATGATTCAAGGAACTGAACACATCAATTTACCACGCAGCCTCCCAAATTCTCACTGAAATGGCTGAATCAAGACTTAAACCCTAATGGCACTTAACAACAAGGAAGCAAGAATGAAATCAGAGCACTCCCTAATACCATCCTGTCCAACTCTTTTGTGACCCCATGGACTGTAGCTCCCAGGTTCCCCTGTCCATGGGGATTCTCCAGGCAAGGATACTGGAGTAGGTTGCCATTTCCTTCTCCACCCTAATTCCATGCACACAAAAATAAAATGGATTGAAGACCTAAATGTAAAGTTGGACACTATAAAGCCCTGAAAGGAAAACATAGGCAGAACATTCTTTGACATAAATCTCAGCAAGATCTTTTTTGACACACGACTTCAAGTAATGAAAATAAAAACATATAAATTATATGCTTTTCTAAAAAATCATAAATTTTCTAAAAAATCATAAATCATATCTCTGCATATAAATCAAATGCTTTCCTACCATAGGCCTGATCCTATGCTAGTTTTAGAAATTAATCCAATTGTTGGGTTTATAGACATGTAAAAGCTCATTCTGCTTATACAAAAACTCTGTTAGATTGTGCCATCCTAATGTCCTTAAACCATGGCAACAGTCTGCTTCTAAATTGGAAAATTAAAAACAATAGCTGGAAATCAGAGTCAGGGCTATGGGAAATCCAAGATGGCTGCTTGGCTTTTCCCAACTCCCTGACAAACCTCATTTTTTATTTGATGGGTTAAAGCCTCCCTGGCTACAGGGCCTCCATAATGAAAAATCACGGAATATTAAGTTTTGTAAATTGTTAAATTAAGTTTCTAGTTTTGTTAATGTCTAGTGTTTACTAAGACTCACTGCTGAGACAGTTCCTTGTTACGTGATACTGCTAAAAGATTTAATTAAGCTATTAAAAAGGACACTCTAGGTTAATTTCTAAGGCTTATCTCAGTAACCAATCTTCAGATAAAGGTCGGATGCTCCATAATGTACAACCAGGAGATTAACACCAGACTATAATCATTTAACGAATGAAGTCAGGTGACTTGGGGTATACCAGGCTTTATCTAATGAAAGTTCTTGACTTATAATTCTTATTTTACTAATAACTGCTAGCTATGGCTATATTATTTTCTATGTCACTTGTTTCACTGAGCCTGTGATATAATGCTGAACTGACAGTTCCATATGAGATCAACAATTGTAATAATGTGACTCTGGGTATGGGAAAAAGCAACAAGAGGAAATATTTTCCTGGACCAGGAGGCTAGTCAGACAGTGGTCCAGAGACTTTTGCTACTTGCAAGGCCTGGTCCAATTTTAGCACACTGAGTGGCCCATTGCTTCCCTAGACCTGGGAATGAGCCTTCCCAGCACCGCGGGACACAATGGCCATGAAATGGTGTCACGTGGTCAGATGTGTGGCTATGAAGGGACCCTGCTGACTGGAAGTTGGTACTTGCCAGCTGCCTCTACAAAGATTACATCATGACCATTGCAAGCTGCTGACCTTCAACACCCCCTGAAAGAAGTTCAGGGTGAAAATCAGGAATGAGGCACTCTGTGCTCTGAGAAAAACTGGCAGAACAGGCCTTCAGATAGTCAGATCTTTTCAGAAAAAGGTTTTATGAGTTCCAATTCTTGCATCTTCTCATACCTAGTAAAACACTGACGTCATTAATGGTGACATCTGCTTTGGCTATTAAAAAAAATTTACAATTAAAAGTCAAAATAGAGTAGCTATGGTTCAGACATCCTGGGAAATAACTATTTCCCAGATATCCTGAAAAATGATATTATGGGTGTGATTTCAGATTAGACTTTGTGACCTAATGTAGAACTTAATGCTCCTGTAATGCATTTTTGCTTCTGTACTTTGCTTGCTGCTCGTAAAACCAAAGTTACTCCATTTTAAGATAAGGTTGTTTTTAAGTAAAGATTCCTAAAATTGTTTTTGAAAAAATAAAAAAATTAAAATAAAATAAATGGGACCCAACTAAACTTAAAACCTTTTGCATAAAAGTAAACCATAAACAAAATGAAAAGAAAACCCTCGGAATGGGAGAAAATATTTGCAAATGAAGCAACCAACAAGGGATTAATCTCCAAAATATATAAACAGCTCATGCAGCTCAATGTCAAATCAAAATATGAGCTAAAGTTTTAAATAGACATTTCTCCAAAGAAGACATAAAGATGGCCAAAAAGCACATGAAAAGCTACTCAACATCACTATTTATAGAGAAATGTAAATCAAAACTTCAATGAGTTATCACCTCATACCAGTCAGAATGGCCATCATCAAAATATCTATAAACAGTAAATGCTGGCTAGGATATGCAGAAAAGGGAACCCTCCTACACTGTTCCCCATGGACAGGGGAACCTGGGAGCTACAGTCCATGGGGTCACAAAAGAGTTGGACAGGATGGTATTAGGGAGTGCTCTGATTTCATTCTTGCTTCCTTGTTGTTAAGTGCCATTAGGGTTTAAGTCTTGATTCAGTCATTTCAGTGAGAATTTGGGAGGCTGCGTGGTAAATTGATGTGTTCAGTTCCTTGAATCATGAATTCAAATTATTTTGTGAGGACAGTTATAGCCTTTCCCAAATGATCTGGTTTGGCTCCTAAGTAGAAGTGGAACATCTTTCTTAGGTTCCCCAGTTGTAAATTGGTACAGCCACTATGAAGAACAGTATGGAGACTCCTCAAAAAACTACAAATAGAACTGCCATATGACCTAGTAATCCCACTCCTGGGCATAATATATCCAGAGAAAACCATAATAATTTTAAAAGATACATGCAACCCAGTGTTTTTTGCAGCACTATTTACAATAGCCAGGACATGGGGACCAACCTAAATGTCCATCAACAGAGGAATGGATAAAGATGTGGTACATATATACAATGGACTATTAGTCATAAAAGGAAAGAAAATAGTTCCACTTGCAGAGATGTGGATAGATCTAGAGATCGTCATATACAGTGAAGTCAGAAGGAGAAAAATATCATATAACATCTCTTATATGTGGAATCTAGAAAAAATAATGAAAAGTGAAAGTCACTCAGTCGTGTCTGACTCTTTGTGACCCCATGAACTATACAGTCTGTGGAATTCTCTAGGCCAGAATACTGGCGTGGGTAGCCTTTCCCTTCTCCAGGGGATCTTCCCAACCCAGGGATCAAACTCAGGTCTCTTGCATTGCAGGCAGAGTCTTTACCATCTGAGCCACAAGGGAAGCCCCAAAATCCTGGAGTGGGTAGCCTATCCCTTCTCCAGCAGATCTTCCCGACCAGGAATCAAACCGGAGTCTCCTACATTGCAGGCAGATTCATTACCAACTGAGCTATCAGGGAAGCCTGAAAAAGTAGTACAGATGGACTTATTTGCAAAACAGAAATCAAGACACGGATGTAAAGAGCAAACTTAAGGATACCAAGAGGGAAAGGGTAGGGTGATGTGAAGTGGGAAATGGGGACTAACACAGATACACTGCTGCTGCTGCTAGGTTGCTTCAGTCGTGTCCGACTCTGTGCAACCCCAGAGACGCCAGCCGACCAGGCTCCCCTGTCCCTGGGATTCTCCAGGCAAGAACACTGGAGTGGGTTGCCATTTCCTTCTCCAATGCATAAAAGTGAAAAGTGAAAAGTGAAAGTGAAGTCACTCAGTCGTCTCTGACTCTTAGTGACCCCATGGACTGCAGCCTACCAGGCTCCTCTGTCCATGGGATTTTCCAGGCAAGAGTGCTGAAGTGGGGTGCCATTGCCTTCTCCATAGATACCCTGCTACTGCTGCTGCTGCTAAGTCACTTCAGTCGTGTCCGACTCTGTGTGACCCCATAGACGGAAGCCCACCAGGCTCCCCCGTCCCTGGGATTCTCCAGGCAAGAACACTGGAGTGGGTTGCCATTTCCTTCTCCAATGTGTGAAAGTGAAAAGTGAAAGTGAAGTCGCTCAGTCGTGTCCGACCCTTAGCGACCCCACAGACTGCAGCCTACCAGGCTCCTCCATCCATGGGATTTTCTAGGCAATAGTACTGGAGTGGCTTGCCATTGCCTTCTCCGATAGATACACTACTATATATAAAATAGATAACTAATGATAACCTACTGTATAGCACAGGGAACTCTCCACAATGCTCTGTGGTGATTTAAATGGGAAGGAAACCCAAAAAAAGAGAAGATATATGTATACGTGTGGTTGATTTGGGTTTTGCTGTACAACAGAAAGTAACAAAACATTGTAAAGCAACTATACTCCAGTAAAAATTAATTTAAAAAGAATAAGGAAGGAAATCATCATCAGATGGAAAATCTAAGGCCTTTTCATCTGGAACACAGAAAACACTTGGAAAAGCAGAGGATCTATAGCAGAAGTAAACCCCAACTCGGTCACTAACATTTGAGTCTCCGGGCATGTAATACTCATCTTGGTAATGGATGAAAGGAATTCCACCTCCCCTACCAGCTGGCTTGACACTCTGGGCAGCGTCTGTCTGCCCTGGCTTTTGCTTTCAAGATGAAAACTTCGAATCGCTTTGTTAGCGACATGAGCAGAGGGCCTAGGGCACTGGAGGATGGGGAATGCCTTCCGAACCTTGTGGCCCTTCCTGCCCAGAAAGATGGCATGGCTAGTGTTTTTATATTTGGTGCAAAGATTGGAAGTTTCCTTGTTGGGGAAAGACATTTGCCCAAGAGAAAATATTGACATCTAGCTTAGGGACGGTCTCCCAGTGAAAGAGCTTATCTCAGTGCCTTGATCCAAAATGAAGTTTATTAATCAACAAACCTTCAAAATATGCGATAAACACTGAACGAGCCTTTTAGTGTCTTACTCTTGCATGTGAGGGCTTCTCTTGTGGCTCAGCTGGTAAAGAATCCATCTGCAATGAGGGAGACCTGGCTTCAATCCCTGGATTGGGAAGATCCCTTGGAGAAGGGAAAGGCCTGGAGAATTCCATGGACTGTATAGTCCATGGGGTCGCATAAAGTCGGACATGACAGCAACTTTCACTTCACTTGTATGTGAACACGTAGAAATATCAAGATAAACAAGAAAAGACTCTAACATTAAAGACAAAGATTAAAATAAGCAAATGAATAAAAGTCATAAGGGAAGCAAAGACAATGCCGAAAACTGAAATTTCAAAATTATAATTAGTATCTTTATAAGTGCTATGCTGCTGCTGCTGCTGCTAAGTCACTTCAGTCGTGTCCAACTCTGTGTGACCCCATAGACGGTAGCCCACCAGGCTCCGCCGTCTCTGGGATTCTCCAGGCAAGAACACTGGAGTGGGCTGCCATTTCCTTCTCCAATGCATGAAACTGAAAAGTGAAAGTGAAGTCGCTCAGTCGTATCTGATTCTTCGCGACCCCATGGACTACAGCCTACCAGGCTCCTCCATCCATGGTATTTTCCAGGCAAGAGTACTGGAGTGGGTTGCCATTGCCTTCTCCATAAGTGCTATAAAGTTTTATAAATAAAGCTTTATAGCATCCATAGTTTCCACTTTATTTTCTCTTTAAGAGATATTTAAGAATTAGGTTCTGTTCATTTTTAATTAACAACTGGATTTGCTGTTGTTGGCCTGTATGCTACTTGATTTGAGGGATTTTTTGAAATTTCCTTTGTGCTCTAATAAGTGGTTAATGTTGTTAAATGTTCCACGGACATTTGGAAATAGGATATATTTTTATTTGTTGGGTTCAAAATTTCAAATGCATGTTTTCAAGCTTAGTGACTGACGTGTTCAAATCTTTTAAATCCCCTTTTTCTAGTGCTTTATCCTGCTTGCTCTGTCAGTTCCTGAGAACCATTTTTGGAAGTTACTCATTAACTTGTGGATTTTCCAATTCTTTGTCATTAGATTTAGTTCAAGTTTAGAAAAATAACAACAAAATGTGCTGATGGAAATGAAAGTAAAGATAAACACAGAAATGAGTGAAACAGAAGGGAGAGTGGGTAGGAATCCACTCAACAGGGGTGTAAACTTGACAGGGCAGGAGATGGTTTCCACGACGTTCTTCCAGGCTGTCATTTCCCCAGAGAACTGGACAAAGAGGTTGGCCGTAGTGTCACAGGGTCTCTAGCCCTCCCTAAGATATGACACGCTCTACTCTCGGGCAGCCAGCTCAGGGAACAGATGCTGCTGGAGACGGAAGCTGGAAGCTGGAGTCCAGAATTGCTGCACCTCGTCACTCTGGAAGGCTTGGGAGAAAGCATGATCATTCTTCCAGCACCAACTTATTAATGAAGAACCAGACACCACCTCCCTCTTAGATGGGGGATTTTCAACATTATAATATTATTAATAACTCATAGCCCATAAATGCCTTTCTCCTTTGATAACAAAATTATTCATTCTAACATTCATCACATGTACTGTGGCAAATCCAGGATGAACTCGATTTCCAGTGAAAATATGTATATTTTTTGGCCACTTCGTGTGACAAATTTCTTAATGGTTGGTCCCTTTCCAGATCTTCTTTACCCCTTTAGCTGACACTGCTTTCTTCTTCTTCCTTCCTCAAAGCTCATATTACTGTTTGAAACAAATTTTACTGAAGGCGTGGCAATAGGAGAGAAAGGTTACAACACAACTGAAAACTGAGTGTTAGAAATAGACACAGATACAGAAAACAAACTTCTGATAACCAAAGGGGAGCGTGGAAGAGGGACAAATTAGGAGTTTGATATTAAAATATATGCACTGCTATAAATAAAATAGAAAACCAACAAGGACCTACTGTAATAGCACAGGTAACTACACTCAATACCTTGACACAAACTACAAAGGAAAAGAACCTAAAAAAACAATGTATGTGTGGATCACTGAATCACTCTGCTGTACACCTGAAATTATTTTCTGCTTCATTGACTGTGCCAAAACCTTTGACTGTGTGGAGCACAACAAACTGTGGAAAATTCTGAAAGAGATGGGAATCCAAGACCACCTGACCTGCCTCTTGAGAAACCTGTATGCAGGTCAGGAAGCTACAGTTAGAACTGTACATGGAACAACCGACTGGTTCCAAATAGGAAAAGGAGTACGTCAAAGCTGTATATTGTCACCCTGATTATTTAACTTATATGCAGAGTACATTATGAGGAACGCAGGGCTGGAAGAAGCACAAGCTGAAATCAAGATTGCCAGGAGAAATATCAATAACCTCAGATATGCAGATGACACCACCCTTATGGCAGAAAGTGAAGAGGAACTCAAAAGCCTCTTGATGAAAGTGAAAGAGGAGAGTGAAAAAGTTGTCTTGAAGCTCAACATTCAGAAAATTAAGATCATGGCATCTGGTCCCATCACTTCATGTGAAATAGATGGGGAAACAGTGGAAACAGTGTCAGACTTTACTTTTTGGGGCTCCAAAATCACTGCAGATGCTGATTGCAACCAGGAAATTAAAAGACGCTTACTCCTTGGAAGGAAAGTTATGACCAACCTAGATAGTATATTAAAAAGCAGAGACATTACTTTGCCAACCAAGGTCCATTTAGTCAAGGCTATGGTTTTTCCAGTGGTCATGTATGGATGTGAGAGTTGGACTGAGAAGAAAGCTGATTGCCAAAGAATTGATGCTTTTGAACTGTGGTGTTGGAGAAGACTCTTGAGAGTCCCTTGGACTCCAAGGAGATCCAACCAGTCCATTCTAAAGGAGAACAGTCCTGGGTGTTCATTGGAAGGACTGATGCTAAAGCTGAAACTGCAATACTTTGGCCACCTCATGCGAAGAGCTGACTCACTGGAAAAGACCCTAATGCTGGGAGGGATTGGGGGCAGGAGGAGAAGGGGACGACAGAGAATGAGGTGGCTGGATGGCATTACCAACTCAATGGACATGAGTTTGAGTGAACTCCGGGAGTTGGTGATGGACAGGGAGGCCTGGCGTGCTGTGTTTCATGGGGTCGCAAAGAGTCAGACACGACTGAGTGACTGAACTGAACTGAACTGAACATTGTAAATCAACTAATTTTAATAGGAAAAAATTTGAGTGTTAGATGTAATGCTGGTAAGAGTGTCAGAAAGCAGGCACTTTCACATTGATGATGGGTGAGCAATTTGTCAATAACTGTCAAAATAATAAATGCACATCCCCATTGACCCAGAAATCCTAATTCTAAAAATTTATCTAGTAGATATATTCTTTACATTTGCAAGATGACATATGCACAAAAGTGTTCGTTACAGCCTTCTTTGTAATTTTTTAAAAATTGATATCAACTCAAATTTCTATCAGCAGAAGACTGATCAAATTAGAAATGAATTTGCTCTTTGTGTATGGATATGAAAATGTCTCCAAGATCAATGAGTAAAGGGAAAAAGCAAGGTGCATAACACTGAGCGCAGTAGACTATCATTTGTGGAGAGAAAAAAAGAGCGGCAAGAATATATGTCACTATTTGCTCATGTGTAAGAAAAACAGATTCAGGCTCTCCTGAATGATGGACAAGAAACCGGTAACTACTAACCAGGTGGAGGGGAAGTGGGTAGGTGGGTGCAGGACCGGCTATGAGAGACGCATTTTGTACAGTTCAAATGTGGAAGCATATAACTGTTCTACGTATTCTATCTGTCCATCATGTAATTTAAATGAACACGTTTATATTTTATATACATGTGTACTTCATTTATATGGCTATAATTTAAGTGGACAAAATGGAATGTGGCCCAGTGATAGCCTGCAAGTCCTCCCATCGGTAACCACACACCATGCACCACCCTCCTCCCTGGACTCTGCCTGTTTTCTCTTATTACCTCTTCTATTCATTCAGGACTTTATCCTCCGTTCTTCCTTGTCCCTAGGGAAAACTGTAAGTCTTAGCATGTGATCTGATGGAGCATCTGAACTCTGTAGCCATTACTCACCTCCCTCTAGACCTGATCTAATCTAACCTTTCATCATCAGCAAATTCATCTAGGAGCTTGCCTAGACAAATATCACCCACTCCTGACTTTTACCTTTAGAAGTGCAAAGAATCTGCAGATTATTTGAATTCAGGTATTTCTCTTATTCAGATTTTCTCAGATTATTAGGTCAGCCTCCCTAAGAGTCTGTGACAGGGAAGAGGAGAGGCAAGCTGTCCTTGTCCAGAGTAAAAGTCAGTTTCTTTTCCTCTTATTTTTTTTTCCCCCACTACACTTAGTTCCCTGACCCGGTATCAAACCCATGTCCCCTGCATTGGGAGAACTGAGTCTCAACCACTGGACCACCAGGGAAGTCCTTCTTTTCCTCTTTCCTGATGCAGTTAACAATGAAACGAACATTCTTATACACCCATCTTGATGAGTATCTCTGATTTTTCGCCTGAGGATAAATTTCATATGTGATAGGGTAGTGTCAAAGGCTTAACACTTCCTTTGTGATTAAAAAAAAATTATTTTCAATCTTAAGCATTTAACACTTTCTTTGTGATTAAAAAAAATGATTTTCAATCTTAAGCATTTCCCACAGGGAGAATAGCTATTCACCTGTCTTTCTAGTTGTCTCAGTTTTCAGTATCAGATTACTTAGTCCATCAGTAATCTGTTTTGCTGAACATCGGTAAACTAGGTTATAATTTTCTTACTCTTCAGAGTAATTAACCAATTATCCTAACACTAAAATTCTCCATTTCCTCATGAATTTGTGGTGCCTCCTTCAATACAGACCATTTTTTCAATATTCACATAGAGGTTTGTTGCTAGTTTATCAATGTTGCTCTATTGAGTTCTCCATTTTTTGAACAAGTTAAAGATGGTTCTTAATCATTTGGGTATTAAATTTTTCTAATACAGAAGAAAGAAAAATTATAGGCCGAGAACGAAAGGGCAGGGATGACAATGAAAAGATAGGGGAAATGGTTAAGACAGGACAGTGTGGTGTGTATTTCTGAGAGTCATTCAGAGTCAAGGTACTGAACTCTCTCATGGTCTGGCTGTGGCTTGTTGCTGCTGTTGTTCACTAAGTCGTGTCCAACTCTCTGTGCTGTAGAACCTCAATGATGAGAAAAAAGTCTGGCATCATGACTGTCTGGAGTGGGCAGTAATCTATGAGCAAGATCACAGGAATCATACATATAATCTGTCCATACATCAACAGATGTATATTGAGAGCCCCCATATGTCAGGCACTACATTCGCTCCTGAGGCTAAAGCAGTGAACAAAAACATAGGATTCTGACTTCTTGAGCTTACTGGAAGAAGAGAGAAAAAAAGATTGTCCCTGGAGTAGGAAAATGTAGTCAATGGAAGTTATGCATCTTGTTTCCTTTTCTTATTAAGATAAGCAGGTGATTGTCAATTTTTGACAGCTCAGAACATTCATCTCCTTTCTTCCTATGTTTGGGTTGTTGATCACCGTCTTAGGTTGAGTTTCCTAGAAATTGAAGCTGAGAAGGGAATTTCTGTGCATGTGATTTATTGGGAAAGTGCTTGTAGGGAAGGGCAGTGAAGGCAACAGCACAGGGCATGGGAAGAGCAAGGCAGTGGAGACTATATTTGGCCTGTACCTGCTGGGAGCTGGAACCATAATTTGCACACAGATTTTGGTCCCACTTTGAGACAAGGTGTCATGTGAGAATGCCTACAGCAGTCAAACTGTGACTGCAGGCTACAAGGGCTGGGCAGCCTGATTTCCAGAAATAGGGTTATAACAGTTAAGAGTGAATTTCAGGAGAAGGAAGTGAATGGAGGATGAACCACAGCCAGGTAAAGAAAACCTGAATGTGAAATCAAGAACAGGTGCTACATTCATCATGTGAGAATTCCACTGACCTTAACCCTAATCCTAATTATAACCCTGGATGTGGATGTAGCCTGCCTCTGCCCTAGGGCTCTCTTTGTCCTAAGGTTAACAAATGCCTTGAACCAAGCCCAAGCCATAACCCTAAAACTCACTCTGTTGCCACCCTAGATCTAACCTTAGCTCTGACTCTAATCTTAGCCCTAGTTGTAGCCCTGATGTTTATGGGTGAAATCATATGATGTCTGGCATTGGGATTTGCTTCAAAGTAATTCAAGAGATGAGGGGATTGGGTGAGGCTAGAGATGGATTGGTTCTGCACTGATAACTGTTGAAGCTGGCAGTGAATACATAGAGCTCACTATACAATTCTATTTTTACATTTTAAATTTCTCGTAACTTAAAAAAAACCTGCTGAATGTTTTGGTGGTAGCTGTTAATTTTGAAATTTCTAAGGATGAGGGACGGCCCATAAGGATATATTATCAGGACCATCTCTTTTAAAATGGAGAAGAACTAAAAAGAAATTAGAGAAGACTGACTGGAACACAGAGAAAAGTGATTTTTTGAAAAGTGTTTTCTCTGATCTGTCCCAGGATTTTGCCTAAAACCTGTGTCACAATGGGCACCATAGAGTTAATAAAATTTATTACAGTTTTCTTCCACTAAACCAATTTCTATTTGATTATCCAGGATGAAAAGAGGAGAGTGAAAAGCTGGCTTAAAACTCAACATTCAAAAAACTAAGATCATGGCATCTGGTCCCATCACTTCATGGCAAATAGATGGGGAAAAAGTGGAAACAGTGGCAGATTGTATTTTCTTGGGCTCCAAAAATCACTGCAGATGGTGACTGCAGCCATGAAATTAAAAGATACTTGCTCCTTGGAAGGAAAACTATGAAAAACCAAAACAACGTATTTAAAAGCAGAGACATCACTTTGCTAACAAAGGTCTGTATAGTCAAACCTATGGTTTTTCCAGTAGTCAACCTATGGTTTTTTCAGTAATCATACACGTATGTGAGAGATGGATCATAAAGAAGGCAGAGTGCTGAAGAACTGAAGCTTTCGAACTGTGGTGCTGGAGAAGACTCTTGAGAGTCTCTTGGACAGCAAGGAGATCAAACCAGTCAATCCCAAAGGAAATCAACCCTGAATATTCATTGGAAAGACTGATGCTGAAGCCGAGGATCCAATACTTTGGTCACATGATGAGAAGAGCCGACTCACAGGAAAGGACCCTGATGCTGGGAAAGATTGAGGGCAGGAAGAGAAGAGGCCAAGAGAGGATAAGATGGTTGGATGGCATCACTGAATCAATGGACATGAGTTTGAGCAAACTGCAGGAGACAGTGAAGCACAAGGAAGCCTGTCGTGCTACAGTCGGGGTTGCAGAGTCGGACACGGCTAGTCACTGAACAACAACAAAGAATCTGAAATGTGAAAGTCGCTCAGTTGCGTCTGACTCTTTGCAACCCCATGGACTCTACAGTCCATGGAATTCTTCTGAACAGAATACTGGAGTGGGTAGCCTTTCCCTTCTCCAGGGGATCTTCCCAACCCAAGGATCAAACCTAGGTCTCCCTCATTGCCGGCAGATTCTTTACCAGCTGAACCACAAGGGAAGCCCAAGGGAAGAATCTAGATTATTATAACAAGGGGAAAATAGTGTATTGCTAGCCATGAAATTTGATGCATTGGAGAAGGAAATGGCACCCCACTCCAGTGTTCTTGCCTGGAGAGTCCCAGGGACAGGGGAGCCTGGTGGGCTGTCGTCTCTGGGGTCGCACAGAGTTGGACACGACTGAAGCGACTTAGCAGCAGCAGCAGCCATGAAATTAAAATCTCATAGATCCATAATTATGCTTTTCAACTCTCAGTTCTGTGCAATTCCTATGACAGAAATAACCCCTTAATTACTGTCACTTTATGTTATATGTCGCTTTGTGGTCAAAATTAATACCCCTTGATTGTTTTTTTAATTGTCCTATATTTTCTTATGTATTTTTCTCCCATATGAACTTTAGGATATATTGTCATATATATGCCTTTGGTATTTGATTGGAATTACATAAAATTCACAGATTCGTTTGGGGGTAAATGACATATCACAACATCGAGTCTTTCCATCTGATTAACTGGGCTAACGTGTAATTACTATCCATAGGTTCCAGTCAAATCTAATTAAACATGACAGGCTTATATTAGCTGTGCTCAGGCGGACAGCTGGAGGACCTCTGAGTGGTATCAGCTGATGAGCTCTGCAGAGGTAAGGGGTCTGCAACAGTCATTTGGAGGCGAGCACAAGAAGTGGCAAGAATAATAGGAGGAATTTTTGTAACATGTAAATATTTCTTAGGATCCTCAGGTTTCCTGGGGAAAAGGGCAGAACTCCCTGTAGTTCTGCGTGTTATGGACTCAGGCTGTACGTGAGCTGACTGAGGAAAGGCGGGTGTACAGAAGTTGAGGACACTGCTGCATATTATGCTTTCTTTTTATTTTTTCTTTTAACTTATTGTGCGTTGTTTGTTGCATTCTTGCCGTTCCCATTACTTCCAACTTTTAAAAAGAAATCATTGTCTTTTGCAAACACCAGAAAGCTAGACTTTGTTTTTTCACCCTGAGAGTCTTCTCTTTCTAAAGGAAAATTTATCTCTCAGTGTTTCCTCTGACCCTTATTCTTACCATATTTTGTTTTGATTTTATTATACTTTATCAGTGTTCCCCTCCATTGATTTGGATTTTCAACAGCTTATTCAGTTTCTCTAGCAATAACCCCTAATATCAAAAAAACATATTTCTTCATCAACAGCATACACTACACAGGATGAAGCCATTAGACTGATCTCCTTTCTCCATCTTCTTCCCTCTCCCTTAACAGTCCAGATTTAGTAAAAATTATATTTTTTAATTTCAAGTCATTCATTTTGTTAACATTTAAATAATACTTTATTTTAGTAGGGCTTTCCTGGTGGCTCAGATGGTAAAGAAGCTACCTGAAATGCAGGAGATCTGGGTTCAATCCCTGAGTCAGGAAGATCCCTTGGAGAAGGGAACAGCAAACCACCCTAGTATTCTTGCCTGGAGAATTTCATGGACAGAAGAGCTTGACTAACACTTTCACTTTCTTTAATAACCAAAGCATTAAACATTCTTATCATATTATTTAAAGTTATTTAGAGCTTAAATTATACCAATTTCAATGTTCACCACTATTTTTGAAATAACATTTTTAGAATAGTTTTAGATTTATTGAGAAGTTGCAAAGATAGTAGAAGAGTTCCCATATGCCCAAAGCTCAATTTCCTCTATTATTAATATCTTACATTAATGTGGTACATTTGTTGCAAATACTGATGATGAAAAAATATTGATACTTTATTAACTAAAGTCCATATTTCATTCAGATGTCCTAAGTTTCTACTGAGTGCTCTTTTTTCATTCCAGAATCTCATCCAGAATACCACATGACGCTTAGTTGTGTCTCCTTAAGGCTCCTCTTGGCTGTGATAGTTTCCCAGATTTTCCTTGTTTTTGATGAACGTGACAGTTTTGAAGAGTACTGGTCAGATATTTTTAGAATGTCCCTCAGCTGAGATTTTCCTGATATATTTCTCATGATTAGACTGGGGTTGTGGGTGTGGGAGAGGTTGCCCACAGCAGCAAACTGCTATCCTCATCATATCATATAAAAAGTAGGTACTATCAACCTGACTTACCACTACTGAAAATCTTGATTGCCTTGCTGAACTGGTATTTATCACGTTTCTCCACTGTCAAGTGATTTATTCTCCCTTTCTATACTATACTCTTTGGAAGAAAGTTACTATGTGCAGTCCACACTTGTGGAGTACGGAGTTATTCTCTACCCACTTGAGAGCAGAGATCTACACACTTTAACTGAAATTCCTCTATATGAGATATTTGTCTCTGCTTCCCCATGTATTCATTTATTTAAATTGTGACTTTTTCATATTTTTTTATTTATTTTTGACAGCACTGGGTCTTCTTTGCTCTGCGCGGGCTTTCTCTAGTTGTGGCAAGCAGGGTCTAAGTTGCAGTGTGCAGGCTTCTCATTGCAGAGTCTTCTCTTGTTGCAGAGCGTGAGCTCTAGGCGCATGGACTTCAGTAGTTGCAGTGCATGGGCTTAGATGCTCTGTGGCATGTGGAATCTTCCCCAAATAGGGATCGAACCATGTCCCCTGCATTGGCAGGTGGATTCCTAGCCACTGAATCACGAAGGAAGTCCATATTTTATGTATCTCTTTGGCTGTACTGGGTCTTAGTTGCTGCTTGCATGATCTTATAGTTGCGGCATTTGGGATCTAGTTCCCCAACCAGAGATTGAAGCCAAGTCCCTTGTATTGAGAGAGTGGAGTCTTAGCCACTGGACCGTCAGGGAAGTCTACCATGTATTTATTCATTCAGTCAGTTATTTATATCAGTGTGGATTCATGGCTATTTATTTTGTATTTGGCGTTAAAATCCAGTACTGCTTTATTTTGTTGTTCAAATTATTTCAGCTTTGATCATTGGAACCTCTTTGGCCATTGGAAGCTCTCTCAGCTTTGGCAGTTGGAAACTCTTCCCTGTGCCCTATGACAAACCCCCTCATTTTGGGTTGGGTTTGCTTTTGGTTTTGAGCACTTCTTACTGTCTAGTACTCCCAGGTGCTGCAGGCATGTATTGTATTCTGTCATTATGTTTTGCATGTGAAGGATTAGGTTCTTTGAGTTTATTCTTGTTTTCTTAGAGTACATCCTCAAGTAAGATTAATGTCTTTTTCTTAAAGAAATATAAATTTGTTAAAATTTTAAGGGTAAATATTAAAGAAACAGGAACAGTGTGCCAATCTTTCAAATTAATTGAGATGGGGAGGAAAAGAATCAATAAGATGTGTTCTGCTCAACAAGCTTTTGAAATGGAGGGGGAAAGGAAAACAATGACTTACATTTCTTTTAATGTGTGTCCTTTTTTCCTGCTTGGCACTAGAATGTATGACCTTGATGGCTGCTTCAAATAAGGCTTCTGAGTGGCAGCTGACTCACATTGGAATTCCTTTCAGGAAGAAGAGCCACCCTTTCTTCAAAATGTCCAAACAGTCAGACACAGGTGCTCTCGCACTTTGCCCTGTGCTTTGTGCTTTTGTTGGCAATCAGGTCATCTCACGTGGGATGAGGTGGCTTTTGTGTCCTGTCCCCTGGGGTGATTCAAGTAAAATGAAAGGAATGAGCACTTTGCTCCCGTTCCTGAAAGTCCTTCTTTGTCTACTCAGCTAACAGAAAGGCCTAGCATCTTCCTTTAAGAGGCTGCTGGTGCATCCTCCATTTGGTTCATGTGGGATGGGCTTGAGAGGGATAAGGTAAGCCATGTCTCCTCACCTTATTCCGTTAGCTAAAACAGCTTCATGTTTGCCAAGTTATTAAACCCTACATGGAGTTTGTTTCTTATTGGCTTTTTATCCCTGGGGCCCAGTCAAAGAAACAGGAGTCTATTCATACTGGTCAACTGCTTTATTTTGCTAAAGGTGATAAATTTAGTAACACCAGGAGAAGAACGTTCTACTTGCTGGAGCTGAACAGTGCCAGATGGTTACTTTTGTTCTCAGAGTCCTTGTAGTTCAGAAACAGCTGACCCTATCTCTCCTTACTGCTCTTCTATTGTGACATAATCACAGCACGTCTAAAGAATTTTCTCTGAGGCTCTTTGCCTTGATGACTTCCAGTAGAGTCTAACTGAGCATAAACACTGACTAATATGTGTAATACTCATGATAGTGTCACGCGAGTGTATGCTCCTCGGTTTTTGTCTCGTCACAACAAAGATTTGGAGTGACAGACATTAAAGCCCCCTAGGCGTGCCACAGCTCTCGGGTCTTGGACAGACCGTGTTATAGCTTTCAGGTCTTGAATGGACCGTGCTATAGCTCTTTGACAAATCAGTGTTACAGCTCTATTTTATTTAGAAGGTAGCAGGAAAATCCATCTTCAAGGCGTGAGGGTATGTCGGTCCAAAGACGTGAAGAGAAGAGTGCCCCAGTGTGCGGTAGAGAGAGACAGCGAGCTAGCTGTGGCTCCTCTTTTCATGCTTTTTCCCCCCGGTCCTGTCCTATGTAAATTGGGCCAGCCAGGAGTGTTGTTTGTTTTACCTGAGGTCCTCACTCCGGTCCTTGGACCTTCCTTTGTTCTATTTTTGCGGGCTTTTCCCTTCCTTGTCTTTTGGCCACCACCATTTTGGACTCCTTTTCCCTATTCTACCTACCTAACAGTAGGATAGGTGTCTTCGTTTGGATTCCTCCAAAAGAAGAACATAACTATGCAAGCAATTTATTTGGTGATCCCAGGAAACAGAGGGCTTCCCCAGTGGCTCAGCGGTAAAGAATCCACCTGCAATGCAGAAGACTTGGGTTCGATCCCTGAGCAGGAACATCCCCTGGAGTGGGAAATGGCAACCCACTCTGGTATTCTTGCCTGGGCAAAGCCTATGGACAGAGGAGCTTGGCAGGCTATAGTCCACGGGGTCGCAAAGAGATGGACACGACTTAGTGACTAAACAACAACAAGGAAACACAGGCAGTAGAGCAGAGAAGTGAGACAGGAAGGAAGACGGCCAATGAAGAATGTTTAAGCAAGCAAAAATAACTGGAACTTAATCACAAGGTCTTCCCTTGTGGCTTAGCTGGTAAAGAATCTGCCTGAAATGCAGGAGACCTGGGTTTGATCCCTGGGTTGGGAAGATACCCCGGAGAAGGGAAAGGCTACCCATTCTAGTATTCTGGCCTAGAGAATTCCATGGACTGTATAATCTATGGAGTTGCAAAGAGTTGGACACAACTGAATGACTTTCACTTTCACAATCACATGAAGGGAGTCTGGCGGCCAGCATAAAACATACACTGCCCTAAGGGACAAGGAACTTCTGGTACAAAGTAATCGATTCCCCAGAAATTTCAGGCCACTGCACTAAGCAGAGCAGCCTTCAGTGACCAGGAGAGGCTGTCAGTGAGCGAGATGCAGGGCTGGCAGCTGGCACGGCTGCACACAACTACAGGGCCATGAGAGATGTGGGTGGAGTATCCCTCACAATAGATTTTGCTCAATTCTTATTAACACATGTCAGAATCTGGTATGATGGCATGATAATGCCTTGCACCTTACCAGACCATATGTACTGGTATCTTTCATTAGTAACAGACTGTAACCCTAAGTCCTTACAGTCATGTGACCCAACTGAGCCAGTCATATAACATCATACATGCTGGTGAATCATAAAGTATAGTAAAGCTGTAAGCTTATAGTTTTTACTGATAAAGCACATTTTCTTGATAATTTTCAAAATAACACAAAATAAATGGAGCAAAAGAACATAGTCTGTATGTGTCTGTTTCCCAGACCCCTTTAGGCAGAAACTGCTAGCTGACCACAAAAATCTGTTTTCCCATTCTTCTTGGTTGTCCAGCTAGCCTATATTTCCCAGCCTCCCTTGCAGTTAAGTGTGGCCATGTCACTAGGACCTCTCGTCAGTAAAATTTGAGCAGAAGTGATATGTGTGTCCCTGCCAGGCCTGATTCATGAAACTTCCTCCATGCTGTTTACCGCAGCCCTAATTGAGACGGCCAGGCCCAGGGTGACTTAAGATGGCAGAGTCAAAATTAGCCCAAGTTCTTTTGTAAGTGGGTGAAACATTTGGAATTACTCTAGGCTGTTACTTGAGCAAACGATAAGCCATTGTATTCAGCTATTATATTTTAGAGTTGCTGACTACATCAGTTTGTTTGGTGGTGATTTAGTCATTAAGTCATGTCCAACTCTTGCGACCTCATGGACTGTAGCCCACTAGGCTCTTCTGTCCATGGGATTCTCCAGGCAAGAATACTGGAGTGGGATTTCCATTTCCTCCTCCAGGGGATCTTTCTGACCCAGGGATAGATCCCAGGTCTCCTGCATTACCACGTGAGCCACCAGGGAAGCCCTTACATCACTTTAGTCAACTCTCATTAATAAACCCCAACACCTATCCTGGGACTCCCAGGGACCCTGGATGGAGAATCCCTTGCTCAGGGGAAAGCTAAAAAAAAAAAAATAGCATATACAGACAACACTAGGAAACAGGCCGCTAGGACAATATTGTGACAGTCACTCAGTTGTGTCCAACTCTTGCCACCCATGGACTGTAGCCCTCCAGGCTCCTCTATCCATGGGATTTTCCAGGCAAGAATACTGGAGTGGGTTGCCATTTTCTTCTCCAGGATAATATTAGCCACACTTTAAAATATGCACCAGAAACTTAGAAAGACATATAAATTTGAAAAGATTTAGATAGGAGCAACTAGAGAATTAAAATAGCAAAGATAGTTCTCTGTTTATTTTTTGTGGCTCCAAAATCACTGCGGATGCTGATTGCAGCCATGAAATTAAAAGACGCTTACTCCTTGGAAGCAAAGTTATGACCAACCTAGATAGCATATTAAAGAGCAGAGACATTACTTTGCCAACCAAGGTCCGTCTAGTCAAGGGTATGGTTTTTCCAGTGATCATGTATGGTTGTGAGAGTTGGACTGTGAAGAAAGCTGAGCGCTGAAGAATTGATGCTTTTGAACTGTGGTGTTGGAGAAGACTCTTGAGAGTCCCTTGGACTGCAAGGAGATCCAACCAGTCCATTCCAAAGGAGATCAGTCCTGGGTGTTCATTGGAAGGGCTGATGCTAAAGCTGAAACTGCAATACTTTGGCCACCTCATGTGACGAGTTGACTCACTGGAAAAGACTCTGATGCTGGGAAGGATTGGGGGCGGGAGGAGAAGGGGACGACAGAGAATGAGATGGCTGGATGGCATCGCCGACTCGATGGACATGAGTTTGAGTGAACTCCAGGAATTGGTGATGGACAGGGAGGCCTGGCATGCTGTGATTCATGGGGTCGCAAAGAGTCAGACACGACTGAGTGACTGAACTGAACTGAACTGAACTGAACTGAGTTCTCTGTCAGGCTAAACTGCGATAACGAATCTTTAGCTGACAAAGAGGATTAGATGAGCTCAAAGTCCATGAAAACCTGAGTTTTAGCTGGTGTCCACTTTAGAACTTGGAGATAAGAAATCTTTTTATACCATAAAGAGAAAGTAATATGGAACGTTCATTACCCCAAGGATAATAAGGTAGATTGTGAAAACAAACAGGATCTAGCAGGTTTTTGATAGATGTTCACTTCACAATGGAATGTGAAAAGGCAGATAAGAATATTTAGGACATACTCTCAAGATCTTTTAACTTTGCTATAAAAAACAATAATTACTACTTTTTTTAGACCCTAAACAATAAAATGTTGATATTTGGTTAGACTCTGAAGGCTTGAGCATTCAACAAATATTTATTGAGCAATTATTATGTTCTCGACATTGTGCTGAACATACATCTGGGCTGAACATACATATGTCTCTCTCATGAGTCCAGAAAGAGGAAATGAAAATCAACAATAATAAATACATTTTGTAATATTTTAAAATGTGCTATATAAGGAAAAAATAGAGCAGGCAAGGAGATTGGGATGCCAAGGGGAAAGAAGTGGCATTATTAAATGAGATGGTTCAAGGAGGCCTCACTGAGAAGGTGAGGGGAAGGGTATTCCAGGCAAAGGAAACAGAGCAAAAGTGAGGTAAGAGTGTCCCTGGCATGTTCAAGGAACAGCAAGGAGATCATTGCGCCTGTGCAGTGAGTGAGTGAGTTGGAGAAAAGAGGAAAATAAGGTCGGGGCAGATAGTATAGGTCACTGGAAAAGACTCTGATGCTGGGAGGGATTGGGGGTGGGAGGAGACAGGAACGACAGAGAATGAGATGGCTGGATGGCATCACCAACTCAATGGATGTGAGTTTGAGTGAACTCCGGGAGTTGGTGATGGACAGGGAGGCCTGGCGTGTTGTGATTCATGGGGTCGCAGAGAGTCGGACACGACTGACTGAACTGAACTGAACTGAATGGGCCACTGGGAAGACTTTTGCTTAAATTCTGGGAGGACTGGGGAGACATTAGAGAGCTTTAAGAGAGGAAGGCCATGATATGACTCACATTTTCCAGAACATTGGCTCCTGTGTTGACAATGGACTATAGGGGAGATGCCGGCCAGGGGAGCAGTCAGAAAATTAGGAGGGTCTTATAGGAATCTGGAAGAAACAACGGTGGTTTGGAGTAAGTTGTAGATAATGACAGTGGTAAGTAGATTCTGGCTTATATTTTGAAGGTAGAAGCAACAGACTTACTGACAGGTTGGATGTGGGGTTGAAAAAAATCCCACTGTTGGTCATATACCCAGAGAAAACCATAATTCAGAAAAAGACACATGCACCCCAATGTTCACTGCAGCACTATTTACAACAGCCAAGACATGAAAACACCTAAATGTCCATCAACAGAAGAATGAATAAAGAAGATGTGGTGCACATACATAATGGAATATTGTTGTTATTTAGTCTAAGTCGTGTCCAACTCCTTTGAAATTCCATGGACTCTATCCCACCAGGCTCCTGTGTCCATGGGATTTCACAGACAAGAATATTGGAGTCAGTTGCCATTTCCTTCTCCAGGGAATTTTCCCGACTCAAGGACTGAACCCGAGTTTCCTGAACTGGCAGGCAGATTCTTTACCACTGAACTACCAGGGAAGCCCACAATAGAATATTATTCAGTCATAAAAAGGAACGAATTGGGACATTTGTAGAAGCATGGATGGACCTAAAGATTTTCACACAGAGTGAAGTAAATCAGAAAGAGAAAAATAAATGTCATATATCACTGTGCATATGTGGCATTTAGAAAAGTGGCAAAGATGATGTTATCTGCAAAACAGAAATAGAGACACAAAGAGAGTCAACGTGTGGACACCAAGGTGGGCAGGGGAGGGTTGCTGAATTGGGAGATTGGGATTGGCTGTATACATTATTGACACTATGTGTAAAATGGATAACTAACTAGAACCTACTGTATAGCACAGGAAACTCTACCCAGGGCTCTGTGGTAGCCTAAATGGGAAGGAAATCCAAAAATGAGGGGATATATGTATACATATAGTGGATTCACTTTGCTAGTGTGGTAGAAACTTAACACAACGTTATAAAGCAAGTGTACTCCAATAAAAATTAATTAAAAATATAAATACCATCATTGCAAAAAAAAATAGAGAAAAGATAAAAACAATTATAAGGTTTTTGGCCTGATCCTCTGAAATCTGGGTGCCTGGAAGAGTAGAAACTGGGGAAAGACCAGCAGTTCAGGTTAGGACATAGAAGGTTGAAATGTCTATTAGACATCCAAATAGCAGCATCAAGTAGGAAATTTGTTGATGAGTCTGGAGTTCAGGAGGGAAAGTCAAGGCCAAAAGTATAGATTTGAAAGTTATCCATGCAAAGATGGTGTTTAAAATATCAAGATTAATATCAGATGCAATGAAGAGATTATTGATATTAACCCATGTTTTTTCCCTTCTGAGAAATCTGTGAGCAATGGGCCAGCATTATAAACATAAAGGCTACATGTCTTAATTACAAGATTACTTTCCCACCCCAATCCTCACCTCTCTATCCTTCCCATCTTCCAAGACTGAGTGATTCTACTTTATTTGCAGGAGAACCAAAGCAATGTATTTAATTAGTCATATGAGGCTAGAAGCCTGGATTGGATTCTGACCTTGTCCATAGCATGTGACTTTGGGTAACTTCTCTGAGGCTCAGTTTTCTTATCTATAAACTATAGATGTTAATAGCTATCCCATAGAGTTGCTGTGAGGATTCACTGAGCTGTTACAATTAAAGCACTTACTACTGTGCTTGGCACATATATACGCTCAATAAATGTTAGATTAAAACCCTAGGATAAGACATTCCGTGATCATGTGAGAGTGGGTATAATGTAGCTGGACTTTTGCTCTTGGTCTAGAATGGTGGCAGGTTCAAGTTCTTTTCTTGGAAGATGTATGTGTGGGAGGTGGTTATAGATGAGTACCCCCCACAATCATTTAGGGTGCTCCATGTCAGTTTAAGCTTTATTTGTAATAATTGACCTATTTCCTATATATCTATGAAATGAATAGAAAACATTTTTTCCTTTAAAAAAATAACTGTAAGATTGTCTGAGAAATACTGATTTTAATGAAACTTCAGTTATGCAAACCTACACTCTACTAGTTCAGTTTGGGGGGCCCACGTATACAGTGGGGTGTCAGCTCATCATTGAAGTATGACTGGCAGGCAGTAGAGGCGGTGGAGACAGATGCCATGGAGGCCATGCATCCCTGGCTGGCCCTGAAGTGGTCTGGTCTTCTTTATACCTTCCAAAGCCATGAAATCTTCCTGGTTGTCCACTTGAGTCCATCTTGCATACAGCAGCTGGGGGGAACTTTTTAAAAATCTGTACTTGATGACATCACTCTCTTACCTAAAACTCTTTTCTCCTTACCAAAACCATCACAAACCCATGGTCTGGCTCTTCCCCACAACTCCAGCCATAGAGGGTCTTTGTTGCCTCTGTTTCTCTCATGCTGTCCCCTTTCCCTTTGCTTGGTTGGCTCCTGTTCTTCCTCTGGATCTCACCTGAAGGGTCACCTCCTTAGGTCCTCCCAGACCAACTATCATAAATATGCATATTACCAACTTCTGGTGCCTGCTCCTTTCCTTCAAAGCATTTGTCACAAGCTAATTGAATATGTGTTCATGTATCATATTACCTGATTCCTCTCCAAGACTGCAATGTCCAATAAGGCCAGGATTATACCTGTTTTATTTACTATACTCTCACCCTATCCAATACCTGGACTATCCATCCAATACCTGGCACAAATAGGCACATACATATACAAATTGTTGAAACATGACTTATGCATCTATTTTCCATAATTTCTTCTATACTCAACCTAAGCTAGTATTTCATCTATTCTGTATCTGTTGATTAAACATCTGTTATGAATTAGGCACTGGTTTTGGTGCTGGGAAAGCAATAGTGTGATAAAAGCAGACAAAAATCCCTGCCCTCAGGCTGCTTTTTTGCTGGTATCATTTTACGTATGTATGTCCTGTGTCATACCTGCTTGGTTTACTGTTTTGCTCAGCATCCACTTGACCGATGGGAGGCAGGAGCTGGTGGACAGATGCTTATCCTTTTGTCTTGCATTCTTTGCAGTTCCTCAGAGGGCCACCACAGTGGGAATGAGCTCAGTTGATCATAGTGGTTACCAGCTAGACCAAGCACACTTGGATGGGCTTTCTCTCCTTCCCTCTTTTGTGTGGTCTTGATTCCTTTTCCCACCTCTATTCCATGGGATCACTCCCATCAAGCCCTTCTCTAACACTGCTTTTGAGGAGAAACTGATCCATCTTTGTTCTTTGGTCAGGTCATTTCCTACATTTCCATCCTGGGTCCCTTGCTATATTTTGGGTTCCTAAAGGCCAAGGATCAGATATTTTTTGTTTGTTTGTTTGTTTGTATTCATTTTCCTACAGTAACTAGTTCAGAGCCTGACAAATATCTATGAACATGTGTTGATTTTGATGTTGATTCGATTTGACAAAAGGGAAGAATAGTGACTTTCCATGACCCAAGAGAGGCCAGAGTCACTTCTGGTGCAGACATCTCTGCCTGATATTGAATGAGGCTGGGACCTGCCAGGGCAATGACTGTTTTCTCTTCCATGTATCCATCCTGCATGCTTCCCAGGGCACTCTTGACTTGTAGCAGCAGCAGGCTACCAGGATCTTCAAGTAGCTCAGGGCCCTTAGCTGGGGGTGGCGGGGTGGGAGGGGGGCTGACTCGCTCCAGGGGTTCCGTCTGCCACCTGCTTTCTCCAAGCTGTGAGTGTAAGAGGGAGACTGGCCCCTCCTCCTCAGGAGCGGAATCCACGTCTGTCATCTGGTGTTGGGAACCAAACGTCAGGACCCTGGTCCCACAAGGCTACAGGCAAGGACTCAAAATGGCTGAATGAATGACTTCAAAATTCTGTACCAACCCTTACTCTATCTCATGGATATGGAGAGTGACAGGCAGCTGGTAAAGGTGCAAAGAGCACTGGACATATTTCAGCAGACAAGAGTTGTAGTTACGGGTCTACCACTAATTTGATGCTCCTCTGGTCATGTACCACTTTTCTGCCCGCAGTTTCCTGAAAATGAGAAGGTTTGACTAGATGATCTCAAAGATCCCCCAGCTCTTGGATTCTTAAATTACAGAACTGGAAGGAACCTGATCTGTCAGTTATACTTCACATAGTCTTTTCGTCCTTAAAAGAAAAACCCTCGTTGTTGGTAACAGCTCCATGTCGGCTCTAAACCCACTAGGAGCTCCGCACGTTTGCTCTTTGAACTCCCAGGCAGCCATAACCTGGCAAATACATGATCATTTTTTTTTTTTTTTGGTAACTGAAGAAAATTCTTTTTTCGGCTGCGCTGGGTGGCTTGTGGGGATCTCAGTTCCCCAGCCAGTGACTGAACCCAGGTCATGGCAATGAAAGCCCAGAATTCTAACCACGAGGCCAACAGGGAACTCCTTGTAATTGAAATTTTTAATGAGATAATTGTAGCTTCACTTTCAGTCATAAGAAATAATACCCTTTGCCTAATTTCCCCAATGATAACATTTGGAAAACTTTAATATGGTATCACAACTATGATATTGACATTCATACAGTCCACCTGTCTTCCTCAATTTTCCTAGTTTTACTTGTAATTATGTGTGTGTGTTAGTTCCACATAAATTTTATCATCTATTCTAAAGCCATAAGTCCTAAAACCACCAGGATCCCTTGGGTTGTCTTTTTATGACCACTTCTTGCCTTCTTCTCATCTCACCTCATCCCCCACTTGATGACTTTTCAAAATCTTTTTATTTGAAAATAATTTCAAACTTACGGAAACATTCCAATACACCCTGAACCCAGATTCGCTGATGGTTAATTTTTTGCCCATTTACTTTAGCATTTTTTTCTATCAACAGTTTTTGGTGAATCATTTGGGGATAAATTGCATACATAGTGCCTCTTTACCGCTAGGCAGTACTTCAGAGATATTCCTCATCTTGGTTTGTCTGGGGTTTCATTATCATTAGATTCAGGTTCTGCTTTCTCCCTGGAAATACTGTCTAGGCGATGTGTTCTGAAGACATGTTATCCATCCGCTTTCATCGGTGATGTCAGTTTTGATCCTGGTAAAGGTGCTCTCTCCCTGCCCCTTTGTATACTGAATACTTTTCTCTTGCTACTAATAAGCCTAAACCACTTAAGACACACTAACCCAGGCAAATATTTGCCCCACAATAAACCACAACCCCCTAGAGCCAGCATCCATGGATGATTCCTGCTTGAACCAATCTTCACTATACACTATCTCTTCAAGTCCCCTTCCAGTAATGGAAACCAGGTTTTTCTCTGGTTTGGTTTCATTGGGTCTTCCATTCTAGTCTGAGTCTTCTCCATGTCCTCCCAGTGTCCTCCATGACCTTTGGGCAGGGACGAGGCCGCTGCTGTAGAGTCAGCAGCCTCAACTGGAAATGAGGTCATGCGTGTTGTTCCCCGTTAAACTGTCCACTGGTGATTTGCATAATAGAGTAGCCTGTGTGCACTTACTTCCTGGATCGTTTCCTGATCCTCCACACCCCTGTCTTTCTCCCTTACCCTTTGGTGGCATTTTGTTCATTCATATTCCCCGCACCTCCTGGCTCTGTCCCACCCCCATTTAAGCCTAAGGATTGCTTTCCTAGGGGACGACCTGGCCTGCACAAACCGAGCGCCTGGATTTCCCCTGCGTTCACGGCAGTCAGGGTGAGTTTCATCCTCCCCATAGACTGGCCGGACTGACATCGAGAAACGCTAGAAGTGCTCGGGGCAGAGGCGGTGGTACTGGGAGTGTAGGATACCTTTCCCGATCCAGGTATTTTCGTCCGGGACTTCTCCAGGCCAGACGCCGGTAAAGGCGCGGAGCCGGCCACCTGCCGGAGAGGTTAGAGAGGCACTGCACGGGGCAGCAGCGACGCGCTCCGCCCGGCGGGCGTCCTGGAGGTGGTGGCGCGGGTCTGCAGGCGGGGCCGGGGAAGGGGAGGGCTCGGCGCGCGTCGGGCGGTGACGGCAGCGCGGAGGGGAGGTGCGAAGCGCCCGCCCGCCGAGAGCCATGGCGAGAGGCCGCGCCGCGGCGCCCGCATCAGTGCCCCGGCCCACAGCAGCGCCCCCGCCCGCCGCCCCGGGGCCCACCAGGCCGCCGCCCCCGCGTGCCCCCCGCCTCTGACGGCCGCGCGCTACGAGTGAGGCGCCCCGGGAGAGGGGCCGCGCGCGGGAGGCCGGCGCAGGAGGGAGCGCGGGGGAGCCGGAGCGCCCCGACGAGCCCCGCGCCCCCGGACCTCGGACCCGGAGCCCGGGAGCGCCGAGTCGGTGGGAGGGCCGCCGAAAGAGGAGGAGGCGCCCCAGCCGAGCCCGCCGCGTGCGCCCCGGTGCCGCCCGGCCGGCTGCTGTGGAGGGAACCCGAGCCGCCGGGCGGCAGGGACTGGGCCGAGGACAACGAGGAGGAGGCAGCCGGGAGAGCCGATCGCTTGGGCAGCGCGGCGCCGGAGGCCCCCGGGATCGCTCCTGCTACGGGGCCGCGCTCGGTGCGCCTCTCGAGGGTAAGCCCGGGGACCGCTGACCGGTGACTTCAGCGCATCAGGCCCTCGGGGACGGGTGGGGAAGATGTTTCGGGAGTGTGGGTGCCCGCGGCGATAAAGGCGAGAGGCCGGGACCCTGCGGGGCGGCCCCCTTCGGCTTCGGCCGCACCTGCGAGAGGGCCATGGGGCTCAGAAAGCTGCCCATAGTGCATCGTGTGGGTCACGCCGCGTGGCCTGGATTCCCGGCTCCGGCGCTTCGAAGTGACAATGAGGCGACCTTCATAGAGCCCCGAGCTGAGCCAGGCCAGATTGCGAGCGGCACCCCGTTCCTAGTCACCCGCCAAGCGAATGTAAACTCCATCTTCTGAGAGTGTTTGGCGCGGGACAAATGGCTTTAAGGCCCCCTCCTTTCCATCCCGAGAGTTAACAAGTTCACTTTGTCACTTTTTGGACCCGAGTTTTCCCAGTTCTTTTCGAATCTCCAAGGTCAGCCTCCTGCAGTTAAAAGAAACTTAATGAAATGTGTTGCTTCCTCTTTTTGTAAAGTTGTGTTCAGGAAAACACAAATCTAAAGCCCGCTTCCCTGCTTCCCTGGTTGTCCCTGGGTGCCCCCTACCCTTTAAGTCTATGTGTTTTAGACCCCTTCGCTGCGCCTGTTCAGAAACTGAAATCAGCCGTCCACTTTGGGCCCTTTCTAAGTATGTCTAGGCTTCTGATTAAAAAATATTTTCCCTCCATATGCCTCACTAGAACTTTGCTTCAAGCAAATGGGTGAATGTTGTCAGTGTCTGCGGTTGGGTAGGCAGGATGGGTACCCTTTCCAGTGGAGCATGTTTTGGTTATGGGGTAGGGTGGAGATATACACCCCAGGCAAACAAGCTAGGAACAGTGTCCTTTCCGGTTTCCAACTGCAAGAGAAGCAGAGAGGGAGGGCGCCAGACTGAGCGGTGGGGGCCCTGGGCGGTCTGCACCAGGGAGGGTGTCCCAAGGTCCGGTGGACGATGACAGGTCTGCTGGCAGGTTCAGAGTTGGACCTGGAGTGACAGATGGCTCCTGCCTGTGGGTTTGGAAAGATCACGTGTGTGTGCCCTTCGATCTCTGGCCCCATCTTTATCACAGAAGTGCCCAGACAGTTGTGCACCGAGCCACCTGGAATGCTGACCCAGGCTTGGGGACGATGCTGAGCTGGGTAGAAAGTGCATGTCCGTGGGCAGCAGGTTAGACCAGAGTTGGGTTTCAGCTTGGTCCAGCACCAACCGTTTCCTGTTTGATGCCCCAGGGACCTGTGGGATTTGGTTTCCCACCCCCAGCTCTCCGTGGAGGGTGTCTCCACTCTGGCTGTGTTGCTCATAATCCTTATCTCTGGTGTGTTAGAGAAGGACTTAAAGGGGGGAACCTGGATTCAGATTATAGCTCCTCTCTTTGCTGGCTATGTGACCTTGGGTGCTTATTTAACCTTTTGACCAGGCTCTCCCCTCTTTGGAATTGCGTGCCCCCCACCCCCACCCCCTGCAAAACAAGCAAACAAAACCCAAACAAACTTCCCTGGACTGTTGTAAAGATTAAAGAGTGCTGTGAATGGAAGTGTCTGCAAAAGTTTGAATGACCTGGGAGGGTTTTCAGGTCTTCTTTCAACATGACTAGATTTGTGACTTGGTAAGGTTTTTGAGCCCTAATGGGTACGAGATAGCAAACATAATAGAAGTTATTTTCCTTCTTATAGGTTTATTGGGAGGGTTGAATCAGATTTTGTAAAAGGACTTTGAAACAGCATTGCTCACATTGAGAGGAGTTTCTAAACTTTGTTTCCAGACTGGCAGCATTTTACTGTTTGCCATGTGATGTGGACTTTCTTCTGAGCTCCTACCCCTGACCTTGCACATAGTAGGTCTCTGTAATTGTTCGATGAGGCTGGAATTAACCCTCTGGGTTCCCCTCATGACTGTCTGCTCCCAAGATGGAGAGCCGACCTTGGGCTTTCTCTGCCCAGCAGCTGTTGGTGTTTTCATAGACTTGATTCTTCTATTACACCGTATAGCCTAGAAAACAGCTGAGAGAGGCAGGCAGGCAGGTGGCCGCTTTTCCGAAAGAGGCACTTCTTTTCTCCTGTAGGGCTCCAGTGGGAAAGGCATTGGAGGGTGAAGAGTTCATTTAAACTTACTGAGGGTTGCTGATATTAAATCAAGTCTTTCACCTGTCTTTCAGTTTAGTAAACTTGAAGATAATCTTAACAACAGCCAGCCTTTTCAAATATATGATCACATGACCTTTGGTTTTGACAGTGAACCCTAATCTATTTAATTCACCTGTATTTGGTATGTATTTGGATTTCTGTGAGAGGACAAAGGGTTGGTCCTTTTAGGAGATTAAGATATTCAGTTCAGCTCAGTCACTCAGTCGTGTCCCGACTCTTTGCGACCCCATGAATCACAGCACGCCAGGCCTCCCTGTCCATCACCAACTCCTGGAGTTCACCCAACCTCATGTCCAACGAGTCAGTGATGCCATCCAGCCGTCTCATTCTCTGTCGTCCCCTTCTCCTCCTGCCCGCAATCCCTCACAGCATCAGAGTCTTTCAGTTCAGTTCAGTTCAGTCGCTCAGTCGTGTCCGACTCTTTGCGACCCCATGAATCACAGCACGCCAGGCCTCCCTGTCCATCACCAACTCCCGGAGTTCACTCAAACTCATGTCCACAGAGTCGGTGATGCCATCCAGCCATCTCATTCTCCGTCGTCCCCTTCTCCTCCCGCCCCAAATGTTTCCTAGCATCAGAGTCTTTTCCAGTGAGTCAACTCGTGGCATGAGGTGGCCAAAGTATTGCAGTTTCAGCTTTAGCATCAGTCCTTCCAATGAACACCCAGGACTGATCTCCTTTAGAATGGACTGGTTGGATCTCCTTGCAGTCCAAGGGACTCTCAAGAGTCTTCTCCAACACCACAGTTCAAAAGCATCAATTCTTCGGCGATCAGCTTTCTTCACAGTCCAACTCTCACATCCATACATGACCACGGGATAAACCATAGCCTTGACTAGACGGACCTTTGTTGGCAAAGTAATGTCTCTGCTTTTTAATATACTATCAAGGTTGGTCATAACTTTCCTTCCAAGGAGTAAGCGTCTTTTAATTTCATGGCTGCAATCAGCATCCACAGTGATTTTGGAGCCCCAAAAAATAAAGTCTGACACTGTTTCCACTGTTTTTCCATCTATTTCCCATGAAGTGATGGGACCAGATGCCATGATCTTTGTTTTCTGAATGTTGAGCTTCAAGCCAACCTTTTCACTCCCTTCTTTCACCCTCATCAAGAGGCTTTTGAGTTAGGGGACAACTATTTCCACCAACCCCAGGGCTCCTGTGGGTTCTTAGATTTTTAACCTGGGTGAGTGTCTGTTGTATACAGAAACACTGTTGAATGGGTCTTCTGGTTCCTCCCCCGCTCTTTTCCCTTCTTTTTGAATAAATGTTCCCTAGTTTGACTTGTCTTTTTATTAGGTGTATCCAAATGGAGGCCACCTGCACTGTTGAAAAGTTCAAAGTTTTAGGGAAGAGACAGAAAATAATCGCATATGTGTCAATCTGGGTGCCTCTGAACTACATACAATACCAAATGATGTGCAGCTGGTTAAAGAAAGGATTTGACATGTGTTTTATGAAGGACCGCGTGGCTTCATTATTCATGGAGAAGCATGTTTAATTATGTATTTGTTAATAGTGTACCTGAAATAGAAGAGGGTGGAACACGGCGGAAGGCGAGCTCTTAAAATCCCTGTTTGGGCTTCTGGTCCAGTGCTCTAGGAAGGACTGCTCCCAGCCTCGCCTGGGTGATGGTGAGAAGCACTGTAAATCTCTTTGAAGACTAACAGGGGCAGTGACCTCTCATGCAGCCACTCGCAGCCTTGGGAATGTCTTATGGCTTCCGGGTCTCAATAGGAAAAAGATTCTACTGATGCTTCTGAAGCTGGACTTTGCCAGGTGCCTCCAGTGGTAGAGAATCTGACTGCTGACAGAGGAGACACGGGTTCGATCTCTGGGTCAGGAAGGTCCCCCGAGAAAGAAATGGCAACCCTCATCCAGTATTCTTGCCTGGAGAATCCCATGGACAGAGGAGCCTGCCGGGCTACAGTCCAGAGAGTCCCAAAGAGTCTGAAACTTACCCTCATAGCCCTCAGGGCTGAAGGAACCCTGGAAGAGGAATTGGGGGGCTCAGCCTGAGGCTTCCAGCACTTCCCAGTGAATTTTCAGTGTTACTTCCATTATTCCTTTGATGAAGAATAGAATGCAGAATTCATCTTATTTGTTTTAGTATAAAAAGACTTTAAATTGCTTCCTGGAGTCAAAAAGCGCTCAAAAAGATGCACCTTATTTTCCTTGGGACTTTGGGGACTCCCTGCAGGGTAAGCATTTGTACCCCGGTTTGATGGTTTTTTTCCCGTTGGCTCCGCTGAGTGGCTTGTGGGACCTTATTTCCCCAACCAGAGATCAAATCTGTGCCCCTTTCAGTGGAAATAAGTAATCCTAACTACTGGACCACAAGAGAAGTCCCCAGTGTGACAGTCTTGGAGCTGAATGATTTCTAGGCTCTTTTCAAGTTGCAGGTTTTATGCTATGCCAGGACATTTAAAAGCAGAAGGTAAGCTTCCTGGAGGAAATGGATTTTTGTACTGATACCTGAAAAGGGTGCTCCATTTTTGGGGGGAAATAGGTATATGAGTAAATTAAAGAACCACTAGAATATGAATTACCTACATTTGAATGTCAAGGAAGACCCTGCTCTGGGTGTTCAGGGGACTTTGAAAAAAAGTTTTAAAAATAATTAGTTGAAAATCACTTCAAACATGTGGAGTAAGTGGTTTGTCTTTCTGATGAGTGTTGCAGGTGGTCTCCTGCATTGCAGGCTGCTTCTTTATACCGACTGAGCCACCAGGGAAGTCCCATCCTTAGCACACCATTCAGAGCTCTCGCCTCTTCATTGTGCTCCTCCTAATGCCTGGGCTTAGTTAGTAGATAGAGTGACTATGTTGACTGAAAAAAATGCCGCTGTCTCCTGACTTGTGTTTACACAGATTAGCTATTGGCAAATTCTACATTTGATTACATAGGTGCAGGTGTATTTGCAGCTCTTAAAATAGATACTAATTAGGGTATGAGATTTTATTTTTCTCTCTCCAGCTTTGCAGAGAAGAAACATCCATGCATGTGGAGAACTGGAGAACTTAGATAAGATCTCCATCAGTTCCTCTGATGTTCTGGTAAAATCAAAGTCCTTCCAGGCAGTTCTTTATTATCAGCAGCGTATGCTCTGGGTGGGCCTGGATTTTTTTTTTTTTTTTTGATAGTAGTGTTCTACAGGCTGTCAGTTTCACAAGAAGTAGAGGAGGCATGATCTAGTGGAGTGTAAGCTCACCTCCTTTTATTATGAAAGTGAAAGTCACCCAGCCATGTCCAGCTTTTTGCAACCCCATGGACTATACAGTCCATGGAATTCTCCAGGCCAGAATACTGGAGTGGGTAGCCTTTCCCTTCTCCAGGGAATCTTCCCAACAGGTCTCCTGCATTGCAGGCAGGTTCTTTATCAGCTGAGCCACAAGGGAAACCCTTTTATTATGGTCCTTAACAAATAGTTTCCAGTTTGAGATGTGGCCAAAGCTAAAATGTCTCTCTAGGGTGCTGGAAATGGTTTGGCTTCACTTGTAGTATTGAATCATGCATTTTAACTAGGAGAAGCAGGTAAGCAGTGAGTACAGAAACTGTCTTCAAGTTACTGTTTGAGGACCACGGGCACACTTTTCTTGGGGAGGACAAATTTCTTTGACCTCCGGGAGCATTGATTGTCTTCAGCGTAATGAGAAAAGCTGGGAGTGAGTCACTGCAGATGCCTTGGCTGATTATGCCAAAGTGGCTTAAGGGTCCAGATTCATGGTGGAACAAAGTGGTTGTGACTTGGATGGAGAATGGCAGTGGGAGGAGGGGGATTCTCATGAGAGGGAGATCGTGACTTTTGTTGTTTCTGCCTGATCTTGGTCACTGCTGTCATGGCCCCAGCTGATTGCAGGAGTGTTTAGTTCAGTTCAGTCACTCAGTCCTGTCTGACTCTTTGGGACCCCATGGACTGCAGCATGCCAGGCTTTCCTGTCCTTCACCAACTCCCAGAGCTTGCTCAAACTGATGTCCATCGAGTTGGTGACGCCATCCAACCATCTCGTCCTCTGTCATCCCATTCTGCCTTCAGTCTTTCCTAGCATCAGGGTCTTCGCTAATGAGTCAGTTCTTTGCATCAGTTGGACAGAGTATTGGAGCTTTAGCTTCAGCATCAGTTCTTCCAGTGAATATTCAGGACTGATTTCCTTTAGGGTTGACTAGTTTGATCTCCTTGCAGTCCAAAGGACTCTCTAGAGTCTTCAACACCACAGTTCAAAAGCATCAATTCTTCGGTGCTCAGCTTTCTTTATGATCCAACTCTCACATCCATACATGACTACTGGAAAGACCATCACTTTGACTAGATGGACCTTTGTTGGCAAAGAATGTCTCTGCTTTTTAATATGCTGTCTAGGTTGGTCATAGCTTTTCTTCCAAGGAGCAAGCGTCTTTTAATTTCATGGCTGCAGTCACCATCTGCAGTGATTTTGGAGGCCAAGAAAATAAAGTCTGACACTGTTTCCATTGTTTCCCCATCTATTTGCAATAAAGTGATTGGACCGCATGCCATGATCTTAGTTTTTTTAATGTTGAGTTTTAAGCTTTATCTCTCTCCTCTTTCACTTTCATCAAGAGGCATTTTAGTTCCTCTTCGCTTTCTGCCATAAGGGTGGTGTCATCTGCATATCTGAGGTTATTGATATTTCTCCTGGCAGTCTTGATTCCAGCTTGTGTTTCATCCATCCTGGCATTTCATATGAACTACTCATAATGTACTTGCAGGAGTGTAAAGCCTTATTATTCAACGTGTGGTGGGCCCGCCTGTAGCATCTGCATTACCTGGGAGCTTGTGAAACCCTCAAAGTGGGAGACCCTGCCCAGACCTGCTAAATCCAAATCTGCTTCGTAAACATGTCCCGAGGTGGTGTTACTTGTCAGACATTCCTTCATGGTTACACAGAGTGTTCTTTTTAAAAGCACACGGCCAGATTTCAAGTATGTTGGGAAGAGTAAGTGGCCAGCACACCCTTGCTCCCTATGTTGCTGGGGAGCATTGGTGCTCAAAGCGGGAAGACTGCTGAACCCATTCCCTTCTCAGTGCCCTCCTCTTCCCTTCCTTAATTTGTTTGCAAGGAGCCCTAAAATTGGAGGACGCAAGAGGGAAGGGACAAACTATCATTATAATCAGAAGAGAGGAAAAGCAGCCCAAAACTTAGCCACTGATTTACCCTCCCTGCCCTCACATTGAGAGGTGTTTTGAGCTCTTAAAAATATGCCAAAATGGTCAGTTGGGTCTTCTCCCCAAATTCTAGCCAAGTAGTTGAAAGGTCCACGTATCCATCCATCACTCCACCCACCTACCCCGTGAAGAGTAACTCTTCAGTGTTGGGTCACGTGCATTGTGAACATGGGAGACTTCAAAAATGACAGAGTGGGAGCCAGATGGAAGGTAAATGGATCTGACCCCAGTAAGTATAGCTTTCTCCACCCTCCCTTCTTCCCTGCTGCTTCCCCAGCAGGTACAGGGCTATAGGGCTGACATGCTCCTTTCATAACCTCCTACGGGGGTGGGAGCAAGTTACCTATCTTTGCTAAATTCTGTTTTTTCCCCAGAGGTGCCCATGTCCCCCAGTCTGAGAGATGAAGGGAAATCCCTAATACAATGACCATTTTTAGTTCTTTAAAAAAATTTTGGTAAAGTAAATGTTGCCCCAAAATTACCCTTTTAGCCATTTGAAAATGCACAGTTCAGTAGCATTAAGTACATTCATATTGTTGTGCAAATATCATGACCATCTATCTCCAGAACTTTCATATTTTACCCCAGAGAAGCTATGTACTGAGTAAACACTAACTCCCCACCCTCCCACTCCCCTCAGCCCATGGCAAACACCATTCTACTTTCTGTCTCTTATCACTTTGAATATCTAAGAATCTCATATGAATGGAATCGTGCAGTATTTGTCTTTTTGTATCTGACTTGTTTCACTTGGCCTGATATATTCAAGGTTTGACATGTTGTATCACATACCAGAATTTCATTCCATTTTGAAACTGAATATTATTCCATTGCTATGTATGTAAATATTTTGTTTATCCATTCATCTCTTGCTTGCATCTTTTGACTGTTGTGAATAATGCCACTATGAATGTGGGTGTATAAGCAACTGTTTGAGCCCCTGCTTTCATTTCTTTTGAGTATGTATCCAGAGGTGGAATTGCCAGATCCTATGGTCGTTCTGTGTTTAATTTCTGAGGAATCACCGTACCATTATTCTCAGTGAGTGCAGCATCTTGTATTCCCACCAGCAATGCATGAGGGTTCCAATTTTTCAACAGCCTCACCAACACTTGTGATTTTCTGTTTTTTTACTGTGTTTTTTACTGTTTTTTATGCTGTGTGTATTTAATTAAATCAATTATTATTATTTTTGGCCACATAGCATGTGGGATCTTAGTTCCCCAACCAGGAATTGAACCTGAGACCCCTGCATTAGAAGCGCAGAGTCTTAACCACTGAACCACCAGGGAAGTCCGATTTTCTGGGTTTTTTTGATAATTGCCATCTTACTGGGCATGACATGGTGATTTCAAGTCACTCTTCTCCCTGCATTCTGTTATCCTCCCAGCACTAACCAGGGTCTTTGCCTTGCTTTGATCAGGGAATTCCTGAAAAGTGGTTGATAATAGGAGCTCTCGCTTCAACCCTTGCTGCTAGTTGCTGTTTAACTCGAGGGCCATCACATTTAATTTATTCAGTGAGTGTAGTGGGATTCAGGTTAATAAGGTTTCTAGAAGCTGTTAGTGCTTTAGTGTCTGCGTCTTTATGATCTTTGTTTCTATTCTTCCCTCACGTTTTTTGACTGTTAATTGGAGTGTGTGAGCTGGGGACCAAAGAGGATGAAAATAGAAGGGTAACTCAGTAAAAGAATCCAGTACATTTTGTGATTCTGAATACAGGGTTCCAACAGTTAGTTTGGTTTGACTTTGAGTGGTGGTGGGGGGTGGGGGTGGGGTTGGTGGTCTGACATCAACAGAGATCTGGCAGCACAATTTGAATGTTAAGGGCATTTTTTTCCCTAGTTAAAACAAGAGTCCAAAGATGTAGGCCTTGCTTACATGGGAGAATTTCAAGCCTGGGAAGAAAATTGGAGGTTTACTTAAAGGGACAGGCAGATTCTTGTCAAGTTACAATGTTGGACCAAAGTTGGAGTTGGTAAACTTTATGCTGGGGGATTAAAAACATCAACAAACAAACAGAAATCCAAACCTATGATTCTGGAATAGCAACATAATGATTTAGAGGAAAGATGGGGAGCAGGAAAATGAGCAATTTGTTACATGTATGACTCACTAGTGCTTTGTTTGAATGGTACATCTGGGTGCAGGCTTTCATTGTGGAGAAGAGTCCTATCCAGATGAGTATTTCATCCCAACCTTTGCATCTAGAATGTTTTAAATAAAATGCTGAGTGCTATGGGGATTATATAGTTCTGCTTTATGCACCTAAGTAGGATGTAGCCTTGTTTTTTTCACTTGTTAAAAAATAAAAACATCCAGATGTAACAATCTGTCTGGATAAACTAGCATACTATTTTGTCTATTTTTATGAATATTAGATAGGCATCCAGCACCCTTTTTTTCTTTTCTTTTCTTTTTTTGTCATGCCATGTAGCATGCAAGATCTCAGTTCCCCCACCAGGGATCAGACCTGTGCCCACTGCATTGGAAACAGGGAGTCCTAACCATTGGACCACCAAGGAACTCCCTAGTATACTGTTGATGTGTCTGAAGCCATGTCCCCTCCCCGCATCCTTTAAGATTGGTGCTTTGTCGGGGACAGATGTGTTAAAGCCAGCAAAGAACTCTTGTTTGTGACAGCTAGTTCCTGAATCATTACCTTACATGATAATCTCACAGTTACTAAGAAGATCACATAGATTAATATGTATACTTGACTCAGTAAGCATTTTGTGTTAGCCATTATTATTGCTGTTATCGAACTCCTTATGATCCATTCATCCACAGATACTTTGGGAACACATATCTGTACCATGCCCTAGGTTTATATGCTGGCCTTCGTTTTTGTGGTCCTAAAAGGAATGGCCCCCGTGACCTAAGGCAGTGATGAGCCTATGGCTTTTGTTCAAATGACAGCTATCTTCCCTCCTTTGGCTTTGAGGAGGAAGGGTTAACTTTGCAAGGATCCCAGAGAAATCCCTCTGGATGCGATATTTGCAAACAAATATCAAGACATTTCAAAGGTCTCTTAAAGGGAGAAGTGTAGTTTGGTGTTAAAATTCTGAGAAAATACCTTTCTACTTGAGAAAATAAGCATAATATTCTTTCTACTACCATAGTAGATGAGGAATGACAAGCAAATCATTGGCAAAATAGACTAAAATGTGGATTAATGCAGTGGATGTAGTTATACTGTACTTGCAAGGTAGGGAAATAGTTTGTATTATTAGATGAAGGAACTGCTTTTATGAAGTACAAGAGGAATGTCATATCAACTGTTAAATTTTAACATGAAAGACTTTCAGGTGGGCTAAATCTCTTGATACTAAAAGAGAAATGATACTCATGTGGAAGGGAATAAAGTAAATATTCCTGGGAGTTTGGTCATCTTATCAGTCAGACCTTTATCATTTATGAGATACTGAATTCTCTATTTGGCAAAAGATAGAGAATGATCAGGATAATCAAGTCTCAGAAATTCACTCAGAAACTCAGAAATTGCAGCAACGTTTGTTCACAAGGACAGCAAAGGAATGCAGTTTGTAGATCCTCCTAAGGGAAGGCTGTGGCAGAGCAGGGGTGAGTTAGGGGAGGCGACTGGCCTTCCCTTGGTGAACGTGCCCAGGGCAGCCTGTGGTCCAAGGCCCCATCCACCTCTGTGTTGACTGAGACCTTCAGTGAAACTCTGGCTTTATGCAAGGAGAGAGAGAGGTGACTTCACCTGGGGTTGTAAATGATATTGTGGGTGGAAAGAAGTGGATTCCTTTGAGTGATGTTGGGAGGATGAGCCCCGTTCTCACTTTGAGGAGATGGTGGTAGGATTGGAGGGGACAGAGTCAAGGATGGGGCTGAGATTTCCAAACTGTATTACCATCTCTCAATTATGTGGGGGTGAAGACCTGAAGGATGCTATTGTGAAGGTGCTTTGTGTGATGTGCTTGTGAGATTGGTGGTTTAGTAACCAAGTCATGTCTGACTCTTGTGACCCCACGGACTGTAGCCCACCAGGCTCCTCTGTCCATGGGATTCTCCAGGCAGGAATACTGAAGTGGGTTGCCATTTCCTTCTCCAGGGACTTCCCAATCCGGGGAATGAACCCAGGTCTCCTGCATTGCAGGCACCTTTACCCACTGAGCTACGAGGGAAGCTTTTGGGATGGGGGACATTGGGGATGATGCTTGGAAGAGAGATCTGAGTATGAGCAAAGGGTCTGGTGGCCATCCCTGTGTGGACAGTGATGATACCAAGTGTAGAAGCACTCACACAGGTTGACCAGGAGACCGGAAGTGCTAGGGGAAAGTGTTCTTATGGCGATAGATGGGGTTCGTGGGTCCTTCTTCTGTGAGAGGCCAAGTAGGCTAAGGGCTAAAATGTTCTTTGTGTTTGTTTATGCATAGTAATGGAGAAGGCAATGGCAAGCCACTCCAGTACTCTTGCCTAGAAAATCCCATGGATGGAGGAGCCTGGTAGGCTGCAGTCCGTGGGGTCGCTAAGGGTCGGACACGACTGAGCGACTTCACTTTCACTTTTCACTTTCACACATTGGAGAAGGAAATGGCAACCCACTCCAGTGTTCTTGCCTGGAGAATCCCAGGGACGGGGGACCCTGGTGGGCTTCTGTCTATGGGGTCACACAGAGTCGGACATGACTGAAGTGACGCAGCAGCAGCAGCATGCGTAATAAGTGTGCGTTTATTTGTAGAGTTGTATCACTCTATGGTTCAGAAGAGATGCTGGCTTAGCCTTGTACTCTTACAATAACACATCTTCTGGTGTTCGTGAACATTTGCAGGTTTCCTTGCCAGACATCGTGTGGGTTCGTGTCACATATTGTTTGTGTCTGTATTTTTATGAATTCCTGAAACAATGAGCTCTGAGTTAAGAGACTTTTCTGCACTTTGTGATCTTCGAATACCTTATTTGAGGTTTTACAGTTTGTGATATTGGAGCTATAGGATTGTGATAAAATTGGAAGGAATTAGAAATTGCTTGTTTTAGCAGAGATGCTTCTGCAGCCCCATCAGAATGGACAAAATAAGAAATTTGACAATATCAACCACTGGTGAAAATGTGGAAGAGCTGGAAGTCTCATGCACCACATTTGCAGAAGAAAAAACACTGGGAACACTGGCAGTATTTACTGAAGCTGAGCATATGCATGGCAACCCAGTGATTCACATCTCCATATGTGCGCAACAGAAACCACCATTCTTGACTTAGTTCATAGCAGCTTTGCTAACAGCAGCACCAAAGTAGAAAAACTCCCAAACGTCCATTGACAGTATACACAGATTGGTATGTCCATTCTACGGCATGCTACTCAGCAATACGAAGGAATGAAATACTAATCCATGCAACAAGTGGATGAAACTTACAGGCAAATGTTGAGCCAAAGAGAGACTTTCTGGCGGTCCAGTGGTTAAGACTATACACTTCTGCTGCAGGGGTACCGATTCTTTCCCTGATTGGGGACCTGAGATCACGCATGCCACTTGGTGAGGGCAAAAAACACAAAACCAACACAATTGAGTCAAAGAGACCAGACACAAAAGTGTACACTGTAGGATTCCATTTTCAAAAGTAGGCAAAACTATCCTGTAACAGGGATCTGAATAGTGGTGGTTACTTTTGAGGAGGTATAAAATATATATGAGTGAAAATTAATGGAGTCAAATGTATAAGATAATTAAAGGCTCTAGGTGATTTGGCAACTGTTTAGGTTTTAAAACAACATGATGTAAAATATTTGCTCCATAGAATTTAACTGTGCTCAAACTTGTGGGTTTTATACCATTCCCCCCCACCCCCCGACCCCCGCCTTGAAGAACATATACACACATACCCTAGTAGATGGACCATCAGGCAGCTATTGTCCAGTCTGTGAGGTAGTTGGGAAACCTAAGTGTTTATTCTTCTTCATTGGTACACCCAGGGTATATTGTTACTATTGTGGGCTTGGACCTGGGCTAAGGTGAAGTCACTGAGGCGCTTGCCTCAGGTAGCACATTTAAGGATGAGGTAAGTAAGTGAAGTCGCTCAGTCGTGTCCGACTCTTTGCGACCCCGTGGACTGTAGCCTACCAGGCTTCTCCGTCCATGGGATTCTCCAGGCAAGAATACTGGAGTGGGTTACCATTTTCCTTCTCCAGGGGATCTTCCCAACCCAGGGATCGAACCCGGGTCTCCTGCATTGGAGGCAGACACTTTAACCACTAAGCCAAAGGATGAGGTAGTTGCCAGAAATCTAAGTAGTCAAGATCAAGAGTGCAGTATTAGTGCAGTATATTAGTGCAGTATTTCTGGGGGAAAAAAAAGTAAACTAATGCAAAGAAATCTTTAAAAAAAACAAAACTTTAAATAAAGACAGAATTGGTATTACTGAGTTTAATTTTGTCTGATGCCCTAATATGGTTTGGCCAGGTGTACCACTGCGGGCCTGAAGATGAGCTGGTGGCGTCTCTAAGACTTGAGAACCATAGACTTGACCTTGGCTGTATGACATAAGAAGTATGAAAGTGAAAGAACAAGGTTGATAAAGACTAAATTGATTCTGTTAATGCTTTTAGTGCTTTGTGAATGGAAACATCTCTTATTTTTGGAAAGGATTCTCAGTATATTAAACATTTCAACTAAAGGGAATAATGTATAAAAGTACTTATGATAGTCCTTAAAATACCACAATTATTAAATTGTTGTGAATTTTGCCACATTTGCTTACAGCAGAAGTGGCATTGGTGTTTTAAATCGAAACAGGAAGCTGTCAAAGCTTAGATAACTTATTCATGGCATTAACAAGGTATAATTTGGTGTGTAACAGTGTTGAACAGTAGGAAAAGTTAATGATTACCCACCTTTCAGCTAATCATGTGATTGCTGTTGATATAATTACCTGGTGGGCAGGGATACAATCATGTAATTGGCTAGCCTGGTGCTGCATGCTTACAAACGTTCGTGCTATTGTGTGTCACCAAGCGCGGTTTCTGAAATGTGGCCCTCTTTGTCTTTTTCTGCTGAAGAAGCCCCATGTATCATGTTCATTTGGCTCTTTGTTACGGTCAGGATGTGTTGCTTGGATTGAGAGAAATACCAGATTTTTCAGCTTCTCTTCCAATTGCTATGGATACTGTGTCAGTGCTATTAGGGTCTCCTCTTGTCAATTTCAGACAGGTTTACCCTTGGACACTGAAATCTGTGTCCATCCTGATGTTAAGGGGGTATTTGTTCAAGTGCAAGAGGGCTTTTGAAAGTGTACCGTGATGAGAATTAGTTTCAAAAAATTATACCAAAGAGGGTTAAAACTTTCTGAACTTGTAAAGCCTCACTTCTTTGCTCACCCCCAGCAACCCCCTTTCTGATTTTGCTGTTCATGGTTTCCTCCTGGTACCAGGCAGTGCTCAGCAGGAAAGTCAAGCTGGTCTAGAGTCTCCCTGTCTCAAGAGAGTGACTTGCCAGGGCTCCTAAAGGGGCCTGTACCCTGGCAGAAAAGCCCACTTGGTGGCATCCTGGTTGTTCCTTGGATGTGGAATGGTTTTTCATTAGGAGTTCCATTTCTTTAGTAGGCTTTTCAGATCTTTTTATTTTCCTCTGGTGTTAGTTTTGGCAAGTTGCATATTTCAGGGAGTGTGTACATTTCATTTAAGCTGTTGAATTATTTATTGGCATAACCGTTGCTAGCTTAACGTCCAGAAGATCTGTAGGGATGTCTGCATCTTCTATTTCTGATGTCTACCTTTCATGTTGAGAACGTGGCTTGTCCTGAGGAACTGCTGGATCAGAGTTAGTTAGCTCAGGAAAATGGGTGGGGGTGGTTTCAGGAAAGAGAGGAGGAGGAGAGCCTGGATATGGGGGAGGGAGGGGCGTGCCTGGGCCTGCCCTTGGCCCCTCGTTTCCCTGGAGGTAGCCGGGAAGAGAGAGGGTCACGTGGCAGTGAGCTCATTAGGCTGGGGACACCAGCTGTGCTATTATTAGGGCTTTTAAGGTCCGTGGCCGTGGCCGATGTTCCTGGGCCGAGTTCCAGCCGCCCTCGCTTCCCACATGTGGCATAATACAGTACATGGAAAAAGAGCGACTTGGAAACAAATGACTTTTCCGTGAAACACATCATTCCCTTTTCCCACGAACTTTTCCCTTCTCCCTCTGGGTGTCACTGCCTCTATTATTCCTTCTTTCTCTGTGTGCTCCCTCTCTGTGCCTTTTCCCCTCCCTCTGCGTCTCTCCTGGGTGTATTTCTGTGTTGTTTTCCCTGGCCCTCCCTCTGTCCCTCCTCCCATACTTCCTACTTTGCTATTTCTAGGCCCTTTTATTTAACCCTGTGTGGACTTCAAAAAGACACAGTAGGATAGGAAGAAGAGTTGCCTGTTTCAGGTTTAAAGTGAACCTTGGCATTTCTGGAATGTGTAATGAATGCCCGTAAGGCCGAGGGTGATGTTCCATTGGAGCTTGTTTGGCTTAATGCCATCTTCACTCCCGTGGCACAGTGGTGGCTGCAGGGAGGCTCTAAACCCGGACAGATGGATGAGCCCGCCGGGAGCGCTGGTAGTTTTTGTTTTCTTTGGCACACAGTTTGTGCCTTGTTGGTTCTGCTGATGGACCTCTCATGCATCTCATTGACCACCTTTTATCCGTTGGCTTCCACTTGGTCCTCCCCTCTCCCCTTCTCTTTAGAGTAACCTACATCTCAGCTTGGAATCACAAGGTAGAATCAATATCAAATTGAGTTGAAGTATTGTTCTAGGAGCCTGAATTTCCAGTAGGAAATGTGCTGTTATGTGATATGACTTAAGTATATATTCTTTAAAGCTCAGAGTCATGCAAACTTCATTATAGAAGTTTCCTCCTGTTTGTGTGCTGATATTTTGAAATAGTTACATTAATTTTGTAGCTATGGCACATTGTATTTTTATTTCAAAAATAATGAGATAATACATACATTCATTTCTTACTCTCATGATGGCTATAACTTTCAGAAGTAGATCTTAAGAAAAACCTTCTATAACCTAGGCATGTTTTTTTTTTTTTTTGAGTGAGAGTAAGTATAACTATTTTGGAAAAGTACTTCTTTTCAATTTAAAAAATTATTTAGTTGTAAAAAAAAGTTTAAAAAACCCCACCCCAAACCTGAAATCATAGAGGGAAATCATAAGAAAAGTGATAACTGAACTGGGTGACTAATTATTCATATTGATTTCTCTGCTAATTGAGAGACTGGGAAAGAAGAACGGGAGCAGCCTTATTTTGTTTTCCTAACCTTATCTGGAGAAGAGGAATCTCACAGACTGGTGGGTACAGGTGCTGGAGCTCTGGACTGTGGGCAGAGATGTGTGCATGCCTGCATCCCATGTCTTTGCTGAGCGGTTTATGCTTATTCCAGGAAGGTGGTTGGTTGTGATTTCATCCGTCTTCAGCAGGTAAATGTCATCTTTGGTTGGAGTGAGGGCATTCTTGGCAGAGTAGGGAGCTGGTGGTCTACTTAGAATGATGATTGCTAAGTGTGTGTTGACTGGTTTCCCTGGACCAGGAATTGAGATTTGACAGTAAATGGACAGTTGACGTCTGGGGCAGGTGAGAGAGGAGAGAGACATAAAGGAGAAATAGATGCACAGTGTAATGCCAGGTGGCGAGTAGAGGTCATGAGCAGAGACCCAGTAACAGTGCAGGGAGGGGACTGAGCCATGGGAAAATACGGAGACACAGAGGCAGTCCCAGGCAGGGCAGAACGCGAGTGCCCAGGCCTCTGCAAAAGCGCCAGTGTGGCTGGAGGGTAGGCCTCCTTGGGGCAAGTGGACACAGATAAGGGATGGTCAGGGCAGGCCTGCATTCCACTGGCCTTCCGGGCCCTGGTCAGGAATTGAAATTTTAATCCCAATTTGATTGGAAGGAAGCTCCCGGAGTGGTGCTAGTTTTAAAGAACCTGCCTGCTAATGCAGGAGACAAAAGAGACACAGGTTCAGTTCCTGGGTTGGGAAGATCTCCTGGAGGAGGGCATGGCAATCCACTCCAGTATTCTTGCCTGGAGAATCACATGGACAGAGGAGCCTGATGGGCTACAGTCCATAGGGTCACAAAGAGTCGGACACGATTGAAGCCACTTAGCGTGCACACATGAATTAATGGACTTCTTTCAGGGATCCCCCAGCTGTTGTGTGGAGAGCCGGGGCTTGGGGGCAAGAGTGACAGCAGGGAGAGGGGAGAAGTTGGTACAGGCCCAGGGAGAGTGGTGGCAGCTCCGGAGAAGTGGAGGGATGTGATGTGGCCCTGGGGCTGGCAGTTTGGGATAGCTGGCTGTGGGTGAGGGGAGCCGTGAGCAAGGAAAGTCTAGTGATGCCTTTCATCTTACATGTATTCTGAGTGGGATTTTTTAACTTCTTAAAGCATTTACACAATTGAAAAATCCCGGTGTTGAAAATCATTGTATGTAATTTGTTAGTCAAGTATTTGGTAGGGACACCGGGGTATAAGCTTTCCTGATACCACAGAAGTGAGCAGAGGCGTCCTCATCTCAAGTGGGAGCTAAAGAGGGAGAAGGACGAGAGTGCTGTTTTCTTTTATGGTTGGGAAGTGAGTCTCCATGGCAGGAGTCAGAAGGTACATCTCAGACTTCATCCCAGATCAATGAGCATGAAGAAACCACGTGAACAGATGACAAAGAGGAACCATTTCCCTCAGAGCACAGTGTCAGTCACAGCTGATGGTAGTTAACCTTAGGAGTTTGGATTTTCAAAACTGAAAATGTTCCAAAGATTCTTGAAAGGTTTCATAGTTTTGTCTCAGTGTATGTATGTGCATTTGTTTAACCTGTGTCTGGAAACAGTGCTCTCTTGGAAATTGCTATTTTATTTTTCATGTTTTTTTAATTAAAGTGTAGTTGATTTATAATGTTGTGTTAGTCTCTGAAGTCCAACAAAGTGACTCAATTTTATCTATATATATGTAATATATAGATTCTTTTTCAAATTCTTTTCCATTTCAGTCTTTATCAAGATATTGAATATAGTTCCCTCTGCTATACAGTAGGATCTTGTTGTTTATACATTTGATATCTAGTAGTATGTATCTGCTAATCCCGAACTAATTTATCCCTCCCCCAACCCTTTCCTCTGGGGTAACCTGAAGTTTGTTCCCTATGTCCATGAGTCTGTTTCTGTTTTTTAAATAAGTTTGTATCATTTTTAGATTCTGCATATAAGTGATCCCCCTGGCATTTATCTTTCTCTGTCTGACTTACTTCGCTTAGTATGATATTCTCTAGGTCCAGACATGTTGCTGCCATTGGCATGGGAAATGTTTCTCTCAGACATTAGAGTGAGGCTGTCTGAGGCGCCTTTCCAATTTCCTTATGATGGATGTGGATAATAGCATTTTCCCCCCAGGGAGGATCAGAATTTCAGGGACCAGGGAGATTCAAAAGATTAAACAGCTGATCCAGGGTTTATGATTATCACTGTCGCTTACCTCGGCGGTCTGAGATTATTTCCCTCCCCGCAAGACTGGCCTTCAGGCGTGGCGTGGGGGAGAAACCGAACCACAACCATAGCTCCTGAGGAGCGAGGGGACTTGGCTGGTCCACGTGCAGCCTTGGTGGGTCTGAGCTAAGAATACTTAACAGGTTCCCTTGTAAAGCAGGTGCTGATGCTTCAAGTGGGTCAAAGGCTGAAGTTATGGGTAAAGAATTTGGAGGGCACGTTCTCTTAGAATCTGAAGTGTTTGAGGACAGAAAGGCATGCTGCCTTCTGGAAGAGTTTTTTGTTTTAAATCACTCAGACTATGACACCAATATTTTTTACCTCCCTAAAAACAAGTGTAGTAGGCTGCTGTCCTTCTAAAAATGAAACTCCACTGTCATGGAATTAAAACACTGGCTGCTTTGTTTGGAAATGTGAGAAGGAAGGGTTTTTTCTTGTTGAGTAGGATCAAGTTAGCTCTTTTAGGAATATAAATTCCCGACTAATGTTTCCTTAAAAACTGATATTTTGATGTGTTTATACTGGAACTGTTAGCACATCCCATTCTGGGCTCTTTTTAATGGGCTCTGGGTAATTACTGTGGCCTCCCATCTCAGCCAGTACACTGAGCCATTGAGGAAGACAGCTGGTCGCTTATTAGCCACCAGCGGGTGGCCCCTGACCCCTCCTCCTTGAAGATGGTGTGAGGCACAATTAGAGAGCCCTGGAAGGGGCATAAGTGATTGCTGGGGCATAAATAATGCAATCTACCCTGTCTGTCTGTGAATGTGATGAGGCCCAGCTGATTTGATGTTCAGAAGTCAGAGCCTTATATTCTGGGTCCATCATGTTCAGGCTCTGTGACCTTAGGCAAATTCTTAGCCAGTGAGCCTCTATTTTTCCATCTGTAGAATAAGACTGTGTAGTGTGATTGTGGGGTAAAGAAGGTGATGCATGGAAAGGTTTGCCTTATTCTTGCTGGTTTGGCAGCATGTGGTAGGCATTTAGTGAAGGAGCTCTGAGTCTGTTCCTTTGGGGCTGGTGAATTTCAGTGTATTATCCCCTTCTTCCTCCTACTGCTCCAAGCCTCTCTGCCTCTACTGGGGAAGACATAAGGTCACTTTCCCCCAGGGATGGAACAGGTGGCTCAGAGGTAAAGAATCCTCCTGCAGTGCAGGAGACACCAGAGATGTGGGTTTGATCCCTAGGTTGGGAAGATCCCCTGGAGGAGGAAATGGCAACCCACTTGCCTGGGAAATCCCATGGACAGACGAGCCTGGTGGGCTGTAGTTGGCGACCGAGCACGCACACAGTCACGCGCACAGGCATCTTGGCCTGGCTGACTTCTGAATCATTCTGGGTTCTGATGACTCACCTAGCACCTTGCCCATCTCCCCTCCAGCAATGGCTTCTCCACCCTGCTTCACCCACTTTCCCGGTCACAGCTAGACTATGCCATCTCCTGGGGTGGCGTTTTCCACCTCTGATATCCTAAGTGTAACCTCCCTGCTCTCTGAACTTCAGTCCTTGCAGTCTTTTGCCCGCATTCCTTGCCCGTCCTTGGTCCTGGCTTCTCCTCTTCCACCCTAGCTTGTCATCACTGAGTACCCGTTGCCCTTCCTTGGTGTCTCCTGGCAGAACTCTGCCTGCCTCTTTTGGGGATGGCTGGAGAAATTATATAATCACCTGTCACTCTGTAAAGCACCTTCAGATGGGGCATGGGTTCTGCTCAGTGGTTCCCTTGTGTTTCCTTGGGCTTCTTGCTCTGTCTTTTGCCGCAGTGACTATTCTAGACTTCCCATGTCTTTCTCAAACGCCTGACCGCTTGCTTTTAGTAGGTCCTCTTAATAGAGTGAGCTGAAGCCGGCAGACTGACTGCTTTCCAGCCTTCACATGCCCAGCTGTGGAAGTGTCCATCTCTTATTCTCTGTTCTGTCAAGTGAGGGAAGGACCCGCTTTATCCCCGAGGCTGATCTGCACCCTATTGTTGGACCCCATCCTCTCCCACCTACTTAGGGCTGGTTCTTGATGATTGGCCCTCCTTTCTGTTTCTTAGGAGAGCTCCATCTTATCCGTGGACCCCACCCACTCTCCTGTACCATACTCGGTTCTCTGCTCTCCTTCTAGAGCCCGCTTCTCCCTCCAGCCTTAGTTCTTTCCTCTCCTTCTGCCAGTCTCACTGAACCATCCTTTCCTCCTGTCCCTGGCCCTACTGCTCTCAGGCACCCAAGCCCATGATTCCACCACCAGCACAGTGAATTTGGTGCCAAGTCCAGTGCACACCTTCCAGTCCTGTGTCCTTGACCTTCGACAGCACAGACTAAAATTACCTGCATCTTCAGTTCTCTGTCCCCTTGTCTTCTGTAAGGCTCCACCCTCATGGCCTCCTTCCTCTTTCCACCACCCCGCCTCGGCAGCCTGCAGCCTCCTCTGTCCCCGAGTAGCCTTTGAGTGGTGGTGTGTGACCTCAGGGGAGCACCTTGCCTTGCGCTCTGCCCCGAACGCCACCATGCCTGTGACCTTGGTTGCCGCCACTACCCAAATCTTTTCTCCTGAGCTCTGTACCCTTTTACCTCCCTGCTTGCCCCCTGCATACCTCCGTTTCAAGATGCATGAACACCACCACATACTCCCCCTCGCCCCCTCCTCCTCCCAGCAAAGAAAGGGTCTTACTAGTTATATGGACCGCTGTTTCCAGCTACTCAGGCAGGAACTTGGACGTTTTCCTGACTCAACATTTCTGTCATTCCCCCAGCTTCCAGGCAGTCGGCTCCCAGATTTCCCTGAACACCCTGCTGGGCTCGGTTGCTCCAATATTTTCTGCTGCTAAAGTCAGACCTTTCTAAAGTGCAAATCAAATACCATCATTCCCCTGCTTAAAACCATTCAGGAACTCCCCATGGGGCCAAAGTGACTGCTGCCCCTTCTTCCCTTGCTGAAGCCATTCAGAGCTTTTTCAGCTCCCTAATTGAGCTGTGCTTTCGTTCTCTTGGAGAAGGAAATGGCAACCCACTCCAGTGTCCTTGCCTGGAAAATCTCATGGACACAGGAGCCTGGTGGGCTGCGGTCCGTGGGGTTGCAAAGAGTCGGGCACGACTGAGTGACTAACACTTCGTTCTCCAGGACTTTGCCTCTGCTGTTACACCCACTGTGGAACACCCCTCCCCCATCCCTGCACACCCCGATCTGGCAGCCTGGCTGATTCCACTTACCTTTTCGTTCTGGCCTGAGGTTGGCCTCGGAAACCTTTCTTGACACCACGTTACCCATCTGTATCAGCAGTTTTTTTTTTTTCCCAGTGGCCTCTCACTGCTGATATTTTTGTCTGTGTCCCCGTGAGGGTAAAGAGGATCGTTGAGAGGCTTCACCTGGACAGTGGAGGGCATACAGACATCTGACCTGGCATTCGGCTCTCAACCCAAAGGGCCGTTCTTGTCTGTGTAGTGTAGGGGTGAGAGCTTGTTGAGATAATTACTCCCCACAGATCACCAGTTCCATGAGAGCAGGGCTTTTTGTTGGATTCATTTTCTGCTATATTCCTGGTACTAGGGGGGCATAGAGGGCTTCCTGGTGACACAGTGGTAAAGAATCTGCCTGCCAATGCAGGAGACTTGGGTTCAATCCCTGGCTCGGAAAGATCCCCTGGAGAAGGAAATGGCAACCCGCTCCGTATTCTTGGCTGGGAAATCCCGTGGACAGAGGAGCCTGGTGGGCTATATATAGTCCATGGGGTCGCAAAGAGTTGGACATGACTGAGTGAGCACACAGAAGCACATAATAGTGCCTGGCAGAAAATAAGTGCTCAGTAAACATTACTGAATGACTGCAGAGCAAAACTGGGCTTTCCAGTCTTAACTTGGTCAGTTTTCATCGTGCTCTGCCAGGTGATAGAAGGGCATGGACTTGGAATAGGAACCAGCCTTAAAGGAGCCAACTCTGTGCAGCCTCCCTGTGCTCCCTTCTATCGCACACTCGTGAACCTCTTAAAATCACCAGTTGTAATCGCCAGAGATGTGTAACAGAATTCCTGGGTCATGAGATAGCTGAGGCTGCTCTGACTCATGGCACAACTGGGAAACATTGATGTGTTTCTGGTTCTGAGAATTAGAAGCAGTGTCTCCTCACTTTCAGACCAGATCTGTCTGTGGCTATTGAAGTGACTTTTAACCTTCTGGGGGAGTTGAAGCTTCTTTGAAGTGAACCTGGCAGAGCACAGTTGACAGCCCTGAGGAACCGTGGGGCAGGGCTGTGCTGTTGGTTCTGATACAAGTGGAAGCTGCTTTGATAGTTTTCAGAGTCAAGTAACTAATTAAAGAAGGTTCTTTGTCGTTCTTTTGTTGAAAAAATACTTACGGCACGCCCATTTTGGGGGCTGATTCTCTTTTACAATCTTACTGGTTTATGGGTTCTGTTTTCAGCCTTTCCCCTAAATAGAATGGAAGCTGCTGAAAGTCAGGGACCTCATATATGACGTGCACTGGGAATGCTGAGGACCTGCCAAGCAGAGTGCCTGGCGCAGTGTTTTGTGTTTATTTTTTCAAATAGAGACAGTTTTATTTTTCCTTTTCTATCCATAGGCCTTTCATTTACATTTCTTGCCTTTTTGCCCTGGCTAGAATTTCCAGCACTGTGTTAAATGGGACTTAACTTGCCTTGTTTCTGATCTTAGGGGACGTGATAGTCAGTTCTGAGAAATGGAGTATTTCCTGCAATATAAATAAACAAAGATGTCAGTGTCATCAGCAATTCCAGCCCTCCAGGGCAACCAGGAAGGAGACTAACACCTGCAATCCAGCAGCCATTAGGCTGCAGCCACTCCCTTCAGTGAGCATTGAAGGACAACACAGGGTAACCAGCCCCAGAGAACTCAGATGCTTATTAAAGAAATGATTTCAGTGACCCCAGACTCTTGCATCTTCCCATACATAGAAAGGCACTAAATTCCTTCACTTGAGATAGCTTGTTTTCTTTAATTCACAAAAATATTTTTGATGTTCAGACTACCTGCCCTTTGTTACAAACTTCTATACAATCTGGCTCCTCCCCTTGCCTCCCCAGAGCAGTTCTTGCGTCACTTGAGATGCTGTCTCCTGGGCTTGAAGTCCTAAAAATTCCCACCAAATAAACTTTTAGGCTGTGACTGTTTTTTCAGTAATACAGATAGTTCTGTGTGTCAACTTGGCCAGGCTGTAGTCCTCAGTTATGCAATCACTCATCTAGCTGTTACGCTGAAGGTATTTTGTAAATGTGATTAAATTCCATACTCAGTTGATTTTAAGTAAAGTTTATTCTAGATCACTGGCACAGTGTTTTTGTTGAGTGGATGGCAGGTGGATTGTTGGGGATGGTGAGTGGGCACATAGTCCTGCCCCCTGGAATTTATAGTATGGTTTTATAGATGAGCATTATGCAGTTTCACAAACAAATGCAAAGTTGTAACTGTGACCAAGAGGCCACTGTGCTTGGAAGGCTGTCATAGGATCTTTTGGCTTAGGGAGTTTGGGAAGGCTCCCCTGAGGCACCGAGAGCTAAAGGAGAAGTACCCAGCCAAACGGAGGGGGCAAGGCCCTTCATGCGGAGGAAGTAGCATGATCTGTGTTGGGAGAGAGTCTTAGAGGAACCAACCAAGCAAGATCTAGACAATCTCTTTCAGTCTCCAAAATTGGGCTCTAACAGTGACAGACTTTATTTTCTTGGGCTCCAAAATCACTGCAGATGGTGACTGGAGCCATGAAATTAAAAGATGCTTGCTCTTTGGAAGAAAAGTTATGACAAACCTAGATAGCGTATTAAAAAGCAGAGACATTACTTTGCCTACAAAGGTCTCTATAGTCAAAGCTGTGGTTTTTCCAGTAGTCTTGTATGGATGTGACCCCTGGACAATAAAAAAATCTGAGCACAGAATTGATGCCTTTGAACTGTGGTGGAGAAGACATTTGAGAGTCCCTTGGACACCAAGGAGATCAAATCAGTCAATCCTAAAGGAAATCAATTCTGAATATTCACTGGAAGGACTGATGCTGAAGCTGAAACTCCAATACTTTGGCCACCTGATGCAGAGAGCTGACTCATTAGAAAAGATCCTGATGGTGGGAAAGATTGAGGGCAGGAGCAGAAGGCGATTATAGAGGATGAGATGGTTGGATGGCATCACCGACTCAATGGACATGAGTTTAAGCAAGCTCTGGGAGTTGGTGATAGACACGGAGGCCTGCTGCAGTCCATGGGGTCACAAAGAGTCAGACACGACTGAGCGACTGAACTGATCTGGGCTAACCTTTCTCTTCTATCTTAAAGATAACAATGCTGCTGCTGCTGCTGCTAAGTCACTTCAGTCGTGTCCGACTCTGTGTGACCCCATAGACGGAAGCCCACCAGGCTCCCCTGTCCCTGGGATTCTCCAGGCAAGAACACTGGAGTGGGTTGCCATTTCCTTCTCCAATGTGTGAAAGTGAAAGTGAAGTCGCTCAGTCGTGTCCGACCCTTAGCGACCCCACGGACTGCAGCCTACCAGGCTCCTCCATCCATGGGATTTTCTAGGCAAGAGTACTGGAGTGGCTTGCCATTGCTTTCTCCAAATGATAACAATGGATAACATTTATCAAGCGTTTACATGGATTATAGCATTTTATCCTCCCAGTGATGGATATACCAGCAGGAGGTGTATAGTATAGTATATAGTATACCAGTGGAGGTATACTATGGAAACCAGTTAGAGGTTGCCGAGCTGGCAAGTAGGTTTCTTATCTACTTTCTTTGACTGGAACCGGCAGGATAATGTTCAGTAGAGGTAGCTATAGTGGATGTCCTTATCTTGTTCCTGATCATATGGGAAAACAGTCACTTTCCCAATTAAGCCTGATGTTATCTGCAAGTTTTTCATAGGTGCTATTTATCAGCCTGAGGAAGTTTCTTTTTATTTCTCATTTGTTGAATGTTTTGTCATGAAAGTTGGTTGAAATCCTGTGAAATGCCTTTTCTGCATCTCTTGAGCTGATCATACAGTCTTAGTCCTTTATTTTATTAATATGGTATAGTACATGATTTTCAGAAATTACTTTATTACTTTCTCATACTTTTCAGGACTGCCATAAAGTAAAAATACCTTTTCTTTTCAATGAAGCAGACTTAGTAGCAATTGCTTGTGCTTGCAAACTGTTTTTCATTGAACTACAGTTCTTTGTCTTTTTTTTTTTTTTTCTTTTGGAAAATTAACCTGTGAAAGTGATCACTTCACCGTATACATCCCAGACAAGGAATACAGTTCTTACTTTTGATGGCGAAAGGGCTTTTCCACTCTCTCGGGCTGATTATGTGTCATCGCTACTGCTGTGATTACTGTGTGTGACACTGAAGTAGACCCTGACCTGTTGTGGTCTGGAAGTGCTTCCCGTTACACTGATCTCTTTGTCTCATCTTTTAAAGAGAATGATCCTGGGTTCTTGTTACCAGAGAATACGGTCTTCCTTTGTGAAGAATACATTAGGAAGGATGCTTATGTGGAATTTGATCCCGGGAACCCTGCTTTACAGTTCTTTCTGACCTTTCCTCCCCCTTTTGGGGCAAGGATTAATGTCTCCGTGACCATTATTATTGGGTTTATGGGCAGCAGCTTAGCAACCGTTTCATGGCGCTCAGCGGTCTCGTTTGCTCTTTGCCTTTAGCTCTCCTCCTGCCTGTCTTCTTCTCTCTCCCCATACCCCACCCCCCATCTTCCGCCTCGCCCCTCTCCTATTTTTCTCCCATTTCTCTCCGTCTTGTCCCCTCCCTGTGGCCTCTCCTGCGGGTCCCTTCCTCCTCCCCCCTTCCCTCCCCGCTTCTCTCCTGGCCCCTTCTTTTCTCTCCCTAGTCCCTTCCTCTGACCCCTGCCCCCCCCTTCCCCCTTGTCTTGGAAGTCCTCTGTCCTCCTGTGACCCAGCCCCACTCTTCTGACCTAGCCCCCAGCCCTGTGAGCGAATCCAGCTTTAGCTGGATGTTGTCTTTGGCTTTTTGCCTGTAGATTTCTCCAGCTCGAGACCCTGTGTCCTATTTTCTCCATGGAGGTGGGCAGTAAAGGGGATCCCAGCATTCATGAGTTCAGATAAGCTATGTCTGCAGGACGTGGCCATTTCTGAGCTAGTCCCTGGCTTTGCTCCTTGGTGTCCCCGGTTCTCACGATGGCCTGTTTAGGGAGAAGGAGCCCTGCCCCCTCTGTCCCCTGGGATTGGGATGTGGAAGAGGACAATGCTTTGACCTCTTAGGGCTCTTGTTGACTTGATGGACAGCCTTCCTCCTGGCCCTTTAAAATATCTTTGGTTAGCAGGAGGCAGTATAGTTTAAAGAAAGCAAAATGATGATTGTGATCATAGTTTAATATTTTGAAAATGGGATCTCAAATGTTCATTGCCCTCTGGTTGTGGTTCCTTGTCCTGATCTCTGGAAGTAGATTGCTTTGGGATGGAAAGGGTGGCCCGTGACCAGCTAGTTCTCTTCACTTGCTGGAGCCCAGATGCCCCTGTGCCCTGGCCTGAGTACAAACCCACCTTTCAGGTGACCCCACACACTGGATTGTCTTAGACTGGAGACTATAATAAAACCGATGTTGGTATTTTAAAGTACTATTTTTTCAGTACTACAGTATATTCCTACCTCATCTACTCTTCAGGGTTTTTTTTGTTTGTTTGTTTTTTAAAGCTCTTTGAATATCATTTGTGTTATGTGGAAGGAGTTTTCTCTGTGTAAGAGGGCAGCTTTCCTAGAAAGTGGAGTCAATAAATTGGATTTGCCAGTACAAGTTTGGTCTTGTGATGCCAAGAGCTCGGGCTCTGCAGCCAGACCGCCCAGATTCTTGCCCCTCTATGCCCCTTGCCAGCTGTGCAGCCATTTCCTAAGCTTCTATAGTTGCAGGCTCCTCCTTGGTAGGAACGAGATGGGGTGCTTCCGTCATCAGGTGGTGAGGGTGAGGGGACATGCCACATGCTAAGTCGCTTCAGTCTTTACGACCCTATGGACTCTAGCCCCCGAGGCTCCTCTGTCCATGGGATTCTCCAGGCAAGAGTACCAGTGTGGGTTGCCATGCCCTCCTCCAGGGGATCTCCGTGACCCAAGAATCAAACCCGCGTCTCTTAGGTCTCCAGCATTGGCAGGCGGTTGTGTATCACTACTGCCACCTGGGAAGCCCAAGTGTTTATTAATAAATATTATTTATTGGCTATTAAACATACTTAGTAGCAGAGGTCAGTCAATGAAGCAGCCACGAGCCTGCTGCCAGTTTTTGGAGGCCTCTGTTTTTTCACTTGAATTACGTGGTTTCTCTGGATTTTTAAGTTAGTCTAGTTTAAGAAATTAAGAGTTGTGAAGCCACTTTCCCTGGAGAAAATAAAATCTTTACCAGCTGATACCTGTGTATTTCTGTTAAAAAAAAAAAAATCTTGTGAAAGGTGGCAGTTTTGAAATAGGATGATTAAGATTTCTCGAAGCAGAAACCGATTGCTACCATAAACTTCTGCTTATGAGGACACATTTTATAGTATATTTTATCTCTCTAAATGTATACCTTTTCATTTTATAACCTTATTTAGAAGCCAGACTCATGCTTGTTTACAGGAAACCCACCATGGAAACTGTTCCAGGGTAGAAGTTTTAAAGGTGGAATCACATTTAATTCATTTAAACAAAACGTGAAGGTTCTCTGTGAGGTTGGGGATAGCTCTGGGCCTAATCTGGGGTAAGGGAGACCAGACACCCTTTGCCTAATGCTATTGCTTAAAGTGAGGACAGGGCCTCCGAGGCCCCTGCAGCTCTCAGTTCACTGCCTTGGTTGGTTCAATCCTGACCAGGCCCCACACCTCATCCCAGCCTGCAGTTGTCTGTGATCCTAGGGCCTTGGCGTGTGTCTTCTACCCTTAGTCAAGACTCCTTCACCTGGGAGGGTTAGAAATCAGGCCATTATGGTTTTTTTAATTTTTATTTTCTGGCCGTACCACTTGACTTGTGGGATCTTAGTTTCCCTGACCAGGGTTTGAACCCTGATCCACTGCAGTGAAAGCGGTGAGTCCTGTCCACTGGGCCACCAGGGAATTCCCAGGCCTTTGTGTTTAGTAAATCGAAACACTGAATAGTGTACTCTTTATTCAGGCATTCTTCAGAATCCCATGTTCCAGGGTCATCAGTATCATTCCCATTACGTATAAAGGTAATTTAAAAAATCTGCTCACTGGGGCTTTTCAGTTGTGTGAACTTCAGGTAATTGAACAGGTTAGTGTATCCTGTGAGTGGAGCGCTTGTGCTTCCCCATCTCTGCGCCTACAGAGACTAGTTCTCTTTCCTGTCACCCTCCCTTCTGTGCCAGGCCAGTATCTAAGCCGGTAATGTGTGTTCTGGGGCAGCGGTCTCCAAATTGAATGGCACACAGGTAAAAAACTGGGGCCTCAGTTGGGTAGCAGATGCCAGATTTGACATGGGAAGTGTTATGTTTTGATTGAACAACTATTACAGTTGTGTTTCTTTTTATAGATTCAGATCTGCCATAGAGCATATTTGGAAAAAAATAAATCACACATAATTTTGTACCAATCCAGAACTGCTAAGAGAGCCCCTCTGAAGGCTATAACTTGGGAAGGCAGGGTGGAGTTAGCCAGCTCCACCAGCTGATGTAGGTTCTGGTTGGTTCCCTCTGTGCTACCTTGTCCGGATGCTTGTACAAGATCTTCCTCCTTTAGAGGAGTTTGTGGCTCATCTAACAGGCCCAGAGGATAAACCAGCTCTTGCTGGAGTTCCCACTCCTAGAGGAAGATGGCATTCAGAGGATGTCTGCTGCATGCTTGGAGCCTGTCTGACGGGAGAAGGTGGAGCAATGTGTTCAGAGTTGTTACCTTTGGATTTAGGCTAAAAGGTACAGTGTCTGCTAGAATTTCAGTACTTGTTTCGGGAGGAAGAAATAAAACTGTATTGCCCAAAGACTAACTTCCCATCATAAATCCATAAAACACTAAGTCATATTTCTGGCACTAATTGATTCATGTTTTCCTCCTTTCCAGTAAATGTATGCTTTTTGGTGATCAATTCTGGTATTTTCTGAGGACCTTAAAATAACTGTTTCTTGTTCATTAGGATTGCCTTTTCTGCTTCTAATCCTGTGTCTCTACTGCCTGGTGACACCCGGTGGCTCATTTGGAAGCCTTCTGTGGTTTGCAGCTGCCCTGTGGCCTCTCTTATGATAGCCCACTTAGGATGTGCCCAGTTTTTGAATGATTAAATCTGTAGGTTCCATCAGAAGCAGGGAGAAATCAGTCCAGACTCACGAGAATTAAAAGGAGGCTCCAAATCAAAAACACCTATCTCAGGTAGGGCTCTAAGGGGCATGGCATCAGCCCTGTGCTGGAGTTCAGTGTGTTGGTGTCTTAGGGATGCATTTGGCCTGAAATTACCTGTTGATTTCGTACGATGGCTTCATTATGGCCCTTAACTAGCAGCATCAGCCTCACCTGGGAGCTTGTCTAAAATGTACTTTCTTGGGCCTTACTCCAGACCACAGAAGCTCAGTCTTGGGGCCCAGCAGACTGTATTTTCACATGCCCTTCAGAAGCTTCTGGGGCTTCTCACATGGCACTAATAGTAAAGAACCTGGCTGCCGATGCAGGAGACACAAGAGACACAGTTTCAACCTCTGGGTCAGGAAGATCCTCTGGAGTAGGACATGGCAACCCACTCCAATATTTTTGTCTGGAGAATCCCATGGACAGAGGAGCCTGGCGGGCTTCAGTTCACAGGGTTGCAAAGAGTCGGGCATGACTGAATGTGCGCACACACACACAAACACACACACACACACACCCCAGAAGCTTCTAATGCATGCTAACTGGTTCAGAGGATCTTGTAGACACACAGAGAAGTCAGCTGTTGTTGGTTTGGGGTTTAGTCCCAGAAAACCTGGCAAACTGTCCCCCAGGGAGCCATAATCTCATCTGAGGACTCAAGAGGGAAATGGCCCTGGAACATTACTGCTTAAAGCTTCTTATGCCATTGCTGAACAACTTCAGCCTCTGATTTAGGAAGGTAGCCAAATGGACCCAAAGCATGATTAAATCTTGAAGGAAAAAATAACTTGTCTTATTGTACATTATGTGAAGAACTAACAAGGCCTGTGCATGTGGATACTAGCGATAACAGCAGCTGGCATTCTGGGGATTCCTTCCAGTCTTTATTCTGCGTGCATATGGGTATGGGATGTGTGTTTAACCTAGCTGAGTTCACACTGTCTGCATTGTTCTCCATTGTCTTCCTCCGACCCTCCCCCCCGTCACAAAAGAACCCCAGACACCAGTGTGCTAAGGACTGGGGTGGCCAGGAGCCCCAAGATTTAAGTTCCAATTATCAGAAATCCCTGCACCGTGAGAAAATTGGGGGCTGGGTGCACAGGCCCTCAAGGAGTCATTTTCCCTTGGAATTTGGAGTTGTCGGTAGGCCTGGCTCCCTTCAAGCCTTCTGCGAAGGGGGAAAGGCAGGGGGAGCCGGCTGACCAGCCACTCCACTGCCATTTAGATTCCCTGACTCTGCAAGCGGCTGAATGTTGCTTTTTCATGTGCTGCCCGGAATAAAGCCGTCAGATTCTTTCCTCCCCAACAATGGGTGTTTTTATGAGTTCTTGCTTCTCCCAGGCAATGCCCCACACAATGAACTCTTTTCTTTTCCATTTGTTTAAGCTGGTGGACCTTATGGACCCTGTCTGATTGACTTTTAGTGAATGTTTACAGTTCGTGTAGTGTGATAACTGAACTCATCCTTTGCATGTAGAGAAAGAAAGAGTGGGTGATGACCCCCCCTGCTCACCATTCCTGGGAAAAACCCAGAAAACTCCAAACACTCTGTGAAGACAGGAAATATCACAGTTCCATTCAGAATTAGGGATCACTCTGTTGGTGGCAAGGGAAGAGGATCAAAGAGGACCCTTGGGGACACTGGCTGTTTTGGGGGGAGCTGGGGAGTTTCTCCTCTTCATGGGGGAGCTGGGTGTACTGTGCTTAGGCCCCCATTCTGTGGTATAGTCTCCTTTCTTCCTGGACCCAGGGGAAAACTGGAGAAATCCTTGTCAGAGGAGCCAATGCCTCCCTACCACCACCCCCCAGGATCTAGGCCCAGAGGAGCCCCTGTCAAGGGCCTGCTCTGAGACAGATTCACACTGACCAGGCTTGACCTGGCTGGTCAGGTAAGCAGACCTGAATGAGCCCGAGCAGAGAAGTATTGCAAATCCAGGGACACTGCCTTCCCTCCCTCATTAACTTGTCTTCCCTGAGTAAAGTGAAACTCTGCTTAGGGTCCCCTTTGCTTTTTTAATGACCAGTGATGGACTTACTGCTCATCTCACTCTAGGTAGGAACCCAAATCTCTCTCCCTGCAGACAGCCTGCCCTACCCCTGACACTTAGGTAAGATGTGATGAAAGTTACTGGGACACAGAAAGGTCTGCTTTCCATTTTCTTAGAATTTTCTCGGAACACTCGGGCTCTTCCTGAATCTTCCCTCTGTCCTCTAAGACCGGTTTTGTGGGTGTTGAGGATACAGAGGAGGCCACGACCTGTCCTTAGGAGGCTGACATTGGTGTGTGTGTGCATGTCTGTGTAAGTGTATAGAACTTGTGCGTCTGTAACAGTAGCAGGAGCTGCTGTTTATCGAGGGAGGTGCCAGTTACTGTCCTGAGTACCAAGTCAGTGTCATCAGTGAATCCTTTGGAGCGAGTGGCCTCCTTGGCCCTTTGTCTGAAGTGTCAGGCCTGCTGGTTTCATGGCCCACCCTGCTGTCCTGCTGTGTCCCGGTCCCCAGCCTGGTCCAGCCAGATAACATGCTCACAGTGAGAGCCTTTCAGGACAGAATCAGGAGTCTGGGTTTTATTTTAGCAATGATGGGGAGCTGTGGGAAGATTTAAGTGGGAGGGTCTGAAATAACTCACCCCAGGTCACCTGCTCACCAGTTGTATAGCAAGTCCCGTTCCTTACCTAGTGGCTGGAAGAAGAGCATCATTATCTGGAAGACTCCATTATTTCCCATCAAAGTGGCCTTCTGCTGTTTTACCACCATCATACCTGTTCCCAGCATGGTTAAAATATTGGAAAGGATGTTACAGCTTATGCATGGTGCTAGGTGGAGGTGACTTGGTTATTTCATTCACTGAAGCAAATACAGCCAAGTCAGCAAGAGGTCCGTCATTCCCTGTCTCATAGATTAATCACTGGTGTGATCATCTTTGAACATTCGTTCATCACACAGCAGCTGTGGATACCTAAAGGCAGAGACTTATGGGAAAATGTTTATTTTTCATATTTTCATACAGAGTAACAGACTTTTATTGTTTGGCATCCATTTATGTATAGAGTTGTGTGACCACCACCAATATAGTAGTTCTGTCACTCCTAAGAAACTTCCTTATGCCTGTCTCTTTACTGTTACCCCCTTCGCATAGACTTTTTTTCAAAAATCTTTATTGAATTTGTTACAGTATTGTTTCTGATTTATGTTTTGGGGTTTTTTTGGCCAGGAGGCATGTGGATCTTAGCTTCCTGACCGGGGATCGAATGTGCACCCCCTGTATTGAAACTTCAAGTCTTAATCACTGGATCACCAGGGAAGTCCCTCCTATAGACTTTTTAAAAAGCTTTTTAAAAAGGGCTCTATTGAGATATAACTCATACACCATACAATTCATCCCTTTAAAGTATAGAATGCACTCATATACCATACAATTCACCCCTTTAAAGTATAGAATTCACTGGTTTTTAGTGTATTCATAGAGTTGTGCGGCCATCACCATAATCAGTTTTGAATGCTTTTATCACCCCAAATAGAAACCCCGTACCCATTACCATTACTCCATATTTCCCCCAACCCCCCAGCCCCAGGCAACCAGTGATCTACTTTGTTTCCTTGAATTTGCCTATTCTGGACATGTTTATGTAGATGGAATCATATAACATGCGGTCCTTTGTGTCTGGCTCCTTTCACATAGCATGACATTTTCAGAGTTCATCTGTGTTCTAGCCTGGATCAGCACTTCATTCCTTTTTTATTGCCATGTCATATTCCACATGTGGATGTGTACCACGGTTTATTTATCCATTTATAAGCTCATAAGCTTTTGGATAGTTTCTACTTTGGGGCTCCTATAAATAATGCTGCTGCGAACATTCATTGAAGACAAGGTTTTGAGTGGACGTTGGTTTTCATTTCTCTTGGTTAGATTGGAAGGAGTGGAATTGCTAGATAACATGATGACCTTTTGAGGAAATGCCACACTGCTTTCCAAAGTGGCTGCGATCCTTTACTTTTTCTTTTTTAATATGTATTTATCTGGCTGCGCTGCATCTTAACTGCAGCATCCAGGATCTTTGATTTTCACTGCAGGGTGTGGGTTCTTCAGTTGCAGCATGTGGAAACTTTAGTTGCGGTATGTGGGGTCTAGTTCCCTGACCAGGGATTGAACCTGGGCACCCTGCATTGGGAGTGTGAAGTCTTAGCCACTGGACCACCAGGGCAGTCCACATTTACTTTTTTCAACAAACAGTGTATGAGGGTTTCAATTCGTCCATGTCCTTACCAACACTTGTTATTTTGTCTTTTTTATTTGCATTATCATAGTGGGTGTGAGTCGGTGTCCCACTGTGGGTTTAATTTGCTTTTCCCTGATGGCTGCTGATGTTGGACATTTTTCCATGCACCTCTTGGCCATTTGTGTCACACAAACTTCTGAAATTATTTTATTTAATGGAAATATATCTTGGGCTAAGTATTCTGTAATACATGCTTACAGTATTTCAACATAAGTAGAAATATACCCTTACAAGAAATCTCTTGTAAGAGACAAAGTTAAGTACCAAGATTGCCTCGGTCAGAGGAGCAAGTTTTATGTGGGTTTGAACCACCCTGTAACCCGAGTCTCGCACAGCTGCTGTTTTTAGGACCGGGCCTGGTGAAGGGTACCTTCTACTGCCTCAGCCGATTCAGGCGGAGCCGCTTCTCTGTCAGCAGTGAGCAGGAAAGTGGGGCCCCCGTGCACTTTAAAATCACTCTGAAACTGTGATTTACTCACTGGTATTTAGACTGGGATATCCGGTGCTACTTTGAAGTATCAGTATCTTCTGTAAATATGGCTGTACCCTAACTTCCAAGACAGCTAGAATCCAGCTCTGGGCAAAGGTTTTCTACACATGGACTGTCAGCAGACTCACTACTGGAAAGAACGAATGAACAAATGATTGCCAACTCATATATCCGTCTTCTACCTTTTTCCTAATGGAATCCAGATTTTGTTCCACTCTTCAGCTTCCTCTTTAGCCACATGTGGGGCTATGGGAGGGGAAGTCATGGACTGGCATTGGTTGGTCCAGGCCCATCACCGCGGTCCCATCCCTCCCTACCTCTTCCCCCACAACCCCTACCCCACTCCTCACCTCTTCACTGCCATTCCCCCATCTCCCACCCCAATGATCATCACCATCCCACCTCCAACCTCTCCACTCCACCCCCCGACCATCATCCCCCCACCCTCTCCCCACCACCACCACTGACCATCACCCTCCCTCTTCCCATCCCCCCACCCACTCCCCACCACCCGGGCCTTGGTTTTGACACTGCCATTGCAGGTGGGACCAGTCTGCTTCTGTCTCCTGAGGAAGGGTCTTCTCTTGTGGGTAAGAAGGAGACTTGTGAAGACTGCCCCTCTCCTTCCCCTTCCCCTGGGCACTGTCCGCCCCTGTGTTTGTTGTCCCTTTGCGTTTGGGAGAGTGGAGGCAGGGAGGCAGTGACAATGTGGGACGGCTCCGGAGCATAATCAGCAGCTGACTGCGTGTCCTGACTGGCTCTGCTTCACAGTCTCACCAGTGTACAGTTGCAGACTATCACCCGGGAAGGAGAAAGCACCTTCACGTTAAATAGTCACAGAATGTCGGGTATGTCTTGCAGTCCTTTGGGAACCTGATCAGCTTCATTTCAGGGCTAAATACACTGACCCTCTGAAGGAGTTGACGACTTATGCAGGAGGCAGCTTTGGAAACTAGAATGATATGCTTCAGGCCTTCAAGTTGACCTAAAGTTTATTTATTTATTTTTTTAAATCTCTTTCTTATGGTATAATTTTAGATTTACAAAAAAATTGCAAAGAGAGTTCCCACACACCCTTGATGTAGCCTCCCCTGATGATAGCATCTTACATAACCGTTGGCCTCCAGTGATGGGTTTGTGTGTACATATGCAGGCAGAGAGAGACGCATGCACACACACACATATGGGGTATGAGGGAGGCAGCTCTGTTATCTGTTGGTCCTTTGATAGCTCATCACAGTCACACCTCCCGGGTACACTGTGGACTCTGGCTATGGCAAGAGCAGGCGAGGAGCTACTTTGAAGCTCAAGTTCCAAAGCAGGAGATACGGGGAGAACAATCAGCTGTCTGGAGCGCTCTGGGTAGCATGTGAACTCAGCGCCACTTGAACTTTATTTAGTAGAGGCCTGGCCCGAGATCCTTAATATAGACATCCCAGCTATCATGTGAGAATTCCATTCTGCTCTAGTACAAGTACAAGGGAATTTGGGAATGTTTGTTTCTGCTTGTCTCAGACTGAGTCATCTTAGTCCTTTCCCTTCTGATATCTGAGTCAGGAGACCCACAATCTGTGTCCATTTATTAATTTATAAATCAGAATCTACATGTTCATCGATCCGTCAATCTACCACCCTTCCACCTGTTTGCCTGGATTTTAGCTTTATTCATTTCGCTCTGGAAGTGGTCCAGACTGCTTTGGAAGGGGACATTCAATCCAGATGATGACAGCCGTTGGCACTCACTCTGGGCCTTAGGAGGGAACCTGCACCCTTCTAACGCCATCCCTCCAGGGCGCAGCTGTCTCTCCTGGGGACTAGGGACAGCTGTTCCTGGCGAGGGCCGCCCTGCTGTGGGAGAAGAGGATGTTGAAATTGCAAGAGTAGCTGTGGCCAGGATCCTGCTCATGTGGGTGCTGCAGGAGAATCCTACAGCGGACAAAGTTTTGACAGTGGACGAATCACCCACCTTCTGATATATCCACTTTCCTCTGGATGGATGGAATTTTCTTAAAGTGGGAGTAGACCGCTGCCAGATATTGATATAGAAATCTCTTATTTTCTTTTTTTTTAAAATTTTTATTGGAGGCTAATTATTTTACAAAGAAATCTCTTATTTTCTTAGAGGACTATTGGTATTACAAAGTGCTGCCCCATTAGGGGAGATGCAAACAAAATACTTAAATTCTTTAAATTCCTTTGGGCTAAGGATAGTTGTTTTTTTTTTTTTTTTTTTTAATTTTTTGAATACATTTTCCCCCCATCAGGGTCAATTTTAAAAAGGTAAAGCTTGCATTCCCATGTTAACAAAATCCAATTATACCTTCAGCATTTAAAAATATATATATATATATATATATATACTTGTCTCAGAGACTGTTTTTTGTCTAAGCTTTCGGAAGCTACAAAACCAGCTTAAATACAGTAAGATTTTACTGCTGTGCCACTGAACAAACTTTCTGTTTGAATCATCACACTTTTGAGGCTTGCTTATTTTGTTTTTTGGTTTTTTTTTTTCACTGACCACATTTGCTCCTTGTTTGTGAAAAACCATTTGTGTGCATAATGTCTGTATGCCTCAAAACAAGATAGTTTGCTGTTGAGAAAGGGCAGAACAGGGCCAGGTCTCTAACAAAGACCGTTCAGTCTTCCGTGAAATATAATTTTCATCAGTGAAGGTTCCATTTCATTGGAGAATAGTGGTGGATGGTCATTCTGCCCTGCTAGCTAGGTTTCCCTGGGACCCTCCCCCTCCAAAGGAATTGTTCTCCAGGCCCTGTGGGCTAGAACGAAGGCATATTTGTCTTACTGAGGGAGGGGGCTCTGCACTTTCTTGTATATCCCTGCCTACAAGCACCTCAGAAAGATAAAGGCATTATCTCTACATTTTAGATGTAGAATGTAGCCTCAGAAAGTTGAAGAAACTCAACTGAGGTCACATGGGTAGTGAAGTCAGAATTCCAGGCCTGATTTTCCAATTTCAAATCCAACACTCATTCTCTTAGACCAGGGCTCAACAAATCACGTTCTGTAGGCCAACTCCATCCCTCTGATCTGCTGTTGTAAATAAAGTTTTATTGGAACACAGCCATACCCATTTGTTTGCATATTATCTCTGGCTTCTTTTGGAGAAGGAAATGGCAACCCACTCCAGTGTTCTTGCCTAGAGCATCCTGTGGACGGAGGAGCCTGGTGGGCTGCTGTCCATGGGGTTGCACAGAGTCGGACATGACTGAAGCAACTTAACATGCATGCATGCATTGGAGAAAGAAATGGCAACCCACTCCTGTATTCTTGGCTTGAGAATCCCAGGGTCAAAGGAGCCTGGTGGGCTGCCATCGATGGAGTCACGCAGAGTTGGACACGACTGAAGCAACTTAGCAGCAGCAGCTGGCTTCTTTCCTGCTGCTCTGACAGAGTTGAGTAGTTGTGCAGAGATCATACTGCTTTCAAAACCTGAGATATTCACTTCCTTTCCTTTTACAAAAAAAAGTTTGTCAACCCTTGTCCTTGATCATAAGCTGAAGAAGCATTCAGATTCACTGTGCTATCAGACTTTTCTTCTGGGAAAGCCTTTGTGACGATGTGAGTTCTTGCTCTTTGGAAAGAGTGTAAGCCACGTGGTGAACACAGAGAAGGCAGACAGGAGCCGCACAGCCGTGCCTTATTGTCTAAGGGGAAGGTTGGTATCTTGCCCTGAGCTGGGCTACAGATTGTTGCCACACTCTGGTGGAGAAGTGGAATCTGTATCTTTTCGCTTTGAATCTGGGGTGGCCTTGGGACTTACTGTTACCAATAGATTGTAGCAGAAGTGACACAGTGTAACTCTCAAGACCAAGTTTAAAGAAATCTGCGAATTCTGCCTCATACTTTAAACACTCCCGCCTCCACTGGAGAAGCCCAGTGATGGAAACATGTTTCCACCTGAGAGAGGTCCGAGTCTGCAGGCATCCCTTCCACATTACTGGACATGTGAGGGAACTCATTTAAAATGCTCTGACCCTTGTTATCACCTGATTGACTTCATGAGGGGCCCCAAGTGAGACCAGCAGAAGGACCGTCCAGTTGAGCCTCTGCCACACCCACAGAAATGTGAGAGTCACTGTTTGTTTTTTTAGCACCTAGGTTTGGCACTGGTTTGCTGTTTCATGATAGATAACTGAAGTACCCCAAGACCAAGGTGAGACAGGACCTGGGGGACATGTCACAGAACCCTGCTGGACTGGGTAGTGATACATCAGAAAAAAATGAATTCTCTCACAGTCAGACCCAAGTCAGTGCAGGAAGACTTTTAGTTGTATGTAACACTGAACTTGCTGAATTACTCGAATGTAATTCCTAAGAACTCTTAGGATGTTGTCAGTTGGAATCTGGGAAGCTACCATGTGATTCTAGACTAATAAGGGCAGGATGTATCTTGCTTTATTACGGACTTATCATGCAAAAGCAAAAAGTAAACTGTTTAAGAGACTTTCAGAATGTTTCCTAAAATACTGAAATTAAAATATTTGTGCTAGACTGCTTAGAAATGAAAAAGCTGTTCTGAAAACGATCTATGAATTGATTTTACCTTAGAATGTTGAGAGTACATTTTCAGTGGGTTAAGTAGCCACATTTTTTTCAATAGTTCTTTTGGGTAAAGGCTGTTTATTTTGCTGCTGTTTGATTCTAATCAGAGGTCACTGAACTATGGAAGTTTGGGAGTAGATTTTAAAACACGTGCCTTTCTGCAGATCTCAATTGGTGGTGCTGGTTTATACTGAGAATTCCTGGCCTTCGGGCCGTGAAGCGCTCATATTAGAGCCCATGGTTTCCTTTAACTCATTGAGTACCTCAAGGTGAACTTTCCAGCTGAGACAGTGTCTGCCGTGCTGGATTATTTGCCTCCTGGATAAAGGCCGAGCTCTTTTTAGCACGAGGTACGCGTTTCCAAGGCAAACCATTCAATATTACAGTAATCCAGGCCTATGCCCCAACCAGTACTGCTGAAGAAGCCGAAGTTAATCGGTTCTATGAAGACCTACAAGACCTTTTAGAACTAACACCCAAAAAAGATGTCCTTTTCATTCTAGGGGACTGGAATGCAAAAGTAGGAAGTCAAGAAACACCTGGAGTAACTGGCAAATTTGGCCTTGGAGCACGGAATGAAGCAGGGCAAAGGCTAATAGAGTTTTGTCAAGAGAATGCACTGGTCATAGCAAACACCCTCTTCCAACAACACAAGAGAAGACTCTACACATGGACATCACCAGATGGTCAACACCGAAATCAGATTGATTATATTCTTTGCAACCAAAGATGGAGAAGCTGTATACAGTTAGCAAAAACAAGACCAGGAGCTGACTGTGGCTCAGATCATGAACTCCTTATTGCGAAGTTCAGACTTAAATTGAAGAAAGTAGGGAAAACCACTAGACCATTCAGATATGACCTCAATCAAATCCCTTATGATTATGCAGTGGAAGTGAGAAATAGATTTAAGGGACTAGATCTGATTGATAGAGTGCCTGATGAACTCTGGACGGAGGTTCGTGACATTGTACAGGAGACAGGGACCAAGACCATCCCCATGGAAAAGAAATGCAAAAGAGCGAAATGGCTGTCTGAGGAGGCCTTACAAATAGCTGTAAAAAGAAGAGAGGCGAAAAGCAAAGGAGAAAAGGAAAGATATAAGCATCTGAATGCAGAGTTCCAAAGAATAGCAAGGAGAGATAAGAAAGCCTTCCTCAGTGATCAATGCAAAGAAATAGAGGAAAACAACAGAATAGGAAAAACAAGAGACCTCTTCAAGAAAATTAGAGATTCCAAGGGAACTTTTCATGCAAAGATGGGCTCGATAAAGGACAGAAATGGTATGGACCTAACAGAAGCAGAAGATATTAAGAAGAGGTGGCAGGAATACACAGAAGAACTGTACAAAAAAGATCTTCCCGACCAAGATAGTCACGATAATGTGATCACTGACCTAGAGCCAGACATCTTGGAATGTGAAGTCAAGTGGGCCTTAGAAAGCATCACTACGAACAAAGCTAGTGGAGGTGATGGAATTCCAGTTGAGCTATTTCAAGTCTTGAAAGATGATGCTGTGAAAGTGCTGCACTCAATATGCCAGCAGATTTGGAAAACTCAGCAGTGGCCACAGGACTGGAAGAGGTCAGTCTTCATTCCAATCCCAAAGAAAGGCAATGCCAAAGAATGCTCAAACTACTGCACAATTGCACTCATCTCACACGCTAGTAAAGTCATGCTCAAAATTCTCCAAGCCAGGCTTCAGCAGTATGTAAACCGTGAACTCCCAGATGTTCAAGCAGGTTTTAGAAAAGGCAGAGGCACCAGAGATCAAATTGCCAACATCCGCTGGATCATGGAGAAAGCAAGAGAGTTCCAGAAAAACATCTATTTCTGCTTCATTGACTATGCCAAAGCCTTTGACTGTGTGGATCACAATAAACTGTGGAACATTCTGAAAGAGATGGGAATCCCAGACCACCTGACCTGCCTCTTGAGAAACCTGTATGCAGGTCAGGAAGCAACAGTTAGAACCGGTCATGGAACAACAGACTGGTTCCAAATAGGAAAAGGTGTACGTCAAGGTTGTATATTGTCACCTTGCTTATTTAACTTATATGCAGAGTACATCATGAGGAACGCTGGGCTGGAAGAAGCACAAGCTGGAATCAAGATTGCTGGGAGAAATATCAATAACCTTAGATATGCAGATGACACTACCCTTATGGCAGAAAGTGAAGAGGAACTCAAAAGCCTCTTGATGAAAGTGAAAGAGGAGAGTGAAAAGGTTGGCTTGAAGCTCAACATTCAGAAAACAAAGATCATGGCATCTGGTCCCATCACTTCATGGGAAATAGATGGAAAAACAATGGAAACAGTGTCAGACTTTGTTTTTTTGGGCTCCAAAATCACTGCAGATGCTGATTGCAGCCATGAAATTAAAAGACGCTTGCTCCTTGGCAGGAAAGTTATGACCAACCTTGATAGTATATTAAAAAGCAGAGACATTACTTTGCCGACCAAGGTCCGTCTAGTCAAGGCAATGGTTTTTCCCGTGGTCATGTATGGATGTGAGAGTTGGACTGTGAAGAAAGCTGATCGCCGAAGAATCGATGCTTTTGAACTGTGGTGTTGGAGAAGACTCTTGAGAGTCCCTTATACTGCAAGGAGATCCAACCAGTCCATTCTAAAGGAGATCAATCCTGGATGTTCATTGGAGGGACTGATGCTAAAGCTGAAACTCCAATACTTTGGCCACCTCATGAGACGAGTTGACTCACTGGAAAAGACTCTGATGCTGGGAAAGGTTGGGGGCGGGAGGAGAAGGGGACGACGGAGAATGAGATGGCTGGATGGCATCACCGACTCTGTGGACATGAGTTTGAGTGTACTCCGGGAGTTGGTGATGGACAGGGAGGCCTGGCGTGCTGTGATTCATGGGGTCGCGGAGAGTCGGACACGACTGAGCGACTGAACTGAACTGAACTGAACTGAACGAGACCAGGGCCACCTTAGTGTACAGTTACCTAAATTACAGTGTGAGTAGCAGCGGTGTGGAGCTGTGTGCTCAAGTAGCCTGCGTCTACCCCCTCCTCTCCAGCTTTACCCCCGAATCTTAAGTTCCACCCATGTTGAACTTTTTTAGGGTTTTCTTGTGGTTCCTGCCAAAAATGCCTTCCCTGCCCTTCCAACTAAACTAACAACCCTCAAATCCTGTTCTAAACAACACCAATATATTTACACATTATACCCCCAAATAATATTCATGTAGATATATTCATGTAGTAGATCCTACATGGTGAATCTACCATGAATATATCTACATGAATACTACTACATGAATATATCTTGGAAGGACTGATGCTGAAGCTCCAATACAGTGGCCACCTGATGCAAAGAGCAGAATCATTGCAAAAGACCCTGATGCTGGGAAAGATTGAAGGCAGGAGGAGAAGGGGACGACAGAGGATGAGATGGTTGGATGGCATCACCGACTCAATGGACATGAGTTTGAGCCAACTGTGGGAGACGGTGAAGGACAGGGAGGCCTGGTGTGCTACAGTCCGTGGGATTGGGGAGTAGGACACACCTGAGCGAAACTGAACAACAGAACCACTGCCATCAACACACCTACTAAATAAAATTCAAGATTTACTTTTTGCAGTTCTTTTTACCCATAAAGAATGGATCTCATCAAGCCAGTATAGAGTAATGTGTGCAAGCGTGTCATTGACACTTTTTTTTCTAATTTTTTTGATTAATGCTTTCTTTTCTTCTGTGTGCTAAGGTTGCTAAGGTTCTTACTGTTTGCTCTCTGGTTATGTTCACCTCTTTCTGTTTGCGTGCAGTATTAGAGTCTCCATCTTCATCAACTTAATTAAAATTTTAGATTATGTGAAACATTAACATGCTCCAAAGTCCAAAGTACAGGAAAAGCTATACCCAAAGGTGGCTCATTGCATTCTTAATTCTTTCACCATATTCCTACCCACTCCCAAAGGGAATTCATTTCCAGTTGTTAGTTTATCCTGTGTTTCTTTTTATAAAAATAAATAGCTACTTATGTGTGAATATTTTGTTTCCCTTTTTCCTTGTAGAGAAAGTAATAATGTTTTTCTTTTTCACTTAACAGTATATTCCAGAGACTGTTCTGGAATGTGTTTATGGAGCTCTTCCTGCTATATTTTTTCTTTACTGCTGCATAGCATTCCATTGTTTGGTTGAACAGACTCCTATATAGAAACACTGAGATTGCTTCCAGTATTTTGCTCTGACAATTAATTGGTGTCATAATGAATAACTTTGTGTGATTTTTTAAATGTTTGCCTATGTTTTACCTATACCTTGTTCCATTTACTTCTGAGTATTATACTTTGCTGTCTTACTTGGCATTTTATTTTCCATTGCATTTTCTAAAAGTGGGAGGATGATCTAAACAAATATTTCTCCAGAGAAGATATACAGATGGCCAACAAACACATGAGAAGATGCTCAATATCGCTCATTATTAGAGAAATACAGATCAAAACAACAATGAGGTATCACCTCGCACTGGTCAGAATGTCCATCCTCAAAAAATCGACAAACAATAAATGCTGGAGAGGATGTGGAGAAAAGGGACTTTCTTGCCCTGTTGATGGGAATGTAAATTGACAGTATGGAGATTCGTCAGTAAACTGAGAATAAAATTACCATGACCTAGCAATCCCAGGGACGGCGGAGTCTGGTTGGCTGCCGTCTATGGGGTCACACAGAGTCGGACACGACTGAAGTGACTTCGCAGCAGCAGCAATCCCACTACTGTGCATATACCCAGAGAAAACCACGATTGGAAAGGACAAATGCCCCGGTGTTCCATCGGAGCACTGTTTTGTGCTTTATTTATCTGGCTTAGATGTCAGTGTTATATTTGCTTAATAAGAAAGTGATTTTTTTTTCATTTCCTATACTCTGAAACAATTTAACTATAATTGGAATTATCTAGTCTTTGAAGGTCTAATACAATTCTCCTGTAAAATTCTGACTGTAAATTGCACAGTAAAATTAGTTGGAGAAAATTCTCATTATGTGAAGCTTAAGGATTCCTTTAAAAAAATCTTATATGTTGGGTTATATGTCACAATTGTAAGTATAAACAATAAAATAACTGCAACTTTATCTAAAACCTATCCGTATTCCAGAGATAACTGGAATTTTGCAAAATACTGTATGAAAGAGGGAAATTGTTCTGTCTTAGTGGAAGCAAAGATTCCAGGACACTGCCCCTCTTTTTTTCTGCAGAACATGCTAATAGAGGCCAGGTAGACAACACAATGGAATGAGACCAACTGGATACCATGTACTAGGGAGTGGTACATGGTACTTTCCACCTCCTAACCAAGTGTTACTTCTCAGTAAAAATTCAGAAACGTGAGCCTGAGGTTGCCAGCTCTCCAGATTCATCAAGAGGAGCCGAGAAACCCAGATTGTTTTTTTGGTGTTAACACTTAATGATTTTTAAGACTTGGCAATTAGTTCAAAAATTGAAAGCACAATGTAGGCAAAACATAACACAGTTGTAAAAGTGTGACCCCATCAGTTCCCCTGAGGTCATGCAGGTAGTGTCGTTTTGAGGTTGAGCATCAAACATCTTAGCTGGGTCTGCTGTTCAACTTTCACTTGTGAAAAAGAAGCTGTGAGGTGTATTAGACCCGCCACAGCTGTCGAGAGATGCTGCTTCCTCTGTGTTGGAAAGATGATGGGGAGAGAGAACACGACTTAATAAATAAAGTTGCATGTGGGTTTTGGTCCCTCTGAGCAAGGTCATGAGAAGGCAGAAGTGGTGCCTCTGTGTGGCCTTCTGCAGTTGGCACCCTTGGAAGGTGGTGTCTGGTGGGGACTAGTGAGGCGCCAGCCTCTTCTGCTTGGGGATGACTCAGTCCTCCCTGCTCCCGCCCCCCACAGCCCCCTCCCGCCTTCCACCCCTCCCACCCCCCCTCCCACCTCTGCCCCATCCCCCGCCCCCACCATCCCATTCCTAGCTGGTGTGTTTCCTCCTTTCACTTCCTGTCTTGCTGCTGCATTTATACATTATGCTTATCATGGTCCCTCACCCTAGGGACCTCCTGCCATCCCACGAAGCTCTGTAACTGAAGGCCCAACTATCAAATTCACTCAGTGAGTGCTTGGCTGTTTTGACCAGTTTCCTAGTAACAGCCTTGTTAATTTCAGTCAGAAAGACTAATTGGGTGCCTTTTTTCTGGGAGGGGAGAGTGTGCTTCCTTATTCAGCCCCTTGGTGGCTCTGATCTCTGACCTCATTGCTTCCTGGGATGTTCTTATATAAAGACTTTTGGCTTCTGCTCTCAATACCATGCATTCCTAATTATTTTTGCTACTTCATGAGTAATAGCAAGGTCTGCCTGGGTTACTTGCTGAAAGTGGATGATAAAAATTGAGCTAAGATGATGAAAAGTGAGCTAAGATGCCCCATTCCTCTCTTGCAATTTCCACATGCCTGCATCAGTGCCATGTAGAGAATTTGTTCTTTGCCATCAAGCTGGTTTGAGTCTAGAATCCGACTTTGGATGTGGACCAAGTGGGGCCTAATTGCCTTTTGGGGATTATTTAGAATTAATAAAATCAGGAATGGGACACCTTTTGACTACACATGTGCCTGAAGTATGAATTGTTAGCCAAGTGAACTTTTATGTATAGTTTATCTAGAGGATTAGGAATTTAAGGGCTTTATTTATTGATTACAGTTAAACACATTTTATTGCAAAGAACAATATTTGTAGCTAAGTAGCCGTGTCCAAGCTGAGATGTTTCTTCTCACTTGATCCTACAATGAAGTCAGCATAAGCGACAACTTCTGTTTCCATAGCTGCGGAATCTGTTTTCAAAAACAAGGCTATGATTTCACTGTAGGTCAGCGTACATGGAGAAGCCGATATGGAAATGGAAAGAATCTTTCTTCGAGACACAATTTAAAACAAAAACTTCCTGTCCGCCTTTGAGGTTTAGATGCAATTTCCCCCTTTAAGTTTTATGAGTTAATTTCAGAGGTTGACCATGACATGATCCTGGCTAATGGTACTTCTGTCACTCAGGAAGCCCCGCAAACATTTCCTTCTCATTTCCTGATATAATGGCTGACTCAGTGGAAAGCCATTATACTTTTTGGTCACCACCATTGTGAGTAGCCTGTCATGTAGTTGTGGCTAAGACAGAACAGTTGGGTTGGTTGTGTTCAGTAGGTTTGAGCATAAAGGCTACGTCATTTAATTAAATCTACACTCCAGCTTTTACCATGTTTCCCAGGCACTGGGGACACAACAGTGAAAAATCAGAAATAAGTCTTTATTTTACTCTTTTCTTCCCAAACCTTACAAGGCATGGAATACAAATTGTGTGTCCTTGGACTTTTTATAAAGCCTGATTGCGGAAAATACCTGTTGACATAGAGTCCCCATTTCCTCAACAGGTTAACCCCCACTTTCAAAGGGTTTCTGAGCAGAGCTATTATTTATTGAGCATTTACTAAGGGCTACCTGGGTTCAACCCCTGGGTTGAGAAGATTCCCCTGGAGAAGGGAAGGGCTACCCACTCCAGTGTTCTGGCCTGGAGAATTCCATGGACTGTGTAGTTCATGGAGTTGCAAAGAGATGGACATGACTGAACAACTTTCACTTTCACTAGAGGACATTTTGGAGAAGGAAATGGCAACCCACTCCAGTGTTCTTGCCTGGAGAATTCCAGGGAAGGGGGAGCCTGGTGGGCTTCTGTCTATGGGGTCACACAGAGTTGGACACGACTGAAGTGACGCAGCAGCAGCAGCAGAGGACATTTTGACTGTAGTGTACTAGCTCCTTTCATCCCCCTGAGAGCCTTGCACTGTTAGGTATTACTATTACTTCCCATTTTGTAGATGAGAAAACTGAGGCTTAACTGACTTTAACTTGCCCAGCCTCCCATGGTGACTCAGGGTGACTGTGTCTTTCTTTCCCCGGAGGGGCTGAGCTTGTAGTGGGTGTGCTTTAGGAAATGCAGTTGCGCCTGTGTGGCCGGGGTGAGGAAATGTGCTCATATCCAGGCTGCTTAAATGCGGGGGCTGGTCAGATGATGTCACAGTCAGTGCTGAAGCATGGAGAGGTCGGGGCTGGACTGTCGTGCTGGAGGACAGCCAAGGACCTAATAAGGAGGGGTAACAAGACTGTTTGGGTGTAGTTCTGTGGACGGGGAAAGGATGCTTGCAGAGATGAAATTCTACTGGAAGTACTCTTCAATTATATTTTATGCATCTTGTTTTTATTAAAACAGAGACACTATATTCTATATGCTGTTTTGTGACCTGCCTTTTTCCTCATTCCTTCTATCCCGAGCATCTCTTCTTGGCTTGCATGGGTTTCTCTGCAGTATCATTAGAAATGGGACATGCACAGACCTGTTATATGGTTGGACCATGCTTTATTTTATAGAAATCTGTATTATTAGACAACTTTGTTTTCGGGTTTCTCATTGCGACTTAGTGCTGAAGGGGGAAAGGTCAGTCTCTGCACATAGTTATGGTTTTTCCTTAGGAAATTAATGCAGAAGTGGAACTGCTTTTTTTTGTAAATTAATTTATTTTAATTGGTGGCTAATTACTTTATAATATTGTAGTGGTTTTTGCTATACATTCACATGAATCAGCCATGGGTATACAAAGAATTAATCTCAAAAACATACAAGCAGCTCATGCAGCTCAATACCAGAAAAATAAACGACCCAATCAAAAATGGACCAAAGAACTAAACAGACATTTCTCCAAAGAAGACATACAGATGGCTAACAAACACATGAAAAGATGCTCAACATCACTCATTATCAGAGAAATGCAAATCAAAACCACAGTGAGGTACCATCTCATGCCAATCAGAATGGCTGCTATCCAAAAGTTTACAAACAATAAATGCTGGAGAAGGTGCGGAGAAAAGGGAACCCTCTTACACTGTTGGTGGGAATGCAAACTAGTACAACCACTATGGAGAACAGCGTGGAGATTCCTTAAAAAACTGGAAATAGAACTGCTGTACGACCCAGCAATCCCACTCCTGGGCATACACACCGGGGAAACCAGAATTGAAAGAGACACATATACTCCACTGTTCATCACAGCACTGTTTATAATAGCCAGGACATGGACGCAACCTAGATATCCATTGGCAGATGAATGGATGAGAAAGCTTTGGTACATATACACAATGGAATATTACTCAGCCATTAAAAAGAGTGCATTTGGAACTGCTTTGATGCACGCTTCTGACCATGACCCACCTTATAACCTGCATGATCAGCAGCACAGATTATAAGTAGGGGGAAAAAGTGTGCAGTGGGATAGATGGCAAAAGAGTGTCTCGTACTTGTTTTCATTTTTTTTTCTCTGATTACTTGTGATTTTTCTCCTGAAAACTACTGTTTGAATTTTCTCTCATAATGATTCCCTACATGAGCATTTTATTGGGGGAAGTTAACATTTTTTCAGTGTAAAATAATCTTCATACTTTCTTTGAAAGCATTTGTCTTATAATTGACATTCTCTTATAATCTTAAATTTTCCTGATTCAAGTAGGATTGCTTTTTTATATCCCACCTGGGTTTTGAAAAATTGCAGATCTACATAAGTGGTAAGAGAAGGACGTGTTGTGTGTGCTGTTGCTTCAGTCGTGTCTGACCCTGTGGACCATGGCCCACTAGGCTCCTCTGTCCACGGTATTTTCCAGGCAAGAAAACTGAAATGGATTGCCATGCCCTCCTCCAAGGGATCTTCCTGACCCAGGGATTGAACCCCTGTCTCCTGCGTTGGCAGGTGGTTTTTTTTTTTTTTAACCACTGGTGCCACCATGGAAACCCAAGAGAAGGATACCATGAACTAAATTGATGTTAGTATTTATTGGTATGTTTGCCATGTGCTAAGGCATTAAACACCCTTGGGTTCAACACCAGCCCCACCTCTAGGTTCTTGGGACTGTGGGGAGAAACCTCCAGCCCCAGTTTCCCTGCCAACAACTGGAGGAGGGGCATGATGCTGGCCTACAGGTCTTGTGAGTTTTAGGTCAGCATTCCCTGGGGTAATACACCCAGGCCTGGCTGGGCTCGCAGTCACAGTCACTGCGCTAAATGGGAACCATTCGTGCTCTTTTCCTTGTTGGAGTCTTTATGAGTTTTTAAACTCCAGACTCCACCTGGGGAGTGAGTGCAGTGAAAGCCAGGACCCAGGGAGGGGTCATGCACAGAGACCTGTTCTCTTCCCTCTTCCTCTCCCACCCTGGCCCCACATTCCTGGGCCTCTGTCTCACTCTGGTTATCGTATTAACTTTATCCTCAAGCGTGACAGCACCGCAGCCGCTGTTGTGGCTGTACGTGGTCTGTGACCGACTCTGGCCTCATGCACTTGCCTCGCCCGTGGACCCCAACTCTCTCTCTCCCCATTCCTTGCTCCCCAGACATCCCACAACCCCTTCGAAGTGGCAGCACACACAATGTGGACTGTAGGGCTTCCTTGTTTGGGACATGTAGGTTTTCTCAGGGGATGTTTTCTTTCTTCATAGCAACATCTTTCTATTCTGGAATCACAGAGATTTCCAGCAAGCCACCCCACAGGGGCTTGGGATGAAGTTCCTGTTCTTGCCTCCCTGTCTGACTTTGACCAGCCTCTAGTCAAAGGCTGGACTCCTCCCTGGACTTGGAGATGTGGAGAGGACTCTGCTGCAGATCTGAATTTTCTGATAGGGGGTTAGAATTGGGGCAGGGAGCACACGGGCGGGGATGTCCCACCAAGAAGCATCTCCAGCCTACCTGCCACCCATCAGGCTGGCCTTACATTACCTGGCTGGCAGAATGAAATGTCCAGAGAGCACTGTTGACCCCCAATTTGGCTTAGAAGCACAGAGCAGCCCTGTAGGCATATTGGGGAGCCTGTCTACAGAGGAGCGTGTGGTTCCTACACTAACTTGGGAGACAGTGCTCCCTTAACATCTTGCTCAGCTTTTAGGTATCTTATATCTGCGCTGGACATGGGCCAGCTGGTCTCCCTGAACTTGCTTTGTGCTGGAGGATACATGAAGGTTCCGTTGGGGATGGAAGAGGAGAGGCTCTACAGCACAGCCTCCCTACTTGGTCTCTTTTCCCCAGAGAGGGAGCTATTTATGGTGCGTTATAAATCTGCTGCCGCCAGCCAGAAAGACTGGGACTGTTACGTAAGACTGTTAGAGCATGCTGCCTTTTTTTTCTCCTTTTTTCAGGAGATGCGGCAAGACTTGCAGAAGGCAGGGTAGCTGGGCACTTCTGTGGGTTGCAGCAGAATTATTTTTGGAAACCAGGGAATTTGGTCACATGACAGTTTTCATTCAGTGAGACCTGATGGATGAAATAGATTTCTCCTTACTTCTTGGGGATCTGTAGGGGACAGTGGCTTTGTTGGTGAATTTGTTTCTGTCCTTAGCACAGTTTAGAAAGAGAAGGTTGAGTTATGGGACTAAGCTTGGTCAGTCATTGCCTTGAGTGACGGAAGTTTTCTTTGAGTGATTCTTGATTTTAAAAAAATAGTGGGGTGGGTGGGATGGGGTGAGATTCACCTTCAGAGCTGGAGAACAGTATAGCCTTAAGAATGAAATTTATTTCACATGTGTATGCGGGTGCCTAGGCATGAGAATGTGTGGAAGAGAGAGAGAGCCAGGGAGGAAAGACACAGAGGTGTCCCTCACATACTGGGCGCATATATAGGAGCCACTCACGTGACAGGTACACCCATCTGGTGTACGGGTCAGGGGCACGTGACGGGCGCACGTCTCTGCTGCATGGGTCAGCGACACGTGGTGGGGACACGAGACGAGGGCACGTGACGGCACAGGTGTTGGTCACACGTGATGGGTACACGTGTGCAGCCCCCATTCCATGCTCAAGTTCTTCCTTCAGTCATTCTAGTCTTAGTCTCCAGCTGTCCCAGCCTCTCCTTTGCTAGGGACCCTCAGGGGTCTCATAGGACTTCACAAAAGGCCGCGATAGCTCTCCTGGAGACCATAGGGCATCTCCTTTCCTGTGCCTTTGGTTCCTAATATGGCTCCGACTTTCTGGCTGTGAAAGTGAAGTCATTTAGTTGTGTCTGACTCTTTGCGACCCCATGGACTGTAGCCTACCAGGCTCCTCCATCCATGGGATTTTCCAGGCAAGAGTACTGGAGTGGGCTACCATTTCCTTCTCCAGGGGATCTTCCCAACCCCAGGGATTGAACCCAGGTCTCCTGCATTGCAGACGCTTTATCATCTGAGCTACCAGGGAAGCTGTAGTTGCTGATACTAGCTGTTCAAAGTCTTCTTACCTGTTCTGTGGGTAGTCACATATGCCCTCTCCCAAACTGCTCCTTCCTTCTGCAGCATCGTGGTGTAGCAGTAGTTGAAATTTTTGAGTAAATAAAATGCTTCCAGTTCTGCTTCTTGCCAGTTATATGAAGAAAACTTTGAGCAAGTCGCTTAACTTTTCCCTACCCCTGTTCCCCATCCCTACCTCACAAAATGAGGAGATCTACCAAGCTATGCTCTAGATTTATTTTACAAGACAAAGGGCATTACACCCATGTGAAAGCCCTCAGTGAGCAGTATCCTCCTGTAGGGCCAGTGGCTGCTTTTGGCAGTTCTGCACTATTGCTGCAAAACTGCAGCTCATCTCCTCCCTCTCCAGCTGTTCAACTCTTACATCATATTTTCCACTCTTTAGCCTCTTGTCCTGTTATTTAAGGAGCTGGCCAGAAAGGTCAGATGAGGTGGTAGAAGAGGAGCAAACCTGTACGGTCGCCCATCAGCTGTGAGCCAGCTCAGCATGGCCCTGAAGGTCAGACCCTATCTTTGGGCTGTCTGAGGTGTGCGTATTTCTTATAAGGAATTGAGTGGTCTCAATGGAGTTTTGAGTTCCTTTGCCTCTGTTATGGCAAGAGCCTTGTTTTTAAAGACAGGAGACAGATGCAGGAGAACAATCATTGGCCAAGATCCCATGAAATGCCTGATTCTCCATTGGACATAGAACAACTTTAAACACATAAGCACAGTGTGTTCACAACTCTAATAGTGCAGCATCTTTGGAGCCATTTAAATCTGGGTTCATACATGTGGACTCTAAAATGTGACACAAACGTCTGCAAAACGAACTCCCAGACATAGAGAACAGACTTACGGTTGCCAAAGGGGAAGGTGTTGGGGGAGAAATGGAGTGGGACATTGGGGTTAGCATATATAAGCATTTTTATATAGAATGGATAAACAACAGGGTCCTACTGTGTAGTACAGGTAACTATATTCAACATCCTGTAATAAACCATAATGGAGAAGAATATGAAAAAGAATGTATACATGTATAACTGAATCGCTTTGCTGTATAGCAGAAATTAATACAACATTGTAAATCAACTAAATTTCAATGAAAAAAATATGATAAAGGCAAAAAAATCTAGGTTCAAATCCTGGGTGAGTTATTTAATCTCTCTGAGCCTATTTTCTCTCCTGTATAAAGCAGATACTGATATTACTTTATTGGTTGTGAACCTTGAACAAGGTCATGTATATAAAAGACCAAGCCCAGTGCCAGACCTGCAGCTCATTTTGCAAGGAATGCTGGGACTCTCTGCACTTTCAAAAAGCACATGTTCATCTTAGCGCCTTTTAAGCAGGCAGCAGTTTGCTCAGAGAAGTAGTTGAAGATGGCAACAAAGCACATGGCCCTGGCCAGAGAGGGGGAAGCCCTGATGCCAGTTATGCCACAGTCAAGATATTCATAGGTTGTAAGCAAGTCATCCTGAAGCAGGTGTCAAGGTTCTGCAGTGTTCACCCTGATTTCAAATGACTCTTTTCCTTTAGGACCGTCCATAGCCTGCAAGTTCCCTGGCCTAATGTTATTATTCCTAAGATAAAAATAAGTATTGAAAAAATGTCTCCACTCACATTCAGGTGCTTAAATGCTTATGATCCTTAGGGCAGGTCTCCTAACTTTTAATTCCATTTCAGGCCTGCTGTCCTAGGCCTGGCACACTATCTGCTTTTGTTGTGTCTACTTCTTCCAGCAACCTGACAACTGGTTGGTGGAACCCACGTTTTATAGAGGAGTCTATCTGGGACCTGACCCCTATAGTCTGTAGGGAATGGTTGAGCTGGGACTAAACCCAGTCCTGTGTGGTACCCATCATTGGATCTAAATCTTCCTCTAGGACCAACAGAGTCTGGGTGGCTGTGGGCTGACTGGTTTGCCTTCTCACTGCTGCTGCTGCTGCTGCTAAGTCGCTTCAGTCGTGTCCGACTCTGTGTGATCCCATAGACGGCAGCCCTCCAGGCTCCCCTGTCCCTGGGATTCTCCAGGCAAGAACACTGGAGTGGGTTGCCATTTCCCTCTCCAATGTGTGAAAGTGAAGTCGCTCAGTCGTGTCTGACTCGTAGCGACCCCATGGACTGCAGCCTTCCAGGCTCCTCCATCCATGGGATTTTCTAGGCAAGGGTACTGGAGTGGCTTGCCATTGCCTTCTCTGTTTCCTTCTCACTAGGCTTGGGGAAATGTGGGGGCTTCTAAAGCATACTGTTTCTTTTAGAACCAAAGGCCCTTGAGGGAGGCAAAATCTCAAGTTGTTCTATCAAGATTCCTATCCCCTGGTTAATCAGTCAAGCAGTGACCTAGGTACTGCTATAAGAGGACTTCGCAAATGGAAATAAGGTTATTGATCACATGACTTTAAGATAGAGAGATTGTCCTGGATTATCTAAGTATAATCACATGAGCCTTTGAAAACAGAAAAGAACAGGAGAGGAGGCTAGAAAGATGCAGCATAAGCAGATAGAGCATGTGGACTCAACATGCCTTTGCTGGCGCTGAGATGTAGGGGTCACGTGCAGGGACTGGAGAGAGGCCTTTTGGAGCCCATGGAAAGCATGAGAAGGAACACGGGCAGCCCCGAGGAACAAAGACCAGCCCCAGGCTGACAGCCAACATGGAAATATGGTCGTCAGTCCTGCAGCCACAAGTAGCTGATTCTTGCCAACAGTCTGAATAAGCTTGGATATGAGTTCTTCCCTGTAGCTCCAGGAAGGGGCTCAGCCTTGCTGATGCCTTGACTGGTGCCCACCTGGCAAGGCTCTTGTTGGACTGCTATAACCTATAGCAGTCTTGACTTGATGAATGACTATTTCAGGACACTAAATTTGGGGCAGTTTGTCACAGTAGAGGTAGAGGGCCAAATGGTCCTGGTAAACAGTTTGTCTCTTGATGAAAACTTTTACTGTTCTTGGACCTGTTGGTTCAGAATTGCTGAACTGTGATGGTAAGTTAGTCTCTGGATATATTGGCTACCTCTGCCCCCTCAGAACATAAACCTTGAAAGCTCAGGCTCCTGGCTAATCCTGGAGGGGTTCCCCCATCCCCCAGCATGGGCTTCTCCTTGTCACCTGCTGGGCCTCCAGGCCCAAAATTCTGTTCTGGTTTCCGTCTGACAGCCTGGAGGAACTTTGTCCTCGAGGAAGCTCTTCCTTTATCTCTTGGGAAATGGGTGATTCATGTTCACAGAGGGCAGCTCTGTCTGCACAGTGTCACTTGACTCTCCTGACAGAGGTCACCTCCACACGGCTCACAGAGGGTTCATGCTAATATCACTGGGGGAGTGGGGGAAGGGCTGACGAGGACACAGACGCCCTCCTGCAGCTCCGCCTACCTGTATTTGGGGTTCCTGGTGTGGCTCAGCTGCAAGGCCACTGGTTTTCTGATGCTTATTCAGTCCCTTCTTTGTTCATGATGGTGCGGCTGAGGTCTGGAGGAGCAAAACTATCCCTCCAGTGTCACACAGCTCTGGGGGGTTTCAGCTCAAGTTCTGAGCTGCAAAAAAAAAAATCCCATGCTGGAGAAGAAGGAAATTGTAGGAAGATGCATACATGTTTTCTGTTGGCAGCAAACTAGATTAGGCTTGAGCAGCTCCTGTCTTCTCTGACAGCCTGGGGGCTGGAATCGTTGACCACGAGTGGAGGAGAAGAGTGAGTCAGGGCACCTGGGTCCAGGGCCCCAGCGAGAGGCAGGATAACCCCTCAGCTCAAATGCAAAACCGCTGGCCTTCTTGCGTTCTTTTTCCTGCTTCGCTTCCTGGCCCCTCTTTTGCTGACAATTTGACCTGGTTGCAGAATTTCTCACTCCTCTGCTAAGAAAAATCTCTCCTTCCCGCAGGCTCCCCAAGTAGAACCAAGTAAGACAGAGGCGCTTTCATCTCTCAGGGCCACCCGCTGTCACTTTGCTTAAGCCTCGTTTGTTTCCTCTGCCTGAAAGATGCCTTTAGCTTGGTGTCCCAGGGTTGGCCGGAGCCAGAGAGCATCCAGGGCTGTGACCGCTTTGTTCCTGAACCCCGTGTGAAGTCTTGGAAATGTCTGCGCTCACTAGAGTGAGGGGCAGTGGCCAGGTGCCTAGGATCATTTTCCCATGGAGTTCCTATCACTTTTCTTAGTTCACACCTGGCTCCGCGACCTTTGGAAACTTCTGAACCTCTCTGAGGACCCTTGTCCTTCAGCTGTAAAATGAGACTGGTAAGAGTTGGACTAAGAGTCAGACACTCACTGGGTGACTGAGCAAACAGATAGATGGATCTGTGTCTTGTACAGAATGCTCACACACAGCTCTTCCCACACTCTGTGTGGCTGCCAAGTGGCCTGGGTATGGTCATTTCAGGGTTGTTGTGTAGTTGCGAAGTCGTGTTCAACTCTTTTGTGACTCCATGGACTGTAGCCCACCAGGCCCCTCTCTCCATGGGATTTCCCAGGCAAGAATACTGGAGTGGGTTGCCATTTCGTTCTCCAGGATCTTCCTGACCCAGGGATCAAACCCATGTCGCCTGCACTGCCAGGCATTTCTTTACGGCTGAGGCACCTGGGGAGCCCCATACCAGGGAAGGTGCCCTCATCTTAGCTGTGGTCCAGTCTGTCTGTTTGCTTCGAGCTGCTTTCAGACAGGTTTCAGTTAGTAAATGAAGCCACATGCCCTGTATTTCAGTCTGTATTGGTCCCTGTGTGGTTGAGTAGAACTTCACTTGTAATTCTTTATCGGAACTGAAGAATTCAGTTGGAAATACCTTGGCTCGAAGGAAGCAGAATTTGCTTCATTTCAGGGCTCTTATTTTCTGAAGATTTTGTTCATTTTTTTCGGAGATTCTAAGTCAGCATGCTCCTCTCTCTGACTTTTCCCTTAGGTTCCCCGTGAGGAGCTGCTGCCAGAGTGCCAGACCTCCTGGGGGCTGTCTGCCCGACTGCCCCAGACTCCGGCAGTGGGGCGACCGATGGCAGTGGGCACCTCCCCGTGAAACCTGCCAAGCTGGACGCCACAGCTCTGCTCGACGACACTTTGGCCAACTCTGTGCCCCCTTCGGAGGCGTGCAACCATGCAGTCCTAGCCTGCGGCCTGGGCTTCCCCGAGGAGCAGTATGTGAGCGAGGCCGTGGAAGATGCGCCCAGCTGCAGAGGGTACCGAGATGCCTGCACCATCACCGGTAAGGGGGCCTCTCCCTGCTGGGGATGGGAGAGTCAGTGAGGACTGGGGAGCAGTAGGGCCGCAGGAGGGGGTCTCAGGGAGGGACCTGGAGGTTGAGGAGAGACCACCAGAGGGCAAAGAGTCTCAGCTTTGGGATTGTGAGACCTGCCGTCCAGAACTGAACTGTCTGAGATGAAGACTCTGTGTGATAGAATTGTCCTGAAGGTTAGAGATGGGAGCACTGAGTCTTGAGCAGAACGCCCGGCCGTAGTGGGGCTCAGGGTGGTTTGATCCCTCGCCCCTCTCCCTGAGGCTCTGTTTCTTCCGACATAGAATAGGTGTAATGAAAATAACACGCCGTGGTGCTGTGGGCTGCAGCAGTGGGGAACTCCCCGCAGGGCCCTGTGCACACTGTCAAGTTCAAGCTCTTACAGACACCTGTGTCAGTCACACCTTCCCAGTGTCCTGGGAACAGGGTGATCCGCCCCCGACCTACCCAGTGCACTGGGAACACCTTCTATTCAGGCACGTTGTAATGGAGCTCTGGCTTGTTTCTTCCCTTGAGGGATCCTCATGATAGGTGTTTGGAGCCAGCACCAGAGGGGCTGTGAGTGGGAATGGTGTGGGCTGGTGTGTGGAACAGCAGTGAGGAGCATCGTGATACATCCAGTTGCGTTTTTATTGAAGTTTCTGCCCAGGTCTCGCCTTTTCTGCCCTGTTTGCTTTCACGTTCTTGTTGGAAATAATGTTCGTTGACAGTTTCAGATATGCAGATTTGCTTCCAGTTGGTTTTCACCATTTTCTCACCAGTTAAGCAGTGAGGACCCCACCTCACCCCACCCCATGTCAAAAGCTTCCTGGGTAAGAGGGGCGTGGAGATGCCGGGGATCCCAGCCGAACCCCCGGGTGCCGAGCCCTTCCTCCACTTGTGTGCTGAATCCTCCTGCTACTTGCCTGGCCCCCAAAGGACACGCGTCCAGCACCTGTCCTGTCTCTGCCACACCCTCCGTTTCTCCTTGCTCCTGTCTCTCCTATTAGCACAAAAGCAGGTGACCACATCCTCCTTCTTAAAAGGAATCCTTCTTTGCTCTTTCCCCGCAGCCAGCATCCCTCTCTGCTCTTTGGTTTGCTGACTCTGCTTTTTCTCCTGTTTTCTCCTGTGTCCACTGTGCACAGCCTTGGACCCCACCATACCCCCAGTACTGATGGCCTCGTGCAGTTCGGCAGTCCATCCTCAGCCTTCTCGGCAGGAGTTGACACTGCCACCCCCTTCTCCTAAAAATGTGGTCCTCCCTTGGCTTTGAGTCCTGACCTGGCTGGCTGCTCCTCTCTGGGAAACTGGGAGGCCCCAGGGCTCAGCTCTTCTCTCTCCTGGGTCTGCGACTCCCTAAGTGATCTCACCCAGGCCCCAGGTGTTAGAACCTGCCTCTGCACTGACTACTATCCAGTGTCTGCCCTCATGCTGGACTTTCTCCCTGAAGGCCGGATGTGAGGGTCCGACTCCACAACACAGCATTTGTACTTGGATGCCTGATAGGCTTCTCTGACTAACCTGGCCTTTAGTGAACTCCTGGTTTCCTCCTCCACCTGCTTTCTTTGCAGTCTTTCTAAATGGTCCTTTTGCCCTTTCAGCTGCTCAGGCCAGAAGCCTTGGAGGCACTCGTGACCTCTGTTATCTCTTTCCTGCCCTGGTTCACTTGGAAGTCTAGTGACTCATGGTTCACAGTGTGTCCAGAGTTTGACTGGTTCTCGCTGGCCCCGACAGTAACTGGCCGAAGCCACCTTCATCTCACGCTTAGATTGTTGCAGTGGCCTCCTGACTGGGCCTCCTGCTTCCTTGCTTGCCTCTGTGCAGTCCAGTCTCTGCCTACCCAAAGGAGTGACTTTCTAAATACAAAGTCAGATGGCTCAACTCTTCTGCTTCTCACCTCCCCTAGACTTCCTTCTGTCCATGGCTTAACTGACAGGGTCTCCTGTGCCCGTTTGACCCATCTCCTCTTCAGCTCACTCCACTCCAGATGCACTGGCCTCCTCACTAATTTTTGGACAGACCCGCAGCATCCCGCCTCAGGGCCTTTGCTCTTGCTGCTGCCCAGCTCCTGGGTGGCCTTACCCGCGGGGAGCCTTCTGATTGCTACTGTACTGTCTCCAGATGGCCTTTCCTCGGAGTCCTTCAGTGAGTCCCCTGCAGAGAGAATGGTCCACCCCTCCCCCATCTCCCTTGCCTGCTTTAGCTTCCTCCCCAGATTTAGCCATGTGCTACGACATGGTTGCATTTTGTTGACCAAATTTGCAGTTAAATAGAAACTACTACTGGGGAAATCGCAAAGGCAAGGGCAAGGATTTTGTGCATCCTTGAGTCTCATGACTGAAAGAGCACCTGCATGTGGCCATTCAGTTCAGTTCAGTCACTCAGTCGTGTCCGACTCTTTGCGACCCCATGAATCACAGCACGCCAGGCCTCCCTGTCCATCACCAACTCCCGGAGTTCACTCAAACTCACGTCCATTGAGTCGGTGATGCCATCCAGCCATCTCATTCTCTGTCGTCCCCTTCTCCTCCTGCCCCCAATCCCGCCCAGCATCAGAATCTTTTCCAGTGAGTCAACTCTTCGCATGAGGTGGCCAAAGTATTGCAGTTTCAGCTTTAGCATCAGTCCTTCCAATGAACACCCAGGACTGATCTCCTTTAGAATGGACTGGTTGGATCTCCTTGCAGTCCAAGGGACTCTCCAGAGTCTTCTCCAGCACCACAGTTCAAAAGCATCAATTCTTTGGCGATCAGCTTTCTTCACAGTCCAACTCTCACATCCATACATGACCATTCAGTTCAGTTCAGTCGCTCAGTCGTGTCTGACTCTTTGTGACCCCATGAATCACAGCACGCCAGGCCTCCCTGTCCATCACCAACTCCCGGAGTTCACTCAAACTCATGTCCATCAAGTCGGTGATTACTCAGTAACTATTTTGTTGAGTGAATGAAATGTATCATTTAATTATTACTGCATTCCCATGAAGTGGGGCATGTTGTCCCTTTTTTGCAAGTAAAGGGACTAAATCAGGACAGGCTCAGCATCCTGCCTAAGATCCCTGAGCTCTAAGGGGCAGGGCTTGATGTAGGTTGTGACCCCAAGATAACATGTTCCCTGCCCCACCTCCGCCAGGAATACAGTCCAGGTGGAGAGACAGATAAGTGAGTAGAAATAGGCTATGCAGCATGGTTAGACCAATGATAAGCACAGGCACACGGAAGAGCACCAAGGAGGGCTGCCTGGCTGAGCCTTGAAGGGAAAACGATGGGGGAGACCAGGAGGGTTTCTCTGAGGAGGCAGTGTCCCAGCTGCATTTTCATTTGTCTGAACACGTAAGCTCACCACTGGGATTCCAGTGGCACTTTGCCAGTGAAATCCAGGAAGTGTTTCACTTGTTAAAGTAGTTTCACTTCGAACGTGACAAACGAGGGCAGAGTAATGGCAGAATGGCAGTGCTGAAACGTCAAACCCTATGGGGCGTGGTAGCTGGCGGTTCTTTGCTGGAGCATCCGTAGCCGGCGCCATGGGACAGCTGAGAAACAGCTCAGTGCTGTCACGTCTGGCAGGGACTTGATAAACAAGAGTGTAAACACAGCCACCATTCCGTGCTTAAGGCAGCCAGACAATGCAGAGCATGCTCAGGTTAAAGCTTTATATGTTGGTCTTTGGGAGGAAGACACAAACCAGAAAACGCTCTTGAGCATCACCGAGTCCACATATGTGGACTCCGAGGGCTTTGCCAAGTGCAGCCCTGGGAGACCGCTTGGCATCCAGCCTCAGATAAATCCACGCCACCCCCGGTTCCCAGGGAGCGCTGAGATGAACAACAGGCTTTTTGTTCCTCTCTAATTTTTAGGCAAAGCCAAATTGCCCGGCACAAAGCCCCGCATCCCCTCCCCCTCCCCAGGGATATCACATTTTGGGGTGCGTCATTTTTCAGTTTGGGGTGGTTTAACGAGATGAGCCGATAGGGTGCCCAGGCTGCCTGGAGTTACGTAACCCATTGTGCTTCCAGGGCAGTGCATAGTCTTAGGATTTGCCCCAACAAGCAAACTCAGAGAAAAGCTGAGTAGGTGCAGAAGGTGGCTGGGCTGAGGTGCTGCCCAGGCTGGGTGCTAATGGAGGATCGCTCTTTGCTCTGAACTGCCGCTGGAGTCTCTTTCTGCACATGGCCTTGGTGTTTCAGTTCGGGCAGCCCGTGAGGGCCCAGCCTCTGTCAGGACTCTGCCCAGGCAGGCTCATTCGGACAAGCTCATGTGGTGAGTGTGTTTGCGCGGCGGGTCCACTGTGCTTTTCTTTGTGAAGATTGTGGCCAGAGAGGTGAAAGGCCCCAGGAGAAGTCGTTTCTCTCCTGTTCTGTTCAGCTTGGCAGGTTGTCCTTGGACCTGGGCTGGGAAACTGCAGTATTGACTTGCTGACATGCAAAGTGGAGGGACCTTAGAAGCCACTCATCTCCCTCTTAGTCCCTCATCCAGGCTCAGGAGAGGTGGGTGACCCCCGCGGGGCCATGAGCAGCGCATCTGAGTTGGGCCCAGGCTTCAGGACTCCCACCACCTTGCCCTCCGAAATTCTCTGAAGCGGCTGACCGAGGTCTCCAAGATGCCCTCTGACCTCTCCTCCTGTGTGATTTTCCTGGTGCTGTGTCTTATCCTGGTTTCTTAAAGCCTCATCTGGTGTCTGGGTCAGCACGGGCTTTTTCAGAAGGTGAAGAATACAGGCAGACAGTGTCTCCCCCCGCCGTTCCTCTTTTTCTGCCCTCAGTTTTCTTTTTTTCCCCTGGTATTGTATGTGCTTGGTCCCATCCCTCCCATCCACACCCCGGTGATGATGAACTTGCTGATCGGTTCTGCTCTGGCTTGTCTCATGTGGGGCGAGCGTTTCTCTGCGCTTCCCCTCAGCTGATCAGAGTCCGACAGTTGATGCATCTAGTTTTTGTGCTTTCTATATGCTGTTACTCAGGGTCTGTCTGGGACCACACACCAGTGAGTTTCTCAGGAGCGTGAGCTCTTCTTGTTCTGTTCAGTTGTAGGTTTCAAGACATATGCGCACTCTGGATGGGAGATTAAAGAGATGTTGTGGTGTGTGTGTATTTAAAATATCTTCAGGCTTGGTCAGTAATTCTGTTCAGCGAGCATCTGTCTGAGGCCAGCTTTTTGATGGTGTCCACAGGTGAGATCTGGTCTCCCCCTCAGAGCCCTGGAGGTGAGCAGGGGTCGAAGGGACTCGCTGTGGCCCGGCCAAGATTGCTCCCACTGCGCTCATGGGAACTGTCCTGTGTGGGTGTCCTTGTCATTGCAGGGCCACCATTTCATTTTCTGTCACCAATTTAAGCCGTCACACTTGGTGACTTGTCCTCTGAAAACACACCAAATAAAATGTTATGGACGTCTTTTATGAATTAAATGTGAAGTCTTATCAGTTCCTGTCTAGTATAAAATTTTTATTGTGTTTTCCATTGAAAACGTATAATGTTGGTGGTACTTACTTGGCTAAGTGAAACAGAAAAAAATGGACGATGAAGCACCCTTTCTTTCACGGAGTGAGAAAATGTGAATTAGAATCTAGGGAACTGCACGTCTTTTTCTGAGTTCATAACTTAGAAATGATCTTTGCTTCTCTCAGTTGAATGGCCCTGGTTTAGCAGTTGGTTTGTTTTTGCAAGTGCAGTGCAGGAAGAGGGCCCTGTTATGCTGGTTTTAGAGCTAACACTTAATCTTCAGCAAAACACAAAAACACTCACTTTTGTCTTTTAAACACACTGACCTTGCTTCTCCTCCACTCCTCATCCTTAGGTGAGTGGGTAGAATATTTATTAGACAGGGTTTTGACATGTACTGTAAAATTTAGTTAAAATTATTAGTAAGAGTCCTGACATATGATTGACAGGCTATAGTTACAGATGCCTGATATATTCTTACCTTCATAATTCATTTTTGTTCTGAATTTGGGACAAGTTTTAATTTATCTGATGTATTGGTGTTAGTCTTTGCCCATTTCAAACTGTTTTAGGAAGCTGGCAAATAATAAATTAAAATTAAAAAATAAAGGAACTTCCCTGGCATTCCAGTGGTTAAGACTCTGCACTTCCAATGCAGGGCCCATGGGTTTGATCCCTAGTTGTGTTGTAATGAAGATCCCACGTGCTGCATAGCATTAAATTAAAAAATAAAATAAAAAATAGAGTAGTGTTATTAAAGATTTGATCAGGGGTGCTTTGCAAGGGCTTCAGTACGTTGAGTTCCCCAGCGGCAAATAGCGTTCCTAAGGGTGTTCAAGCAGGTTTTAGAAAAGGCAGAGGAGCCAGAGATCAAATTGCCAACATCCTCTGGATCATGGAGAAACCAAGAGAGTTCCAGAAAAACATCTATTTCTGCTTCATTGACTATGCTGAAGCCTTTGACTGTGTGGATCACAATAAACTGTGGAACATTCTGAAAGGGATGGGAATATCAGACCACCTGACCTGCCTCTTGAGAAACCTGTATGCAGGTCGGGAAGCTACAGTTAGAACTGGACATGGAACAACAGACTGGTTCCAAATAGGAAAAGGAGTACGTCAAGGTTGTATATTGTCACCCTGCTTATTTAACTTCTATGCAGAGTACATCATGAGGAACGCTGGGCTGGAAGAAGCACAAGCTGGACTCAAGATTGCCGGGAGAAATATCAATAACCTCAGATATGCAGATGACACCACCCTTATGGCAGAAAGTGAAGAGGAACTCAAAAGCCTCTTGATGAAAGTGAAAGAGGAGAGTGAAAAGGTTGGCTTGAAGCACAACATTCAGAAAACGAAGATCATGGCATCTGGTCCCATCACTTCATGGGAAATAGATGGGGAAACAGTGGAAACAGTGTCAAACTTTATTTTTGGGGGCTCCAAAATCACTGCAGATGCTGATTGCAGCCATGAAATTAAAAGACGCTTACTCCTTGGAAGGAAAGTTATGACCAACCTAGATAGCATATTAAAAAGCAGAGACGTTACTTTGCCAATAAAGGTCCGTCTAGTCAAGGCTATGGTTTTTCCCGTGGTATGGATGTGAGAGTTGGACTGTGAAGAAAGCTGATCGCCGAAGAATTGATGCTTTTGAACTATGGTGCTGGAGAAGACTCTTGAGAGTCCCTTGGACTGCAAGGAGATCCAACCAGTCCATTCTGAAGGAGGTCGATCCTGGGTGTTCATTGGAAGGACTGATGCTAAAGCTGAAACTCCAATACTTTGGCTACCTCATGCGACGAGTTGACTCACTGGAAAAGACTCTGATGCTGGGAGGGATTGAGGGCAGGAGGAGAAGGGGACGACAGAGAATGAGATGGCTGGATGGCATCACTGACTCGATGGACATGAGTTTGAGTGAACTCCGGGAGTTGGTCATGGACAGGGAGGCCTGACGTACTGATTCACCGGGTCGCAAAGAGTCGGACACGACTGAGCGATTGAACTGAAGGGTGTTCCTTTAGGCACCGAGTTTTCATAATGGGTTTACTTTGATTTGTTTTGCAAGTATCAGAGCAGTTGTCACTTCACACACGCTGTGTTCAAGCTGCTCTTTTAGGGGGACTGATAGGGCCAGACGTGCGCCTCTGTTCTCAGCATCCTTTTGTGCCCCTCTGCTGAGGTTTGCTGTAGGGACTTGAAAGGGATTCAGCAAGAGAGAGTGCTGGGTATGCCTTGCAGGTGGGTTGAATGTTCTCCCAGCCACACAGTTCACTGGTGATTCTGGGACGCATGGCCCAGAGAACCTTGACTTTCTTCTCTGCCCTCTGATCTTGACCTCAGACAAACTTGAGCAAATCAAGCAGAAACTATCATGAACAGGAACTTTATAGCTGTAATTGGACTTGGAACAAATCAAATTTCATAGATCTTGTGTTAGGGCTTTTCTGAGAAACAGAACCAACAGGATATTTTTATTATATTATATATGTTTATATATCATATTCTAAGGAATTTTCTTATGCAGTTATGGACACTGACATGTCCCAAGATATATCGTTGGCAAGCTGGAGACCCAGGAGAAGCAGTGGTGTAATTTCAGTCCAGAGATTAGCAGGCTCAGTGGCTCAGATGGTGAAGAATCTGCCTGCAATGCAGGAGACCCAGGTTCAATTCCTGGGTTAGGGAGATCCCCTGGAGAAGGGAATGGCAACCCACTCCAGTATTCTTGCCTGGAGAATTCCATGGACAGAGGAGCCTGGTGGACTACAGTCCGTGGGGTCACAAAAAGTCAGATATGACTGAGCGATGAACACAGCCTAGAAAGAGCCAGTGTTTCAGTTTGAGTTCAAAGGTAGGAAAGAGCTGATGTCAGCTGGAGGGCAGTCAGGCAGGAGGAATTCTGTCTTACCCTAGGGAGAGTCAGCCTTTTTGTTCTATTCAGACCTTCTATGGATTAGATAGGCCCGCCCACATCATGGAGGGGGAATCTGCCCTACTCAGTCTACCGATTTAAATCTTAATCTTATCCAAAAACACTGTCACAGAAACAACCCAGAATAATGTTCGGCCAAATATCTGGGTACCCCACGGCTCAGTCTAGGTGACAAATAGCCATCACATATCCTAGCAAAGGCTGACACTTACTGGGTAGTTGTTCTGTGCCTGGCAGGCTTCCAGGCACTGCTCTGGAAACTCATTTTGTTCTTGGCACACCCCTGCTGGGCAGGGACTGATATCACCCTCATCTTTAAGGAGGCGCAGAGTGGGGAGACCTGTCCTCTCATGTAAACCAGGCATCCTTGGGGTTTGGGCCCAACAGTGTTATTTTCTGACCCTGTTTAACCTCCTTCACTGTGAGTTTTTCTCTTTTATTAAGTTCATTTAAGTAGAGTTTTAATGATAAAAATAACACATGCAAATAGTAAAACTCAAAATTGTACCAAAGCATAGTCAATGTGGATTAGCAATCACCCTTCCATCTGTACAGTTTAACCACTAAAAAATCATTCCAGTAAGTTTTTATGCACCTAATTATTTTTTCTGAAAATCCACTTATGGGACCATACCGTATACCCTAATCTGCTTTTTAAAAATTAACAATATTATGATTGCTTCATTGCAGTACATAGGATGTTGCCTTATGCTTTGAAATGGCTTCATAGTTGCTCATTGTTTGGCTGTATTATTATCATCTTCCATTTATTTTTGTTCTCAGATATAATAGGTTTTTTTTTTTGGTAACAAACATTGTGCAATTCCTCCTTTATTAACCAGAAATTAATAGGTAATGAATCCTTCTAAATACATCATCTTAGAAGTAACAATGGAATGCCTTATTGTAATGTAAAGGAGAAACGAAAGTAAAATGATGGAGCCTAAGTCTGGTTGTAGCTTCATGGACCTGGCCTCAATAGAGTGTGTAGCGAGGAGGCAGGTGCTGCCCCTGTGGATAGGGTTGCTGTGCAGGTATTAGCTCTAAGGGCAGTTAACCATCCTGGCCTCTCAGCGGCCAAGAGCGAGCCACTGTTTTTGCCAGTCCCCTCTTGACAGTTGCTTTGTTTCCAGTGTTTGCTCTTTAACAGTGCCCCAAGGAACAACATTCTTGCATGTATGTCTTTTGGGTCACTTATTTCACATGTCTGTGGGCTAACAACTTAGGATTTGGTGTGCATCGCAGCACAGCCCTCCAGCCTGCACCTATTAAGTGCCCAGCATCCATGTGGGGAGGCGGGGGTCTTTGGGTTTGATTGACCATTTTCATCATGGTTAATCAGATAGTCATACAAAATGGTATTTCGTCTTATTTTGTTTCTTCTTAATTATGAATGAGTCTGTTGCTCCTTTCTCTTTTGTCTCATTTTCTGCAAACAGCCTGCTTTTTGTCTTTGCTCATTTTTCTAGTGGGTTGTTGGCCTTTAAGAGGTATTCTGGAGATCCTATTGGGTGTACAGAGGGTAGGGTGGTGTGCCAGGGTGAGATTCTTTTACAGCTCAGAAGAGGAAAAAATTTCTTGAAAGTAGTTACACAAATTACTGTTTAACTGTGACTGTGTCCAATAGTCACAGAAGTACAGGGTGCTTAGAGATTGTGTGAAGGGGATTTCTGAAGTGGCATTTCTAAGAAGGCTCCTGTAGGAAAGCCATATTTAGGTGGAAATCTGAAGGCTGTATAGGTGTCAGCAGAGAGGGAGGGGGGAAGGAGCAATCCACATGTTGAAGATGGCGTGAGCAAAGGCCCCGTGGTGGGCAGGCGCTCTGACAGTAGTAGCTAACAGTGATGGGGTGCTCGCTACGTGCTTCACTGTCCTCAATGCCTCTTGCGTCTGACTTCGTTTGATTCTCTTGTATTAGTTATCTGTCACTGTGTAACAGACTTCCCCAAAGCCTGCGCCATGGAAAGCAGTCTGGTGGTTCTTCAGGTTAAACATAGAAGCTGCTGTGTGACGTAACAGTTTTCCTCCGAGTTATGTCCCCAAGAGAAAAGAAAACCTAAGTCCACACAAAACTTTATATGTGTGTTCCAAGCAGCGTTATTCACAATAGCCAGAAAGGAGACCCAAATGTCTATCAGTTGATGATTGGATAAACAAAATGCGGTATATTCATACCAGGGGATATGATTCAGGGATAAAACGGGATGAAGTACTGATGCTTGCTATATAGCATGGATGGCACTTGTAAGCAGCGTGCAAGGTGAAAGAAGCCAGACATAAAAGCTCTCACATGCAGGACAGGGACCGCCGTAGAGACTGGGGCTAGTGGGCTCTCTGGTTCCAGAGGGTGCTCTTGGAGAACTTCCATTTTCCGTTTTCTTTTTCTACCCCCTTTTCTGCTCTTCTCTCTCCCCAGCTCATCCGCTTCCCTCCCTCCGGCTCTGTTTCCTCCCACCCCTCCTCTCTCCTCGCCACCTGTTTCTCCTCCTCGCCCTTCTTCCACTTTTCCGGTTCTTCCCGTCCTCCACTTCATAAAAACAAACACAGTTCTTTTTCACCCCCGCCTCTGTAGAAAGTTTTTACAACCAAGATGGATCTAGGTTGGCCAAGACTCAGGACCTCATAGGTAGAGACAACAGGTTACAGGCCATGCTGGGTTAATGTTCTTTGGTGTTTTCCAGCATGTGGAGGGGGTGAAGTTGGCCCGTTGTAAAGCTGGTCCCTTTCCCTATTGTGTCTGGGTAGCACCCTTCCTGTGATAATCAAGGGCTTTGGCCTGCTCATTGGGAAACACCGGGATTTAGCTAGAGAAACCTTGGAGGTGAGAGGATGGAATGGAGAGGCCTCCGCTCACCCTGCCTGCAGTGCCCGTGCAGGACCTCTTCTGAATTCTTGTGCTGTGCTGTGCTTAGGCACTCGGTTGTATCTGACTCTTTGCGACCCCATGGACTGCAGCCCGCCAGGCTCCTCTATCCTTGGGGATTCTTCAAGCGAGAATACTAGAGTGGGTTGCCATGCCCTCCACCAGGGGATCTTCCCCACCCAGGGACCAAACACAGGTCTCCTGCATTGCAGGCAGATTCTTGACCATCTGAGCTACCAGGGAAGCCCAAGAATACTGGAGTGGGTAGTCTATCCCTTCCCCAGGGGATCCTCCTGACCTGGGAATTGAACCGGTGTCTGCTGCATTGCAGGAGGATTCTGTACCAGCTGAGCTACCAAGGAAGCCCTCTGAATTCTTGGATGGAGGTCATTTGGGCAGAGAGGGGAACGGAGTGAAGAAGAGGCCTGTGGGCTGGGAGTTCTGGGAGTCCTCAGGAGGGAACCACCAACCTCTGGGAGAGGAGGAGAGAGAGAGGACCAACCAGCTCCTGCTCCAGGCACCTGGAAGCCATGCAGAGGCTTTGTTACCCTAGTTTACTGTCCAGGGAGAGGCTGTTTCAGACCCTATCCAGCCCGTCTCACTTCTGTCTCTGGTGCCCGAAGGCCTCTGTGGGCACCATGCTGGAGGAGGACGAGGGGTGGTGAGCCTGGGAGCCCACGGCATTCGAGGGCTCTCTGTCTGCCCATCGTGGTTTGTAATTCCTCCCCCCAACCCACCCAGCCCAGCTGCAGGACAGAGTAAGGGGACCATTTGTTTTCGTGCAAAATTGGGTTTTGTCCTGTGGATGCCACAAACTCACCACAGAGGGAGGAAGAGCTGTGGGAGTGAAGCTGATGGGCAGAGGCAATGGAGGTTAATGTGGTGGAGGGGTCAAGGAGTGGAGGGCTGGAGGGCTGGGAGGACCGGGGGTGTGATCCAGGAGGGGGATGGTCCAGGAGTGGAGAGGTGGGGAGTTGGATGGTGTCTTACTGGGAGGTGATGGGCACGTTGGGGAAGGTGACTGCGGACCTGATGCCACGGCTGGAGGGGCTGGACAGCAGACAAGTGAGCACACGCCGGGAGTAGTGTGAATCGCAAACAAGCGAGGACTTTGAAAGGCAGATGGAAGAAAATGAACTAGTGTGGCTAGAGGAGCCAGAGAATGCCAACACACAGCCCAGGTCCCCAGAGTCAGCTAAGGGTAAGACTCAAATGGTCCTCTTCCAGGCGGTTTTCAGCCCTAGCTGGATTTTGATCTGGGTGGTGGACCATGCACCTGGGTCATGTTCTTGTCGGGAGAGAAGGAAGGTCTGCAGATTAATGGTTAGAAAGATGATGAGGAAGCAAAGACGATGGGTAGGAGGACCCTGACCTCCCTTCTCTTTTGGTAGAAATTCTGTTCTCACGTCCAGTCCAGCATGTTAGATTTCAGTGTATCTGATAAGTATTACTCTTTTTTTTTTTTTCTGTATTGGAAAACCTCACAACAGACAACTCAGGTTGTCATAACTTCAGGTTTGAACTCCATTGCTCAATGCTATTTCAGTTCTATTTAAGTAGGGGTTTGTGATGAGTAGAAGTGGGAAGAGTCAAGTCTAAGTCTGAAGAAAGCCTGAAAGTGTTCTGATCTCTCCTTCCTTTGTTTGGGACAGGAGGGAGGGTGCAGGCCTGCCCGGGTGCGGATGCCGCGCCACCTAGTGGATCAGGGGAGCACTAGCAGCAGGAGTGGCAGCCTTAATCTTGAGACAGCCACCTGCCCCAATCCGGGGTTTGCAACTTTTGAAAGGGATTGGAAGAAAGAGGAGTTAATTGTCTGGAGAGTCTGACAGATAGGGCTGGCAACTTTAGATGTGTAGAACAGAAGAAATCTGCCCCATGCCTTCTCCTGCCTTGATCTGTCCCACCTTTATTCTCTTCCCATCTGCTCTTTGCTATAGTTCCAGAATTCATTTTTGTACAAGAGGGTATTATGAAAGCCAAGTATGGCCACATCTTTCTTGCTTAGACTACTTGTTAAGAGATCTTGATGGTGATGGAATTTCATCCCTATGCAGTAAACTTCATCCTCCTAGTTATCGGTGGCCGTACTTTACATGATTTTAAATTGGGTATGTATTAGTCGGGTTTTGCTATAGAAATGCTGGGTAACAAACAACTCCGAATTCTACAGGGGCTACTGCAACACTTATTCCTTGCTCCTGGTCATAAGTTTCCACGCCTGGGCTTCAATTCAGGTCTGTTCCATGTGTCTGGCCCTAGGGCGGCAGCTGTCTAGGGCCGTGTTCTTCTCCTGGCAGAGGACAGGAGCTCAAGGGGACAAATATAACTACACAGGGATATTCAGAGCCTCTGATTGGATATGCTGTAAGTGATGTCCACTCTCATTCCACTGGCCAAGGGAAGTTCCATGGCCCAGCTCAAGGTCACAGAGTTGTGAAATGATACTTCATTCACAATGAGCCGCAGCAAGGGTGGGAAGTGAGGGAAGATCAACCTGGATTTTAGAAGATCCTCAGGTAGCAGGAGTGGCCTTGAATGGCAGAGGCATGCAGGTGGTCTTCAGGAGAACCCCGTGGTATCGGTGACCTTTAAGCCCTTTATCGTAGTCTCGTAGCTCTGCTGGGCTCGGGAACTGGGTGGGTGTTGGGGGGGAAGGATGTAGACTCCAGTGGCCTAGAGCCAGGGGTTGGCATACTTCTCCCTAAAGGGCCAGAAAGTAAATGTTTTAGGTTTGTTGGTTCTGTGGTCTCTGTTGTAGTTGACAGCAGCCACAGACAGTACCTTAAGGAATGGCTGCAGCTCTGTTCCAATGGGATTTTTATTATAAAAACAGGGGACTGAATTTTGTAGTGGACTGTAGTTGGTAGACTCCTGGTCTACACCTTCACGCCCTGATCTGTATCAGGATGTCAACTCAATAAGAGAGAAATAGCCCTTTTTAGTTGAGAAGCCAAATAAATAAATAAATTCAAAGGGCTTCTGGTGGGTCCCGTAATACCCCACCCGCTCAGCATTGTTAAGCCATGAGCAGTTGGTCCATATGGTTGGATTCTCTGGGAAGCCAGAGCTTATTGTTTTTAAGCATGAGCTCTTATTTCACTTGACCCATTTTCAGTAGAAATGGCTGGAAGGGTATTAGAAATTCCTTGGGCTTTCCTAGAATGGTGGGGAAGGTGATTAACCTTTTAGGTAGATTCAGATGCATCTTTTATGAACAGTGTGGTGGAAGATTTTGGAGATATGTCCAAAGATGGTAGGTGTGCCTAGTGACATTTTTTTTTTTAACATTCTTTGTGGTTACATTTTTTGTGTGTGAGTAACCGCTTCATTGAAGTAGAATTCACATACCATGTAATTCACCCATTTATAACGTATAATTTGATGGTTTTTAGTATGTTCACAGGGTTGTGCAGTCATCACCACAGTCAATTTTGGAACATTTTCATCTCCCTAAAAAGACACTCCATGCCCTATAGCTGTCACTCACCAATACACTCACATGTCCCCCAGGTGGGGCTGCATTTTTAATAAGCTTTCAGGAAGTCACTTCTTGGTTTCTGCCATCCTTGTTTTCCTTTGCTCATCCCTGGCCTTGGAGAGCAGAGCAAGAGATTTTCTTGGGTAGTCATCTGGGCTATTCAAGTGCACACTGAACAGAAACTTTAACTGCTCATGACACTTGTGTATCATACCAACGTCACCTGATGAGATAACTTAAAATTTTTTTCCTTTATTATATTTAATAAAGCTTTATATATCTTCATTTGTATTCTTCTTTGTAAAAAATTATCTTTTGTAATTTTCTATTAATACATTTTGAATTTGTGTTGGTTTTGAAACCTGGTTCAAGTAACATGGAATTGTTTCATGCCTAGGTTTTATTGTTTTATCTATTTTAACTGCTTATTATCAGGCTGTAGTGAACTGTTTAGGGATGAGTTTGAAGTCTTTTAATATCCACATGATCTCATGTGGTGTTTTGAAAAACTAACCATTGTTCATTTATAAACAGAATTTCCTGTTCAGGAAGTTAATTTAGATTAACAATAAAACAGTTGACTGCATTGAATGGTAGAGGCACAGTAGGTATTTTGGGATCACAAATTTTTGTTCTATTAATAAAGTCTCTGTGATATGGCACATAATTCTTTACCTCAAAGTTTATCACCTATGTTAGCTGACTTCCACTGTCCCCTGGTAAAGGGCTGACTTTGGGAAGGAGAAGACAGACAGAAGGGCTGGGCTGTGAACTCTGGCAGCTGCTCAGAGTGAGGGTCTGAGAGAGTCTAACTATACATTCCAGGTGTGTAAACATATTTGGAAGTCAGAAAGCAAATGTAAGTGTGAAAGAGTTAATTTGAAAACAGGAAATTGGATCTGAACCCCCAGATTGGAGCAACAAAACCCTTGGGAGGAGCGAGAATAGTGAAATGAAGTTTAAGCAAATCACCCTATTTTTGCTGATAATGGGAGAAATAACGGATTCATCTCCTAGTGTTAATAATTGGGTGGGAACTACCTTCATCAGTAAGGCTTCGGCTTTGCTGCAGAGAACAGTGCCTTCTCTTCACAGGGTTTATTTTTCTTTCACATAAAAGAAGTTCAGAGGGAGGCTCTGCAGTGCTGGTGTAACCCTTCTGTCCTCAAAGGTCCAGGCTTCTCCTGTCCTTCAGTTACCCCATACTCATGCTTTTTATCCTCAAAGTCACCTCATGTTCTCAGAAGGCTACTGAGGTTCCAGCTGTCATGTCCAAATTCCAGACTCTAGAAAGGCAGCCTTTAGAAAAGCCTCTCCACAACCACTGCTTACATCTCAGTGACCAGAACTAAACACTCTTGGTCACACCTTGCTATAAGGGAGGCTAAGAAATGAGTCTTCCCAGGTCTTTGATACTAAGGAAAGTGGGAGAGTGTGGGTGACTGGGAAGCCACTAGCATCATAAGATGTCATATTTTAACACTAGAATGTGAACCATTCAGATCAGTGTTTCCTTCTCTTTCACATCATGACCCCCCACAAGAAAATGATAGTGTTTGCGTAGCGCAAAGGGTGAATGGTGATGGTAACTCAGAGTTGGAGGCCACCCTGCACATTGCTTGGCACCCTCTATTTCCAACACTTGAAGAAAATTCTGCCCTAAATCATTACAAAAAAAAGAAAAAAGGATCTGGTGGCACACAGTCTATAAAACAAAAGAGAGATAACTAATGAAACCTCAAGAGAGTAGAACCAGCGGGAGGCAGGGCAAAAGTAAGACCAATCGTGTCTGACGAGCTCCTGTTTGAAGACAAAGTCTCTGAATGGGTCAGAAGTAAAGCTTTAGTGATGTTCTCTGTCTCAGGAAGTTTCAAAGCAAAGTACTCAAGGGAGTGGAAGTTGGGAAGAGGGGGACAATTTAGAGAAAAGAGAGTTATACAGAGGAATTATTTAGTCAGTGAGACCAGAGGGTCAGAGGCAGCATGGGTGGTGGCTGTGGCCACTGGGTCCAGACTCTGTGTTAGAAAACCAGGTCTAATAATTACTGTGTGATGTCGGTTCAGTTATTTAACCTCTCTGTGCCTTAGGTTTCCCCTTCTGTAAAATGGGGACAATAATAATTTCTCCTCTTAGGGCTGTTGGGAGGTTTAAATGCATCAGTGGAAATAAATACTTGAAGATGGTAGCATCTATAAATATTTACCGTTATTATTGCTTCTGTTTGTTGTCATTATAAAAAGCACAGCTGGATACATTAAAAAGTGTGTATGTGTTAGTCACTCAATCATGTCCGACTGTTTGCAACCCCGTAGACTGTGGCCTGCCAGGCTCCTCTGTCCATGGAATTCTCCAGGTAAGAATACTGGAGTGGGTAGCCATTCCCTTCTTCAGAGGATCTTCCCAACCCAGGAACTGAACCTGCATTTCCTGCATTGCAGGCAGATTCTTTACCATCTGATCCACCAGGGAAGTAGGTTCCTTCAAACCCAATAAAATCCAGGTGGTTCAAAGATAGAATGTTAAGAATGAAGCCACAAGAGTGCTGGAAGTAAATTTTGCTGGTTATATTAATAATCTTGAGACGGGGAAGGCCATCCTAAGAATGACACAAAGACTTAAGATTATAAAGAAAATGATCCAGGGAGAGAGTAAGTGGTACAAACTTCTAGTTGCAAAACAAATGAGTCGTGGTGTGAAATGTACAATGTGGGCAGTATAGTAAATAATTATGTAGAAGCTTTGGTTGGTTAGAGAGTCTAACTAGACCTATCCTGGTGATCATTTTGAAATACATAGAAATATTGAATCACTGTGTTGTGTAACAGGAACTGACGTAGTGTCGTAGTTCAGTTATATTTCAAAAACAAACGCATAGAAAAAGAGATCAGGTTTGTGGTTACTAAAGGTGAGGGGGAGCTGGATGAAGGCTGTTAAAACTGCCTTCCAGTTATAAGATAAATAAGTACTGTACTTATTTATGTACAACATAAATGATGTATATAAACTCATAAATGATGTACAACATTATGAATATAGTTAACCCTGCTGTATGTTATATATGGAAGTTGTTGAGAGAGTAAGTCCTAAAAGTTTTTATCACATGGAAACAATTTTTCTCTTTCTTTAATTTTTTGTCAATGTGAGTTGAGGAGTGTTCACTAAACTTATTATGACCATCATTTCAGTGGTATGTGTAGGTCAGATCAATATGCTGTACACTTTAAATGCATACAGTGCTGCAAGACAATTATATCTCAGTAATACTGGTGCGAAAAACTTGACTACCCGAAAATTAAACTTTATATAGGCATTCTTGCTGTAACACGATAATACTTGCTCCTAAAAAACTTCCTGTTCTGCAAAATTGGACACTAAAAATAACAGGAGTTATGCAACTTTGTAGCCAGAATACTAATGAAAGTCATACAGTGGGAGATAACAATAGTAGAGTGGTCATCTTTTATTAAAAAAAAAAAAGCTAAGTGCTCCCTGGCAGTCCAGTGGTTAGGACTTTGTGATTTCACTGCAGGGGAGGCAGGTTTGATTCCTGGTTGGGGAACTAAGATCCCGCATGCCGTGTAGCCAAAAAAAAGAGTAAAATACACATGACATAAAGTTTACTGTTTTAGCCATCATCAGGTGTACAGTTCTTTGGTGTTAGGTGCGTTCACTTTGTTGCACACACATCACCTCCATAAATTACCTCAACTTTATCATCTTCTGCAAATGAAACTGTGCCCATTAAACACCCGTTCCCTGATCCCCTCTCCCTCAGCCCCTGCCAGTCACCTCCCTACAGTCCGGCTCTGCTTAGCTGAGTCTAGCAGCCTCCTGTAACAGGATTCATGGAGCTTCAGCTCTTCTGTGACTGGCTTATTTTGATTGGTATATCATCCATACTCTAACGTATGTCAGAATTTTCTTCTTTTTTTAAGGCTGAATAGTATTCCAGTGTTATTGGAACTCCACATTTTGATACCTGTTTATCCACTGGTAGACACTTGGGTTGCTTCTACTTCTTGGCTGTTGTAATAATGCTGCTGTCAACATGGTGTACAACTATCTGGTCAAGTCCCTGCTTTCACTTCTTTTGGGTATATACCCAGAAATGGAATTGCTGGATCATATGGTAATTTGATCCAGTTTCCATGGTAGCTCGGGTGGTAAAGAATCTGCCTGCAATGCAGGAGACCCGGGTTCGATCCCTGGGTCAGGAAGACCCCCTGGAGAAGGGAATGGCAACCCACTCCAGTATTCTTGCCTGGAAAATTCCATGGGTAGAGGAGTCTGGTGGGCTATAGTCCATGGGGTCCCAAAGAGTTGGACACAACTGAGCAACTAACACACATGTGGTAATTTTGTTTAACTTTTCAAAGAACCTGCCTATGCATGTTTTTAGCTTTATCAGATATGTACTATAAACACGCTTATGTATTTTGCATTCCAGATTTTTTGGATTCCTCTCTTATATTTAATCCCATGTGGGAGGTTACTGGTTTGAGGGTCATGACAGAATTTTGATTCTCCAAACATGCTGTCAAACTGTTTACTCCAAGTGTTGTTCCAATTTCCACCAGCTCCATCTGTCTAAATACTAATTCAGCTGTGAGCACATTAATTCCAATCACAATGACGCTGGCTATTTTCATGTAAAAAATTTTCCTCTGATGATTTAATAATTATATGTAATATATACACTTTTAAGAGGAACTATCTAGAAAATTGGAATACCAAAGTGTTGTTTTTAAATTTCTTAATATGTTCTCAGTCACTCAGCTGTGTTTAACTCTTTGTGGCCCCGTGGACTGTAGCCTGCCAGGCTCCTCTGTCCACGGAAATTTTCCAGGCGCAAATACTGGAGTAGTTTCCATTTCCTGCTCTAGGGAATCTTCCCAATCCAGGGACTGAACCTGTGTCTCTTGGGTCTCCTGCATTGACAGCAGATTCTTTACCACTGGTGCCACCTGGGAAGCCTAGTTTAAACAAGTTCAAATGAATAGTAACCCACCCCACCCCTCCCTTCCCATTTTTTGAGCATTTTCCTGGAGGTTTATCTCCTAAAATTAATTTTTTCTTTTAAGATAAAATTTCTGTGCAGTTCTAGCTTTATGTCTTTGTGTTAGAATTAGTCTAATCTGTGATGTGCTATCGTCTGTTTTTGTGGATTTCTACGCCAAGCCCGTTGGAGTCACTATTTCTGCAGAACACTGCAGTTAGTTTTGACGTCCTGGGGCCTCCATAGCAGGGTCCTTCTGGCTTTGCTCTGTCCCGCTTCTTCCTGCCCTCTGCTTGCACAATGCTCTGGCGTGTCTAAGTGGACGGGGCCACATTCAGTTGCACAAGGTGGCACTTGAACCTCGCATCGGAGACCCTGCTTGTCAAGGTGGCCGCCGAGCGGCTCAGCCGTCTCTGCTTGTGCTGCTGTAACAGGAGGTGGTGTCCTCTGTGATCAAGCTACAGCTCAGAACCTAACACCCCATCTGCACGGAACTGAACTGGGGTCATTGTTTGTCCTTTTTCTTAGAAAGAGTTGCTTCTGGTGGCAGGTAAGGCCACGGCCCTTCCAGTGTCAGGTTGTGCTTCTGTCTCCAAATTCTAGTTTCTTTGGCGGTTTCTTTCTGCTCCTGTGCGGGTGTCTCTGCTTGTCCTTCCCCACGCCTGGAAACCCAGGTTGCTGCCCACAGCGAGGCACCAAGGATGAGAAGAGAAGTCTGGCGCTTGTCCCTGTCCCTGTGGGGCTGGAATGTGAGCGGGGGTATGTGTCAGGAGGTGGGCTCAGGATGGGGGCCCAGGAGAGGATCAGGGGTCCTGGTGTCCAGTCCCAATACTGCTCAGCCACGAGACCTCGCCCAGTTTCCCACACTTCTGGCAGGGCCTCAGTGTCCCCTTCTGTAAGCCAGAAAGATGGCAGAGGCTGGATCCAGCTCCGAGGCGGAGTCTGAGATATGTCTGGTGAAAGCAGGGAGAGGGCAGGCGTGTGGGAGGGACTGGGGCGGGGGAAGGACCTTGCCCTTTTGGACTGTTTGAATGTTGAGCCGCATTTATCTGTTTTTTTTTTTTTTTTAAAGAAAGCAAATTTAGTTAATTATCACAAGGGACTGTCAACCCTCAAATGTTGATGGAGAAGACCCCCTTGAAGGACTTGCTGTAGAAGCCAGCTCCCAGGTCCCAGCCTTGTAGCTCCTGGCGCAGGAGGTCTGAGGTGGAGCCGCAGAAGCATCTTTGGAGCCGAGTACAGAAGTGCAGGGTGTGCAGTGTGCTGCTGCCTGCCCCAGGACACCAGTGGTCCAGGCTCAGTTCTCAGGAGGGTCCCCCAGTTCTGCTGAAATGCCCACAAATAAGTGAAGGCAGGAGAAATGCTCTCGTGCAGGTTCCTTCCCTGGGGGATCCTCTTAGGGGGCCACAGAGAGTGGAAGTGAGTCATGTGTGGATTAGCATGGGAGGGACCGAGTGATGCCGTGTGCAGTGGGCTCAGCCCCTTCCTAGCAGGGTGCTTTGAATTTCTCTTATAACCTTCGGGACCCTGGTTTCCTGGTTTGCAGATGTGTTCCTGATCTTCACCCTGCACTGGCCGCTGGTTTCTTAGAGTAAGTGAAATGTAGGAATAGATACCAGCGGTTTGCATTGTTCAGCAAAATGTTTACTGAGCCCTTGCTGGTTCCCAGGCAGGGTTCTGGGTCAACAGTGGAGCGTGTCAGCCTCCAGGATGGCTCCTGGTGTGGGGGCCATGCACACCAGGTCTCGTGTCTGTTACAGGCAGCTCTGGGATGTTCAGCCGCCTCCTCAGCCTGTGTGCAGTGTTCTCTTTTATTAAACTAAAGTGGTTGAGCCAGTAATTTTTAGTTCTAAAGGTCCCTTTGTAGTTAGTGAAACCACATCTTTCATGGCATTCTAGGGAGTAATTACTAACACTTGAGTTCCTTAGGTAAGGCTCTAAACTATGTAACCCCACGGTAGAGGAGAACTTTCCAGAAGGATGTATGACAGGTACCAGTTGCGAAGTGTCACGTGTGTCCCCAACACCAGTATGGCCTGTGTGTGAGTCTCTGAGCCCATGCCCTTTATTCCTAATACCTCAGGGAAAAGGCTTTGTTTCCAAGTCTGTACAGAATGACTCGTGAGCGGCTCACTAGGTCAGCGGTCTTGTGAAAACTTTAAAACATGGCTGTGGGTTTGCCGTCACTGCCGAGGTTAATGGGTGATGAGAGGGGCTTATTGCCCCTTCCAGAACCTCCTCAAGCACAAACTGGGGTCATGTTCTTTGACTGTCACCTTTAATGTAGCCTAGAACTTTCTCCCGAGGCCCATAGTGAGGCACCAGGATGGGAAGTCCCGGCATACAAACGGGAGGCACTCACACATGTTTGATCTGACTCTCAGGTATTTTACAGAATTCTAAACTATCGTCCCACGTTTGATAATCAGGGAATCTCATGTGAAAAAACAGATCCCTGGCCTCTCGGAAGAAGGCATTTCCAGGTGCTAAGAGGCCTCCTCCGTGGAGGAGGGATGCGCTGGGTGTGGTGGCCCAGAGACTTTTTGGGTAGAAAGAGAGCTTTTGTGATACCCATCTACAGATGGAGGGACAAAGACCCAGATAAACCGCGAGGTGACTTTTGGGTGTCATGGCGCAGTTGGAGACAGGGCCGTGGCAGGGAGCCTGGTTTCCACACTCTCGGAGCAGCGCCTGCTGCACCCAGGGCCTCCGGTGCAGCCAGCAGGTGGCAGCCGTGGCCCTGCCGGCCAGCCTGCCTCGGGTCCCGGCTTTCCTCCTTCCTCCCGTCCTGTGCCCTTCTGTTCCTCTCTTGCTTTGATTTTGCCAGGCTTTTCTCTGGCCAGGCCTTTCCTCTGTGCTCTCTGCCCCATTTTATCCTTGCCTCTGAGCCACACCGCTGTTTTCTTTAGGCTCTCTGGAGCCTGGGGGAGCATTCAGGAGGCTGCCTTCCACTTCCTTGCAGCTCTCTGTTCTCCTGGCCCCAGCGCCCTCTGCTGCAGGGTGTGGGCAGAAGGCCCAGAAACCCCTCTGGAACTTCCCTTCCCCTCCCATTTGGGGGCAGCCACCCCTCAGAGTCTATAACTGTGTGCTTTTAGACATGCTGACTTTTTCTGAGGCCAGAGATCTGTATTTTTACATGAGAGTTTCTGACTTTTAAACATTGGACACTAATTTAGAGCCACAGTCTCTGCTGTAACATGTCAGCATCCTCTGGGGTCCCTCGTAGGTTTCATGAACCTGGCATGTGACCCATGGTGATGGTGGGTTAGTTGCTAAGTTGTGTCCGATTCTTTGAGACCCCGTGAACTGTAACCCACCAGGCTCCTCTGTCCATGGGATTTTCCACGCAAGGATACTGGAGTGGGTTGCCATTTCCTCATCCAGGGGATCTTTCCAACCCAGGGATCAAACTCATGTCTTCTGCATCTCCAGCATTAGCAGGCGGATTTGTTGCCATGAGCCACCAGGGAAGCTTTGCATCAGTACAAATGCTTAGAAGGAGGTGCCTCCTTCTAGCCCCTCTCTGGGGTTATGGATCTAACCCAAGTCAGGTGTAGAGTGGACACAGCTGAACCTGTAGCCCCTGCCATCAGGACCCTCTCCTACCTCCCACAGCCCTCATCCTTGGACAGGTGGATCCACTTCAAACCTTATGCTGTGGAGAAACTAGGAAGGGTTATAGTTCTGAAGAGGTGAAGAGCGCTCTCGCGTTCTGCTTCCAGAAAGAGAGTTAGTCACTCAGTCGGATCCGACTCTTTAGGACCCCATGGAGTGTAGCCCACCAGGCAGGTGGTGCTCTTTAAGAATGGTGGACGTTAGATCAGATCAGCGTTTGCTGAGTGGTTGAGGGGACATTCGTTTCCCCTTGGGACTTTATTCCTTGCTGATTAAGACCTTGGGTGATACAGAGTGAGCTTAAAAAGACCTTGGCACTACAGGGCTCCACCTCCCCCATGCTGAAGGCTAGACATGCCACCCATTGCCAATTCTTCCTCCCTTTGTTCCACGATTCATCCAGCACTTCCTCAGTACTTCCTGTGGCCGAGCTTGGTGCTGGGGGTTGGATTGGATGTTAAGGGGGTGATTCAGAGCTCCTCCTGAGGGCCTCACTGGTAATAGAGGAGAGACTTAGAAAATGCGTGTAACATTGTCCTGAAATAATCTGAATACATAGCCAGAGGCGAGAGGTCAAGGGAAGCCTGATAGGAGGTGACATTTGAGTGATATTTTGGGATGGAGTTTGCTGGCAGGGAAGGGCCTTCCAGACAGCTAGAGCAGCTGGTGTCAAAACCAATATTTGTGTAAAAATGTGTTTGGAGAATGGTGAAAAGTCATTGTGGCTTCGCAAGGGATATTGGAGAAGTGGCGTTAATAAGGTAGATGTGTGTTTCTTTCTCTCTTGGAAATCCAAATGGAAGATGGCCCAGGAGGGCTCCCTGCCAGCTTGTCCCTGGCACCCAGGGTTGCTCTGGTAACCCCCTAGGTGCAGCCCCTTCTCTGCATTTGGACAGTTGGATAGGGTCTGACTTGGAAGTGCTGTTTGCATCCTGTTAATCAGGCATATAGACAGACCTCGCTGCAACGAAAGCTGGAAAATGTAGTTTTTAGCTGTGTGGCTGTATGCGCATCCATACCTTGGAGGTTACATTCCTTTTTTTTTTTACTTAATATTTTATTATTGTTTTTAGTAAACACAGAAAACATGTTACAACTAGTTGTTTTAATTAAGAACTTAAAAACTAAAATTTTAAAAAGAGACTCTTGTGCAGCAGTTATTTCAATCTATATTTTAAATATCACTGGATTCTCAGTTTCAAACTTTTCAACATGAAAGGCAATTTTAAATTACCTCGCTGTTTCATAAGTTGTCTCAAGGAATAAGAACATGATCACAATGACATTAGTGAGAAGGAAAAAGTAGGACATCAAGTTGTTACAACTTAAAAAATTTTGTAGGTTCAAAAAATCATCTTTCCCTAAAGAGAAAGAACAAAAGGAAACCCTAACAGGACACAGGAAGGGACACAGGAAGGGGACTCCCAGTTCCTTCATATTGACTCATTCATTCTTCATGCACATTAAAAACACTTTAAAAAATCCTGTTCGTTGGTCCTCTACTTAAAAGGGGGGAAATACTGGCCAATATCACCCTCTAGGTTCTTCCAGATCTGCATGTGGAGTTTGCAGTAGTAATTAAGCATATTAAATACAAGTCTGTGTTTTAAAGGAGAGAGTCTGGCTTACTCAGGGCCTTGAGGAGTCGGGTTTCTAAGGCAGTCCATCAGTGTGGACCTGAGCTACTCCCCACAGCCTCTTTCTAAGACTGTCAGCTACAATGGGAACAGAACACTGGAGTTGGTGGATGAAACTATACATGCAGGAAGTGGTTTTAAGGAACATTCTCCACCACCAAATTCTCCACCACAGAAATTTCATCTTTAGGTACCTGCAGTGTTTAAGGATTATAATAACAGCAAGATTCACCAGAATCCCTAGCAAGGACATTTTGTACAACACATAGGCCTTTCTCTTACATTGTAGTGACTAGAAGAGCTCTCTGTATATTCATCTCAAAATAACACAAATATTTTAAGTTTTTTTAAAGCTCATGATTCTTCAATATGAATTTGCAAAGCTTAATATGATCGTGTAAGATGATACTGTGTGAAGATTTTACATGGAATGAAACATTTTTGTAGAAATCAACCATAATACTTCAAAGACCCAGAGTAAAAATATCAAGGAAATGCTCAAATGCACATCAAACACCAAATTTTCATTCACACATCTCTACATGGTAAGCTGGCAAAGTACTTTTTTCTCTCTTATCAGGAATTTAGCATTCATCCTTACTGTAGATTCCTGTCTCTGCTAAATGGAAAAAATGTTTCTCAAAACCACTTTCTACCCCAAAAGCAAATGTCCTGGAGAGAAGGAAACATGAAATGCTCGCATCTACACCCATACACACAGCAGCATCCCCTCAGATTAGCTTCTACACAAAACCTACCAGCTAGGAACCTATGAGGAATGTATTTCAACCAAAAGTCTGAACAATGTGCATCATCAAGGCTTTGTTATTGGTAAGTTCCATGGAGGAGAAAAGTAGGGGTGATCCACATCTCTAATGCTGCTGCTGCTGCTAGGTCACTTCAGTCGTGTCCGACTCTGTGTGACCCCACAGACGGAAGCCCACCAGGCTCCCCCATCCCCGGGATTCTCCAGGCAAGAACACTGGAGTGGGTTGCCATTTCCTTCTCCAATGTGTGAAAGTGAAAGTGATGTCGGAGAAGGCAATGGCAAGCCACTCCAGTACTCTTGCCTAGAAAATCCCGTGGATGGAGGAGCCTGGTAGGCTGCAGTCCGTGGGGTCGCTAAGGGTTGGACTAATAGGCAGCTTAAAATCTGTCCCCCATCCCCAGTAAGTAAGACAATCTCAATTTACTAAGTGAAATTTCAGATTTTAAATTTTAAGTATCATTGCTAAACTCTTCTAGAAGAGGCAAAAATCCACAGTGGGTGAGTGCCAAAAGGCCAGACTGCAGCAAGTGACTGGTACCCCATTCAGTTCAGTTCAGTCGCTCAGTCGTGTCCGACTCTTTGCGACCCCATGAAGCACAGCACGCCAGGCCTCCCTGTCCATCACCAACTCCCGGAGTTCACTCAAACTCATGTCCATCGAGTCGGTGATGCCATCCAGCCATCTCATTCTCTGTCGTCCCCATCTCCTCCTGCCCCCAATCCCCCCCAGCATCAGAGTCAGTGTCCTTAAAAAGTCTCAATAAAAAGTGACAGTCTTTGACTCAAAAGAAACTTCAGTACTACTTCTAAACACTTCGCTTACTGTAATGCACTTGAACTAAACTATTAATAAGTGCCTAGATGACTATTTTTTTTTAATTTATTTTATTGAAGGCAAATTACCTTACATTAATATATTGGTTGGTTTTCCATACATTGACACGAATCCGCCCCGGGTGTACACGTGTTCCCTTTCTTGAACCCCCCCTCCCACCTCCCTCTTCCCCATATCCTCCCTCCAGGTTATCCCTGTGCACCAGCCCCAAGCATCCTGTATCATGCATCGAACCTGGACTGGTGATTCATTTCACATATGATAATATACATGCTACAATGCCGTTCTCCCCAATCAGCCCACCTTCACCCTCTAAACTATTAATAAGTGCCTAGATGACAATTTAAAGAGAAAAGATGACCCTCACCCAGCCCAGGTAGTTCTTAAATATCACAGTCCACATGAAGTGGTACTTGAACTGAAAAACAAAAAACATTTAACTGTTTAGGAACTACCAATGTTCTACAATACTTTCACTATACATGGAATCAACAGTACTGTTGAAACTCACTTTTAACTTGATGTTCTTTCTCAAAGCAAACTACACATAAGGGAAAGGAATCTTCTGTGGCAAGCTGGCGTGACCTTACCAGCTATGGAATCTGAGAAGCTGTTCAGAACAGGAGGAAAACGGGCTTCACCTAAACTGAGCATAGATACTGAAGTTAAGCATCTGTCAGCCATCTAAAGGCATTTGGTGTCAGTATCTTAAAAGATTAAGATGCTTTAAAACAAAACCCTTATAAGAATATCAAAGATTTAGGGAATTCTCCTCATAAATAACCAACTGTCTATGGCTTCAGTCGTCACCCTACTGCTGAGGTAGGTGACCAGGATTCATCGAAAGAGACAATCTTTTGGAAATTCCCCAAGAAAAATCTTGCATAATCAGTTGGTTTCTTAAACTTGTGTCCAATTTCTTTTGATAGTTTTTTGTTTTGTTCTTTTCTTTCATTTACACTTTTAAAAAGAGGTGTCCAAGCAACTGTTCCTCCCCTCAAGCTCTGGCGGAGTAGCACCTCATATACTCTGTCATCCATGGGATCTCTGAGGAGGCAGGCTTGACCCGCCTATTTTTCTCCACATCAGCAGAGCTTGCTGCCTCTGAGCCGCCAGCTTCCTCTTCTCCACCTGCCTTCTGCCCTTGGCTCGTAATGCTGATTCCTGGATCTCACGCACTGGGGCAGGAGCACAGATGTGAGTTTTCTGACTTCCTATATCCGTCTGTTTCTCTCCCCACCCACGGAGGGCAAACGGGTGCCTGTGTTCTTTTATTCTAGTGGATGACCTCTGAGGCCTCTTGGTTCTCCTGCTTCCTCGGGCAGCGAAGGCACTTGGTGGTTGCTGAGGGTCAGTACTGCTGGCTGAGTGTTCAGGGCCTCTCATCCTGATCTGTCGTTCAGGTGTTTCTTTTACATCTTTCCCTGGCAGTGCTGGCAGCGCCGCGTCCTCCGCGTCCTCCATGTCCCTGGTCTCCACGTCCCCGCGGCCTCCACGCCCCGCTCCTCCGGCCTACGCGCCTCCGGCTCCGCAGACGGCAGCGGCGAGGCCGGGGCGCACTGGGGCGCCGGGGCCCCGGTGCCCGACGCCGCCGAGTCGTCCGAGGTGCCGGCCTGGCCCCAGTCGTCCCAGAGCCGGGGCGCTTGTGCCTGCTCCCGAGCCGGCGAGCCAGGCGGTAGTGGCGCAGCGCACGGCAGCACGGCCCGGACTCGTCCCGGTGCGGCTCCTGCTAGCGCGTCCTGTACCCGCTCTTCACGCCGCTCGCCGGGCCCTGAACTCCCGCCTCTCCGCGCCGCGCGGTCGCCTACGGAACCCATGACACGACACAGAGGCGCGCCCCAAACCCTGGAGGTTACATTCCTGCAAGAAAAAAAGCAGAAATTTGATACTGGGAAGGAGTCAGTAGACTCTGCCCTAGGAAGGTACAGGCTGAATCATGAAGCAGTTTGTAGGGAGTGGGGAGGTTTTTAAAGCAGAGCAATACTGTGATTTGAAAAGTATCTTTCATGGGACTTCCCTGTCGGTCCAGTAGTTAAGAGTCCGCACTTCCAATGCAGGGGATGCAGGTTCGATCCCTGGTCGGGGAACTAGATCCCACATGCCACACGACATGGCCAAAAAAAAAGAAAATCTGTGTCTGTCACAGATGGGGCCAGCAAGCTTAGGGCTGCTGTGACTGATGAAGGGAAGGATGTTGAGGGTGAGTCCACCTGACTGCCTGGATAAACCTGGCCTTTAATGGTTTGACCAGCTGAGGGTCAGTGGATGCCAGGCTCCTGTTGCTGGAGTTCTTCTGGAATCCATAGATGGACCTGGCAGGGTCTGGGTTCAGTCAGGAAGTGGATGTCCTTAGTCTGAGACTTCCCCAGGACTACATATTGTAGCTTGTTTTTGTATCATTTGTTTTCAGTTGGAGCATAATTGCTTTACAACGTTGTGTTAGTTTCTGCTCTACAACAGCATGAATCAGACATGTGTATAGGTATATCCCCTCCCTGTTGAGTGTCCCTCCCACCCTTCTTGTAGCTGGGTAGTAGTGTGGTTGGAGCTGTGGAGAAATGAGGACTGCAGAGAGCTTGATGTTTCCTTTCCTCCAGGTGGGGCCAGCAGTGCCCTTTCACACACTGACCTTTAGTAAGCACCACGGGGCTTCCTCATGGGGCTTCCCTGGTAGCTCAGTGGTAAAGATTCAGTTCAGGAGATGCGGGTTCAGTCCCTGGGCCGGGAAGATCCCCTGGAGGAGGAAATGGCAACCCGCTCCAGTATTCTTGCCTGCAAAATCCCGTGGACAGAGGAGCCCGGTGGGCTGCAACCCAAAGGATCTTGAAGAACTGCACACAACTGAGCGACTAAGCACACACGCACCCCAGCAGCAAGAGAGAGGGCGGGTCTGTTGACAAGCTGCTTCAGTTCCTGGCTCTCCTTCCTGCACTCTGGATGGGAAATTCGTCCTGACACTTCCCTGATTTGTCAGTGTGTCGAGCTGAACACCTCTACCTAACATGCTTGTGAAATCTTTACCTGTTTAGAACAGAAACTTCCTGTTGAGAAGAGCCTGGGAATCCTCCAGCATTTGTAGTGCTTCTGCTAGGAGAGGGGAGGCAGATGGAAGAGGGAAGGATATAGTTTACAGTCAGATGGCCGAGGCTTCTCACACACGATCTGCTGCTTATTTAACTGTGCAACCTTGACCTCCAAGGTACTCCACAGCGTCTGTGAATCTGCTTTCTCACATATAAGTCAGAGCAAATATTATCTACGTCTCAAGTTGCTGGGAGGACGCACTGAAGGCTCCTGGCTGGGTGCTTGGCACTGTGAAAGCATTCCTGGGGAATTCTCGAAGGCTCTCTTATTTACACAACCTGAGGCCTCAGATGTGTTTTCTCCATGCAGCAGGGGTGGTGTCTCCCTTCTCAGGAGGTTCTTGGGGCACCTGGCCCTGCACCCAAGGTCACAGAGATCTCCCTGGGTGGTCTTTATTATCCCTTCCCAATTCTCTGGGCCTGCTGGGCAGCTGTGAGACTTGCTGAAGTTTATATGGCAAGTCACATTACGGGAAAGTCAAATATACAGAATGTTTTTCAAAAGGCTTTTTGGCACAGCCTCACCTTTGATACTTTATCTCCTGGTCATCATATGCTTTAAGGAAAACGATACCTCTTGGGCCTGAGGGCCCACACTGTAAATATGTTGACCTTCAGCCATGAGAACGGGGAGGGACAGGGGAGTCTCAGTGTCCGAGCAGCTGCCAGTGTGCTCACAAGTGACCTGGTATTCTTAGAAGGGATTTTATTTTTATTTCTTGGAGTCCGTTGCCTTGCCCACCACCAAGTGGCAGTGACACCAGAAGATTCTAGCCCCTTGTGTGGGGACTTCGTGCAGGAATGTGTTGGTATCCTGCCCATCCTCCCGCGGCCAGGCTGGCTCAACATTTGTGCAGCAGGTCTGTGTTTAGTCAAGAGCTACCATCAGTCAGGCGTCAGCCCTCCTTGACCCCGAATCCCCTCCGCTAGATGGTGGTCATTTTATGGCTCTGAGGCCTCCCCTGGAGATGAGGTTGGTGAGAACTTACTCCCCACTTGATTGCAAGACACGGAAATATTTCCTTAGTTAGGAGCCCATCTGGAGTTTCTAGAGGGTGTTTTGTCACTAGTGGGAGATGGTAGAGAAATATGAGACATCTGCCTTGAGGGTGGGCTGTTGACTGTGGCCAAGAGGAAGGGAAGGAACATCACTCAGTTCTCTGCAGACCTTTGCAGGGTGGCGAGCAGCTCCGGCCTGGTGGGGGCTGGCTGAAATGCCAAGTGTGCTAGCCGTGACATTTCCCACATGAGGCAGAGAATCCAGAGCGTTCACGTGTTCCCTCTCCAGTCCACAGAGCTCCAAGTAAAATTCAAAATGTCTTCACTTTCCACTTATAACTCTTTCCTCAGCACTTGAAACACCACGCGGACTTTTTGAGTCATAATGTCCTTCCACAGTGAAGCTTTGCATGTTGACTTAAGTAAGAAGGGGTAAGCATGGGATGGTGGGAGATTTGAGGGGCTAGCAAGTGCCTTCCATGGGCTCCTTCTCAAGAAGGGGTGAAGCTGCCCACTGAACACTCTTGTTTACCTATGGTTCTATGCCTTTTTTCTTGGTCTGCTGCATGGCCTTCCTGTTAAACAAGAAGATGCTATGTCTGTGGTATAACCTTTCTTCTGGGCACAGGTGTCCACATTCTCCCTGAAGAAGACAGATTAATTCACTTTGGTGAGCTCAAAACACCATCCTGTCGAGGAGGAGGTGGTATTCAAACTGTGCCTTGACGGAGGGGTACCTGCTGGTTTAGTGGCTGGAATCCCCACGAGAATATAAGAATTACAGAGGCAAGACTGTGACTGCTGTGTTTATGTCGTGTCTCCTGTGACTGTGGCACTCAGGGTATAGTTGGATGATGATGGATGGATGGAAGGAAGGAAATGCCAGAGGATAAACAGGTGAATGAATGAATTAAATGAAGGCCAAAATCTTACCTATGTGGGAACATGGCTTGAATGGTAAAATAGCGGCAGGAAGGAATTTGGCATATTGCTGAACTTATTACTGGTTTGACCTAAGGGCAGGGTGATTGAGAGAGAATGGCCAGAGAAAGGGTTGGGAAGAAAGCCCAAATGACGAAGGCACAGGAATTTTGGCTTTACTTCACAGAAAGTGGGCAGCTAAACAGCAGGAGCTCTTTCAGGTAGGTCTGGCAACAAACATGCCTAACTCTAAGTTTCAAGAGTAGAATTTAAATTGGAAAAAGATCTCTGACATGGCCTGATTTGGCCTCTCTGTGCTGCACGTAAGTAGCCCAAGATTCTGGCTGCAAGTGCCAGGGTTAGGTCACTAGCAGCAGCAAGGCCACCCCAGGACCTGGCTCTCATCTGTCCGTCTTCTTCCCTCCAGACGTGTGCAACAGCACCGACCTTCCAGAAGTCGAGATCATCAGCCTGCTGGAGGAGCAGCTGCCCCATTACAAGCTAAGAGCCGACACCATCTACGGTTATGACCACGACGACTGGCTTCACACCCCCCTCATTTCTCCAGATGTCAACATTGACCTCACGACCGAGCAGATTGAGGAGACGCTGAAGTACTTCAGTGAGTGATTCCCCTTTCCTGGAATGCCCTGTCCTCCCCGCTTAGCCACGGGCCCACATGTGTGCGTGTCCTGGTTGCTGTGTCTTATAGCCTGCTGTATGTGGAAAGTACTTGAAGAAATGTGGCTGTGGGGTTTAGCCCCATAAAAGACCTCACTTGACATTGAGTCTTCTGGAGAGAAATGTTGGAGTAGTGGGAACAGGTGTGAGTTTTCATTTGAACCAGCTTTCTCTTAACCATGCAGAAGATTAGAAGATGCTCCCATTTCCCTCCTTACCAGAAGTACCATGGGAGTCCTTAGCAGCTTGTATTGGGGGGGAGCTTATCTGCATTTAAAACCCAAAATATTGGAAACCTCAAGACTACTCAGTGTTTATAAGACATAACACGACTTGCTGCTGATTTGTGTGTGAAAGTCCACTCAGCTGGTTAGTCGGGAGAGGCAGGATGTTGCTGCAGCAGCAGACTGGTCCTGCTGTGGGCTGCAGAGCTGACACCTGGTAGGGTGAGCAGTGTACTAGATGGGACCTTTTTCAGTGTGTTTGTTATGACAAGAGCGTGAAACCTGATTTTGCAGACTTGAAAAATATACCATAATTTTAAAAAGTCACACCAATGATATTTTTTTCTTTTTAAACTGATGTATAGTTGATTTACAACATACCAGTAATATTTCTGATGTTCATTGAAGAGGTAGTTTTGATGTAATTTTTCTCTTTAGAAATTCATGGCAGCTTTGTAAGATTGGTGAGACCAATTCTCTTTTGTTTTGACACTCTTGACTTAAAATTCAAGTTGATTTGAACCTAATCTAAATTAGTGTGACATTATTTCCGTATCCATGTATCATCATATAACCTTTTTTAAAGAAAAAAAAAAAAATCCTGTTTTTACTTAGTGATAACTAGGTTCAAAAGCAGCTTATTGTGCATCTGTAAAGTTTTCTATAATTATTTTCTCTAATACAAACCAATTTCCAATATTCTTGAACTTGTAAAATCATTAGTAATAAACAAGTGAGAACTCATAAATTTCTCCTTTAGCATGTATCTGGACTGTTTTCACGTTTTATCTATTAAATATTAATAAGAAAGGAATTTTGTTTAAATTGGCCTGTGTTTTAATACTCAGTGCAAATCCTTCAGTGTCTTTGTGAGCCCTGCAGATAATCAGTTTCGATAGAAGTAAAAATAGAATAATCTACACCAGGGCAGTATGAAGTACATTAGACTTGAACTAATGTCCAAGTTGATGCTTTAGAACTTCTAGTATATCTTGTAGCCTAGAGGAGGCCCGTTACAAGTCACTTTTGTTTACTCCTGGTATGGGTACACCCAAGGAGACATGGTATTATATGGAAAACCGTGTCCTGGGTGACCTCTCAGGTAGGTTTTGTATTTGTTTCTTTCAGACTGCTTCACAGTAGAATTATTTTCCTAGAAATCCCCGCCTGTTCCTCTTCTTTAACAGACTCTCCTATGATTTTATAGGATCCTGCTTGGCCATTTCTGCTGAGGGAGGCTCCTAGGTCCCTTACATACACACTGATTAATCACTTACAATCACAGTGTGATTGGAACACCACCCAGGGGTAACACTTCACTATTGTCAGAGACCTTTCATAGGAATGGCCTCGTCTCATCCCTGTAAAATGTCTATAGTTTGTTTGGGCCAGGCTGATTTTATTATCAAGGAAATTCAAGTGTGAAAGGCTCATTGTATTTATTCAGTAGCACTGATCTATAGCTTCTATAATTCTTTTCAGTAGACCTGAACAGACGTTGTGACTTGTTATTATTTGTTTTACTTCTAGTGATATGTGTAAAGGAGAGAGAAAAGAAAAAGCCTCCTGGTGGAGTCTGGCAGTGCGTAACACAAATTGTAATAAAACGACAAGAACTGAAAATATATGTTGACCAGATATTCTGAAAGTGTTTAGAGCATGGTTGCATCTAAGTCTCACTTTAACTCTCCATTTTCTGCTGTGGAACATGTGATGAGGGTAAAGAGGGTATTTGCTAAATATTAGTTAATTGAATGATCAAGCATTAACTTTTAAATACAGCACCCATAGAGCAGGGCTTTCAAACTGAGGTCCTAGATCTTCCCAGGGATCGAACCCAGGTCTCCTGCACTGCTTTACCGTCTGAGCCACCAGGGAAGCCCAAGGTCCTGGAACTACCCTCCAAGGGATCTATAGAGAGAAATTGGGGATTCTGTTAACTTGTAAAGGAAAAAAAAATTTACATCCTTAATTTCATAAACGTCTAACTGAAATGCAGCATTTAATTTCATTATAAACATGGAAAACAAAGCACAGTGGTATGACTGAGACCTGTGACCTAGTCACCAGTAGAAATCACAAATATCTCCATGTCATGCTACAGAAGAAGCAGATAGGGAAGAAATAAGATCTTTGCTCATACCTGCTTTGAAATTACTTTCATTATTAGATGTGCTGATCTTGTTATTCAATGTGCATTGGTAAAGAAGCACTTTTATCACAGATCTTTTTTTGAAGTTTTAATAACTGCATTGTGATACAGTTGCTTTCTTTATAGTCCTTTGTATCTTACGACTTTAAATCTTTCTGTTGAGGAGGGGTCTGCGAGCCTTGCTGAGTCAGAGGTCTGTGGAAGCACAGGTTGAGAGCCCTGCTATGTACTTGGTATCCTTTCCGGATTTCATCTGTGTGTTTACATGTGTAACCCAGGAGATGCCATGGTTCACACCACTGTGACTCACCCATGTGTTTTTCTTTGTTTTTTTATTTTATTTTTAATTGGAGGATAATTACTTTACAATATCGTGATGGTTCCTGCCAGCCCCAGTGTGTGAAATCAATTGTGAGGTGTGTGGGAAGACAACATACACCGTCCCTTCATTTTAGATTTATTTTCTGCATCAGTCAGGGCAGTGGGTGGGTATCAGGGTAAGGGGTTCTCCAGGGGGTTCTGATACACTCCCCAGGTGAGACTCACTGGATAATAGGCTCACCTACACCATCGCTTCAGAGATCAGAGCGGACACCTCGGGTGCCAGAAGGTGGGTTAATCCTCATCTCCTTTGCCCACATGTCATCCCTCAAAGGAGACAAGCAATGCTTCGTTTTTTAAATCTGGCCCTCACCTGGCTTGTTAAGAAGAGGCAAGAAGGCTTTGGGTACCCGCCTTTACCCCGTGGTAGAATGACCTTTTCAGATGGATTTCAACAGTCCAGTGGATGTTCACCCCTGCAGAGTCTGAGGGACACACAATGTAAAAACGACCTACACAACAAATGAACCTGATGGTCCAACAAGAAGAAAGGGTAGTCTTACTGTGTGCCAGGCACAGTTTTTAAATTCTTTACAGATATCTCAGTTACTTCCCACAGTGACCACTGAATAAAGAACTCTCGCTGTCCCCCATACTATTAATGAGGACACTGAGGCTCAGGGAAGTTAAGTTTGCCCCAAATCACACAGCTAGTAAGGTGGGGTCCTTTTTTTTCCCCATTTTATTTATTTTTTAGTCGAAGGATAATTGCTTTACAGAATTTTGTTGTTTTCTGTCAAATATCAACATGAATCAATCACAGGTATACATATGTCATGTTGGGATTCTGAGTTTCCAACCTGGATTGTCTGGTCTAACTTTATGTCTTAATTAATCATTCTCTCAGAGAAGCTAAATAAGAAAAAAGATTCTGTTAAAGAATAAAGTTCATTTAGTAAACATAAAAAATGCACACCCTGTTTTAGAATGTAGCTTATTTGTTCATGAAAATGTGTCTGACATATTCAAAATTGATTTTTTTTTCAAAAGGTTGTTGTCCCAAGTGACACTTAGCCTGATGTAGCTTAGTTTCAAGATGAGGTTTCCTTCTTTCCTGCAATTTTTCCCCCTGCATCCTGTGGTCTCTAGGTCGTGCTTCCTGAATTCAGGTGGAAATGACTGTGTGCTCTAGATTTTTATAGTCACAAAATATTCAGTGGACCCCAGCCATGAGGATTGCTACATATCTACGGTATGTAGATAATTATGGCTCCCTCTGGTTCCTTTTCCTAGGGCCATGTTTTTGGCAACTTTTTGGTTAAAGAGCATTTGTCAAGAAACGAAATCTCTGTGTCTCGAGTGCAAATGATCTGCTGACGACTTCAACAGAACAATCCTTTCCCTAAGAAGAGAAGTGTTGTTAGTCACTCAGTCGTGTCCAACTCTTAGCGACCCCATGGACTATAGCCCACCAGGTTCCTCTGTCCATGGAATTCTCCAGACAAGAATACTGGAGTGGGTAGCCATGCCCTTTTCCAGGGGATTTTCTTGATCCAGGGATTGATCCCAGTTCTCTTGCATTGCAGGCAGATTCTTTACCATCTGAGCCACCAGGGAAGCGCCAAGAAGAGGTTGTAAAGCAGATGAGAGTTTCAAGACATCACCTCATTTTTTGCTTTTGCCATGAACTATTAATGAATCAGTCAACAAATATTTATTGAATGACTAGTATGTACCTGTAATCTTTTGTGAGCTTGACTTTGTTTGAGTTCAAGTTGATGTTTTCTGGCTAAGGAAGTATAAACATCTGATTACTGATTTTCTTTCACTACCTAATCTGGGACTTTGCACCGGGTGGGGCCGACAGAGGATGCTCTCAAGGCCCTTGGCTGGCATCCTGTACCAAGTTGTCTACCTTGCTTGTGTGGAAGGAGTGGATGGGGTCTGGGCAACCGTAGTTAATCCAGCTCCCCGTCCCATTTTAATTTTGTAAAATTTAATTCAACAACAACAAAGAATCAAAGACCATTCATCTAGTCCCGCTTTTACTGTACAGCCCATGTCTGCTTCATGTTTAAAAAGGCTGAAGTCCGCCTAGTGCCTTGCATGAAATATGTACTTGCTGCTGCTGCTGCTGCTGCTGAGTCGCGTCAGTCGTGTCCGACTCTGTGCGACCCCATAGACAGCAGCCCACCAGGCTCCCCCATCCCTGGGATTCTCCAGGCAAGAACACTGGAGTGGGTTGCCAAACATGCAAAAGTATCTTCTAAGTTGAAACACAAGTTTTTCTCTTTTTTTGCAAAGACAAAGCAAAATTACAAACAATGTATAGGATAGAAAGATCACTTTGTTGCCACTTTCCAGAGACTGCCTTCATCTAACTAAAATCCTAAATGAAGTGAAGTGAAAGTCATGAAAGTCGCTCAGTTCCAGGACTCTGTGCAAGTTGCTCAGTCGCTATACAACTCTTTGCGACTCCATGGACTGTAGCCCACCAGGCTCCTCTGTCTGTGGAATTCTCCAGGCAAGAATACTGGAGTGAGTAGCCGTTCCCTTCTCAACCCAGGGATCTTCCCAACCCAGGGATCGAACCCAGGTCTCCCACATTGTAGGTGGATTCTTTACCATCTGAGCCACCAGGGAAGTCCAAAATCCTAAGTGAAACAAAAATAAAAGACTCCACAGTATGCACTGAGCCCTTACAAACTGAATTAAATTACACACAATGCTGACCTTCTAAAGGGAGGGATTACAAGTTATAGGAGGTGTGACCTAAGAGAAAACATGGTGTGTTTGTGTTTATGTGTGCAGGAGGGGTGCGTGTGGAGCACTGACAAACACTGTGGTGGGTGGGGTTGAAAGAAGGAAGGAAAGGTGAATGATGGGTGTTGGGAAGATTGTACAGAGGGTAGAGAAGGGATCTGATTGCTGGGGAAAACCTTTCATTATCCTTTGGACAAATAACACTAAAATGTATACGTTATGGTATATTATAAACAGTTGCCTTGAGTTTTCTCATGTAAATGCTCTCCTACTAGTTGTGTCCTTGCTGCCATTCTCAAGACCTCAGGCCACTTTGTTTGCAGGTGAGGACCTGAGGGAGCCCTGGAATTGTGCCTTCTCCCCTCTCACGCTCACTCCTTATGTGAGCAGGTTCTTCCTTGGGCCCATTTTCATTGCTTTTTAGCAGAAGTCTGCAGGTGGACTTCTGCAGACAGAGAAGCTCTGGCTGCACAGTCACTTGCTGTGTGTCAGCGACACACAGTCACTTGCTGTGTGTCAGCAACACACAGTCAAGGCCCCCCACCCCCTGCCATCCTCATCCCCAGGTGTGGGCCAGGGTGTCAGGCATCGGTGCGGAGGGGGAATAGAAAATGCTTATTTCTGAAGGTCCAGAGCAGCCACACCCATACCACACCAGGTGCTGACGGTACCAGGAACCCCAGTATCTGGTGAGCAAGACAGCTGGGTGCTCATACCAGGAGACAGATTACCCTGCGACCTTAGGCCTGCTTTGTCACCTGCTGCCTGCCAGCTTCCACTCTTGCTCAACAATCCAGATTCCAGTGTTGGTGTGTCTTTGCTTTTTCTTTAAAGAACAAAAATGGTTGGCAAGCAATCCTGTACGGATTGATTGTTTTCCTTTTCAAGGGAATCCGGCATGTCTAAGACAAAGCTGGAACAGACTCAGGTGGGTAATTGACATGACAGCTCAGCTTGGTAGCCCATCCGCACCCCCCTCCCCACCAGTGATGGGCTCAGGCCATAGTGATTCTGGGTTATGGTTTGTGTTCTGAACTTCTGACTTATGTTTTGAACCCTGGAACATCTGCTACGTGACCTGACCTGCTGGTCCCAGGAATGAGATGCCCCATGCAGCCCTCCCAGTGTGCAGGAAGCAAACTGGGAACCCCAGCAACGCATCAGAACTCCGTTTCTTCTCTGTATCCTCCTCAGGTGTATGAGTGGTTTTAATGAGGATTGCTTCCAAGCTGGGGTACTCTTTGTCTCTGTAGTACTTTGTTGGGTGCTGTCTCCCGCCTCTGTTCTGTCCCCACCTTATCCCTGGAGGTGGGATGGGTGCCTGCTTTTCCTGTGCCTGAAATGAGGTGGAGATGGTTTGGGAGGGGGTAGTTGACAGCAAGCTGTTCGTTGGCAGCCTGCCTTCTGCCGCGGGAGCTCAGTGACTGGCAATGGCAGTGTTTTAAAAAATAAAGATCAGAAAGAAAAGTCTGCAGAAGCATCCCATTAGTTAATTTTCTGCAGCTGGTGGAGGGAAGGCCTGCTTGTCAGCCTGTATTTCATGCAAGTCCCCCTGACCCTGTCAAGAATGGAGAATTAGGAAGTCCTCCCCTCTTCTGTCCTGACTGCCCTGGGATCCAGGTAGAAGGCTTGCAGTACTTCCTGAAGGGAGGAAAGCTCTGGAGACCAGGGGCATGTTGCAGAGGAGGACTGGGGCCCTGAGCGGTTCTGCTTCCAACCAGAGGGAGGAACACGGGAGTCACCCTTCTCCCACCTGCTTGTATGGTCAGCCACTCGGGGGCCCTGGTGTGGCCCATGCTCATCATCTGGGGTACGGAGGAAGGTGGCATGTGGCATGTGACATCTGAGACACTTCAAGGCAAACTCATAACTGCATCAGTTGTAATTTAATCCAAAATTGTTAGCATGTATTCATTTTTAAAATGTGTGAATAATTTATTTCGAATTCTTATCGCATACATATATATGCATCAGTTCAGTTCAGTTCAGTTCAGTCGCTCAGTCGTGTCCGACTCTTTGCGACCCCATGAATCACAGCACGCCAGGCCTCCCTGTCCATCACCAACTCCCGGAGTTCACTCAACCTCATGTCCATCGAGTCGGTGATGCCTTCCAGCCATCTCATTCTCTGTCGTCCCCTTCTACTCCCGCCCCCAATCCTTCCCAGCATCAGAGTCTTTTCCAGTGAGTTAACTCGTCACATGAGGTGGCCAAAGTATTAGAGTTTCAGCTTTACCATCAGTCCTTCCAATGAATACCCAGGATTGATCTCCTTTAGAATGAACTGGTTGGATCTCCTTGCAGTCCAAGGGACTCTCAAGAGTCTTCTCCAACACCACAGTTCAAAAGTATCAATTCTTTGGCGCTGAGCTTTCTTCACAGTCCATCTCTCACATCCATACATGACCACTGGAAAAACCACATCCTTGACTAGACGGACCTTTGTTGGCAAAGTAATGTCTCTGCTTTTTAATATACTATCTAGGTTGGTATGCATATGAGTATATAAAATTATGTATGTGTATATGAATTACTACACAGCTAATAGTTTAAAACTTAGAAATTTCATTATATTCTTTTAATCATTTAAGTTGGCCACCTGATATGAAGAGTTGATCATTGGAAAAGACCCAGATGCTGGGAAAGATTGAGGCCAGGAGGAGAAGGGGACAACAGAGGATGAGATGGTTGGATGGCATCATTGACTCAATGGACATGAGTTTGAGCAAATTCTGGGAGATGGTGAAGGGCAGGGAAGCCTGGCATGCTACAGTCCACGGGGTCACAAAGAGTCAGACAAGACTTAGTGACTGAACAGCAAACATTTAAGTTTGATTATGAGTCCTCTCGTAATTAGAGTCTTCTTAATTTGGCAGACCCCAATCTATTAGATTCTCCTAAATGCTTACAAAAGAGGATACTTCACTAACTTTGCAGCTCAGGAGCTGATCCTCCTCCTACCTGGGGGTAGTTGTGGCCACAGCATCAGGTTTTTCTATTCTCTTACCTGCCTCCTCATTCCATATCTGGTTGACTTATTCATAGCCACCCTACTTAAAACGGTGTTCATGCAGTGCTTTATGAAAAATATTAGTGACAGAAATGGAACAGTCACACACACCTACCCTCCCTTGCTTAAGATAAATTAAAAATATCTCCCTATTATATTCCACTTTCCTTTTTATGTCAGTTGCCTTATTCACTTGGTTGCCCTTTTTGTTTTCATGTTCATTGATATTCATGGTCTTGACAGACCCAACCTTTAACTGTTATTGATTGTATTTTCTTTTTGTTAGGATTATCACAAGCTGGCAGTGTGATGTCCTTTTAAGTGGGCTCTGATGCCTGATCACTCCTACCCCAGACCTTTTGGAGTGGTTGTTTACTTTCGTGCAACATGCTATTGCAGGCCTATCTTGATTTTTCCTGCCCCAAGACATGGAGTCAACAACTCTCCAAGAAGCCGCGTTAAATTGGCATCAGAAAACTGATCCGCTGGGGATGGGTAGAGAAATATCCCTTTAATTCCAACCGCCTCCTTTTTTTTCTTTCAAATTTTATTTGTAAATACTCCTTCAGTGTTTTCTCAGTCAATAGACTGAAAAAGTTTTGGAGGTGGTTGGTGCCTGGCTTGTATTCAGTTGCTCTTGGTTTTTGCTGAGCGATCCTGGTCAAACGACTTCAGCTTTCTGAGGCCCCTTCCTTCATCTGCCCAGTGAGGGGGGTCTTAGGTAGCAGGGGTCTGAGGATTGAGTGAGCGGTAAAGGGCTGAGGCCTGATGTGCAGTCGACACTCCTTAAATAGTTTTGAGTGAATGGACAGGGGCTTCTCTCAGGGCTTCTGGGACCTGTCCCGATTCCTGATCCGGGGGTGGGTCAGGAAGATCCCCGGAGAAGGAAATGGCAACCCACTCCAGTGTTCTTGCATGAGAAATCCCATGGACAGAGGTGCCTGGCAGGCTGTAGTCCACAGAGTCGCAAAGAGTCAGACACCACTGAGCATGCATGCACACCTGGATTTTAACCTTGGAACCATCTCTGCAGACTTGTGGATGGATTACTTTATCCTTTGGAGCCTATCACAGGGCAATTTTGATATAGACGTTCCATTTAAACTTGATCAAAAAAAAAACCAACAAAACTTGCTCAAGGCCCATAAAATTCACCCATAAATGATGCTGTTTCCTTACTCATTTCTTTATTTTGCATTTTCTTAAAAAGTAAATTAGAGGTATACAGTCTTTGGGTTTGATAAAAGTCATGTTCAGTGATATGTTGCTATTGAGAAATGGCTCCATCCCGCCCCTAGATTACCACTCCTGCTCATTACGGTGAACTCAATGCCTTTTATTATGCTGGAAAAAAACTAATAAATGACATTTCTACCTCATTTCCCTAATTATAGCTTAGAAAACTGTGCTCTTTTTAATTGCTCATCCTGGCTTGTTTCCTTTTTTAAAGAGTTAGAGTGATAAAGCTGATTGCAACTAACATTTGTTGCAGACTCGCGTTGTCCCAGGCGCTGTGCTGAGTGCACTCCCGTGCATTCATTAATCCCTCACCCCGTCTTTGTGGCAGGTATTATAGTCACGCCATTTAGCAGGCAAGACTCAGGTGTCTGAGAAGGTCACAGATGGCCAAAGAGGAGCCTGAACCAAACTCCATGCTGTCCGACTCCAAAAGCCCTTGCTCTGAGCTATGATATTAAACTGCCTGCCGTTAGTAGTCCATCCACCTATGTATCCATCCATCCATCTATTCATTATTTTTTGCTTCTGTGGTGATGTGGTATATAAATAAAATATTTTAAAAATTTGTAGCACCATGAGGTAAATGTGCCAAGCCTTTGTTGAAAAGTGTTAGTCGCTCAGTTGTGTGCAACTGTTTGCCACCCCATGGACTGTAGCCCTCCAGGTTCCTCTGTCCATGGAATTTTCCAGGCAAGGATACTGAAGTGGATTGCCATTCCCTTCTCCAGGGGATCTTCCCAACCCAGGGATCAAACCCAAGTCTCCTACATAAGCCTTTGTTGAAGAAGTTTCTAACTGCACCTGACTTTTCTATGATGCTTTATGGAGTTTGCATTCTTTGTTCCTTTATTCCATCTTCATTTTGAAAGTTCGTGCTAGACCTCACCCCCTGTATTGGATTGAACCTGTTAAACATGCTGATTTTGAGGAAACTGTTAACTGTCCATCGGTTTATTTATGAGACCTCTAATCATCTTTCAGAAGCACTTTAGGGAACTTTAACAAACAAAAACCTCAGAAAACCTTAGGACACCAGCATCAGCTCATCTGTCAGGAGGAGTGATATCTGAGAGGCTGCCTGGTGGTTTGCTGTGGTGTTCTTGAGAGCTGCCATCGATGGCAGAGAGAGACATGATAAGGACCAAAGGAAGAGAGATGTGTTCAGATAATGGGGGCAGTTACAGCAGGAATTAAAACTGTTGGCTGCAGACTTTAAATAGGTGAATGTCCTAGAAAATTTTAAATGTGTATTCAAGTTGGGGTCAGGGAGAGGGAAGGGCATATATAAACCACCGCCCCCTCAATGTACACACTCAAATAGTTTTCCTCTAAATTACCTACTACTCATACACACAGTTAGGCACACACACTAAAATCTACCCCCAAATCTGTCTTTCCTACTGAAGAGCCTTGCCATGAAGTGTTGTCTGGGGACCAGCAGCCTTGCTAGCATGTGAGAGCTTGTTAGAAATGCAGAAGACTGTGCGCAGTTGCAGACTTGAGGCATCAGAATCTGCACTTCAGCAAGAGCTCCAGATAATTCACGTGCACATTAAAGCCTGGGAAGCCCTGCCCTAGAGGGATGCCTTTTCCTCCAAGTTCATTAACTAGGGCATCGTGTGCCTTTGGAAGGATAGAGGGAAAGCCTCCCTGTTTGATCACTGTGGAAGGAAAGAAGCTTGCCCTCCCAGTAGTGGAAAAGAGTCCTTTTACTATTACTCATTCCCACGTTATACTGTCTTGAGTAGAAAATTAAGAGGAAAGCTGGACCCAGCTGGCACATATGTTGCCATTGACACCAACAGATGGTTACAGTACCCGGCTAACAGGCTGGTGAGGTTCCATAGGTAGTTTTGCTTGAGGGCAGCAGTATTCAAGGGAGATTTTGCTCCCAAGGGTCATTTGGCACCATCTGGAGACGTTTTTGGGTGTCACGTCAACAGAGAGACAGGGTAGTGCTTCTAGCACCTAAATGGGTAGAGGCCATGCCCAGGACAGCGCTTGCAACAGAGAACAATCTGACCCTAATGGTGTAGCAGTAGCGCTGAGGTTGAGCAACCCTGTTTAGCAGATGAGTTTAACTTATAGCAAGTCTAAAATCTATTTAATTTTCCATTACTCATTTAAATGAAATATTTCAAACATGCTAAATAATTAGGACTAATAAATGTTAGCTTCACTTTCCTTGTATTTTTTTTTTAATGTAAGAAATGAAACATTATTGTTTAGTCACTAAGTTGTGTCTGACTCTGCTACCCCATGGACTGTAGCCCAACCAGGCTCCTCTGTCCATGGGATTCTCCAGGTAAGAGTACTGAAGTGGGTTGCCATTTCCTCCTCCAGGGGATCTTCCTGACCCAGAGATAGAACCCTTGTCTCCTGCTTGACAAACAGATTCTTTACCACTGAGCCACCAGGGAAGCCCAAATAAAACATTCACAATGCGTTTATAAGGACAGTTTCAAAGTCCTATTCCCTCACTCCTTTCCTAGAGGGAACCACCTTCCTGAGGGTGCGCTGTATCCTCCTGGTGTATATTTTTGTACTTTGACAACACATTTAAGTGTCCATGAAAGCAGTCTATCTTATTGCACAAGCCCCTCTGTGATGGCTTTCTCCTCTATTTGTATGCTGCAGGCTGTTTTTCCTGGCATTTGAGCCAAGGCATGAACAGAGAACAGGACTGTATCTGTATGAAAATGGTTCCCTTTTCTCAGTAATTTACATTTCCTTTAGGCGGCGGTCAAAATTTTTAAGGAAAGATGTTTAATGGTTAAAATCATGTTGAGGAAAGAAGTTGCAGATTTTTAAAGGGGTTATTTTTCAAATGCAGAGTCCATAGTGACCCAGAATTAAGCAGATAGATAAACTTGTCCTGACATTTGTTGGAAGAGATGATGGTGATAAGGCTCCTGGCGCCACCCCCTTCCCTGCCTGCACGCCCTCCTTTCTCCCAACGTGGCACCTCTCAGCCCCTGCTCCCAGCATCCTTGGAAGACATTTCCTCCATCTCTGCATCATTTTTTTTTCCTGAGCCGGCCTGTTTCTATGGCAGCTGTTAGATTGAAAGATGAGCGGGGAGCGGGGCGGTGGGGCTGGAGTGAGACTTCAGGGTGGTGGTGTGTGTCCCTGACGTCACCCTCTGTGCTCCCGGATAGGACGGCTCTGGCTACTCCCATTCAGGGCTGCTGGCCGCTGCCGCTTTATTAGCAGGACTGCCAGGGTCTCTGATAGCTGTGCTCCTCCTCTTCCCCCTCCATGATTTTCCTTTTCACTGCCCCTTTTCCGTCCTGGCTCCAGACTGTCATTAAGGATGCACAGCTTAATTCTGGCGTGTTTGGGGATGCTCTTCTGCCCGGCATTCTGGAAGGGCAGGGGGGCATGGCAGCGTTTCACCTGACGTCGATGGTGCCTTGAAGTCCATTCTTTCCTCTGCCAGAATACTGACTATGCAGAAATTTATTGAAGCGGATTATTATGAACTAGACTGGTATTATGAAGAATGCTCAGACGGTAATTATGGCTCCTGCAAAACAGAGTGGGGATGTGTAGGGCCATTGTCTCCCTTCTGGGGAGGGGGTGTCCGGGAACCTTCCTGGGGAGACGGGAGGAGGGAGGGGCACTGAGCAGCACCGCATGGCTCTGACCGTTGCGAAGGCGTGGTGAAGGGGGGACAGCAGGTGGGCAGGGCTCATGATGGGGGGAGGCTCCTTGGCAGTCTGGAGATGGTGTTGGCGTGCTGGGCTTGTGAGCATTGCACTTCAGTGGAATTGAATTCTCTCTGGGGTGATCCGTGTGTGTGTGCGTGTGTGTGTGTGTGTGTGTGTGTGTGTGTATGCAAGTGGAGATGTCATCATCTATGGTCCAGGGACTAGTGTCTTTGGAAGTAGTCCTCTGGCCTTAGAGAATCCAGCTTTCCTGGGCCCAGACCTGGGAACCCAGGAGAGGCTGGAAAAAAGGCAGAAGCAGCTTCCCACCTGGCAGTCAGGTCAAATGAATTATCTTGCGGGATCCCACAGAGATGGGGGTGGGAGATGTTGGGAGGGGCTGGAAGAGTCTGTATCCTTTGCGTTTGGGCAGGGAGGGTGTGGTGCATTCCAGAGGAGACTAGGCGGAGTTTCTGTGGATGGAGCAGCCTTGGGAGATTCCAGACACCAGGAAATGGCACTCAGGTGCATTCTCAGGCCACAGGGGAGGGGCCTCGGGTGCCTAGGGGGTTGGCCTCAAATTGTATATGACACAGTTAACCTGTCGTCTTTAATTTCTTTTTTAAAGTGACCCTCTATCCATACCTTTACATAAACACACACACACACAAGAGGACCTAATATCTATATACTTGAAGGGTGCATTCCCTGGTGATCATAATGTTCTCACCCCACACAAGCCAGTAATAGGTAAGGTAACTGCTTTTAAATTGAATTGGGAGTTTCAGATCACTCTAACATGTCTACATTTGATTAACCTGAATGATGTAACAGGCTGGGACCTGGCCTCATTAAGCTGAAGAACTGCATAATTATCTCTGTATTTGCTAATTTCGGCCTTGACTGTGAGCCACAGAAGAAAGGCCAAAAGGCTTTGTTGGAGAGGATGGGTGGGTATTTAAATATGCCGAGAAACTTCCCCAGCTGAGCCCTACCATCCCCAAGCGTTAGATGCAGACATTGCCATATCGAGTCCCTGTGCATCTGTAAACGTCTTGAGTGATGATGATGGTGGGCAGCTCCCAGGGTTGTGAGAGGGAAAGATGACTCAGTTGTTTTCTTTTGGGTATATTATTCTTAAAGCAAGTTCCTATCTTATTACCCAGCTCCAGGAGACAATTATAGGGGTGCTTGTTTTCAGATTCCATCATTGACCTCTTGAATTTTCCTTGGTGATTTGTGACTTGCTGAACCCTCCATAACTTTTTAGAGTTTGGACCACTGGAGCACGGCTCATTGGTTACAGTGGAGGGCCTGTCCCGCCTCCACCTCCCAGTGGAGGTGTTGGGTGTGGCCATGGCTCCCCCGGAGCCGTCCTGGAAGTGTCGGAGGAAGGTTTCTCACTATCTTGCCCTAATTGTGAAACTGTCCAGCTTTGTTTACACCCTGGTCTGAGGAAATGAAGGCAGTCACTCACAGCGCTCAATCTGAAGGGTGAGAAGAGGCCTGCTCTTGTCTGGGTGTCTCTCAGAAGGATTTTCTTAGCCAGCCATTTCTTGGTTGAGTCTTTTGACCCCAGGCAGCCAGATCTCTCTTCTTCCAGCAGAAAAGGAAAACAGAAAAAGAGGCAGCTCATCTGTCCAAGGGTAAATAAATGTTGATGGCAGTTACTGTCTGACTGTATGCTGAGTGAAATATTTACTTTTCTCCTCCATACCAATTTGGATGAAGTGGAGAAGGCCACTGGGACAGAATTTGCTGGGACAACTGACATTTTCATAATCCCATTTTAAAGATCGTTAGCAAAACGGGGAATCAAAGGAATGGAAGCTCAGAACTAATGTGGTTTAGGAAAGCCCACAAAAGGGAGTGGGGAATTCAGGAATATGCTAATATTGACGGTGCTTGTTTATACACATCTGACTAGTTGGGTTCTTTTCCTGACCTCGCCAGGTTAGTCTGGAAATGGAGGCAGTGTGCCTTTGTTTTTATGCATCTTTAAAACTGCAAAGCTGTCTTTGAATAGCCCTTTCATCTCCTGGTTGTGAACTTCCTGGTGAAGAGGCCAGGTAGGAGTTAGACACACAGAGTGTTGCTTTGTCTCTCTTGTTATTTGTCATTGGAATCTCTAATGAGGGGAACTTCCAGGGAGCTTTCCGTAGTAATAACAAAAGATGAGTCAAATGTTTTTAAAAAGATGCAAAATCATCATTTAGGTTATAGTTACTGACTGGCACTTAAGTTGAAAGGTTAGCACCGAAAAAGTAATAAATACATAAGGGAGGGAATATAGACTGCAGGACGATTAGGGACCACTCTGTTAAATGTGGGCTCAAGAAACGGCTGCTGTTCTCTTTTGAGGTTTATGCAGTCTACTGACTGTATCCTTCTCCCTTAATGAGTTTTAGTTGTGGAGTCTTAATACTCTGTCTCATCCCCTCAGCCCCTCAAACACAGACTCCAGAGGGTATAACAGGGGCATGGGGCAGGAGCTTAGAATAGTAAGCAGTTGGAGAGGTTGATTACCCAGTACCTTAAAGTAATTTTTAGAGGTTTGAACTAGCCAGTGATCAACATAGTAGGACAGCAGTGGCCTGTGCAGAATTTGCACACATGCACTCAGCGTTTATAGCTTAGAATCCTAGCATCAGACAGGTTCCTGGTTACCCACATTAACTGTGTCCCATCTCTTAATTGCAGGAACTTCTAAAACCTGGCAAGTCATGAGTCACCCTATTATTTAAAAAGCATATTCCCAGACTAACTCCAGACCAGGAGAGGCCATGAGAAATCAGAATCTTTAGGGCATGCTGTAGGTGATTCTTTGCAACAGATATGCTTGGAGAACTATGCCATGGACACCATCCCTGGGTACAGGGGTCTGGAAGATGATTCTGTCTGTCATGAAATTTTAGGTTGTTTCTTGGCTCCACTGGTCACTTAAGAAAAGTATGCTTAGAATGAGTGTGAGGTCTCTTTAATTTTCAGAAAGGTTTGGGTTCAAGTATATGTCCCTGAGTTAAAGAAACAGAGTGCAGTTCCATAATTATTCTAGAAATAGGCAGAATGGCCGGAAAAGCACAGGCCTGGAGTCTGCCTTTGAGGCCTATTTTGCATTCTCTGTGGCTGTGTGGTATTTAAAAACAAAACTCAACTGATAAAGATAAAACTGGCGTTCTTCAACCACTCACGAATTGAGCCTCATCCCATCTAGCAAGTAGAAAGAAGCTCGGAGGAGCTGTATGAAATGGAAGGCTTTTGTAGACAGAAGGCAGCGGGGACAAGAAAAAGGATTATCTCATCTTCCTTTGGGGGACAAGTGGGGTCTCTCAGGCCGATTACCTCATTACTGCTGACCAGGAAATTCCAGACTGTCTGGCTAAGACTTCATTCCTGAGAGAGGCTGAAGCTGCAATTAGGTCAGGTATTAAGTCTTGGTTGACTGCCCACGGGGCTTAGCACAAGCGACTCCATTGGAGGCCTGTTGTCTCTGTTTATCGGCAGTTAGGCACATCCTGGGACCCCATAAGCTTCCATCAAACCCAACTCTCCCATCTGGAAAATGGGGACAACCCCACTGGGCAGAGCCATCTCATAGGATGGTAAAGGCATGTAAATAAAGTAAAAGCTCTTTGTGATCAGCGAAGTGCTAGGCCAGTACTTAATTTTATCTTTTCAGAAACAGTACTAATTACTAAGTTCTCTTTTAAAAATTCCTCTGAAAAGGTAACTGGTTTGTTGAACAAGGTATAGTGTCTTGACTCTGTTTCTTGCTGTAGTCTGTTTTGTAATCATCCACCCTTGTGTCCCCTTTTCTTCACAGTCCAAGTCTGAGCGACTGAGCTGAACTGAACTGTGTCCCCTTTTGCAACATTATAGGTTTGAATGTCGGGGTGGGAGATAGGGGTAGTTCATATTGATTTTATAAATGGAAACACTCAGGCAGATTACACAGTGACTGTTCTTACGACTTCTTATCCATGATGAAAATCCATGGCGTTACACATAGGTATAAGCATGTACGCTGTTCCCCGATTGCAGTGACCTCTAAAATGTCACCCAGGGTCAGGGTAACTGGTTTGTGAGTGAAGTTTTGTCAGATATTTTAAGCATTCATTGAGAAACTGTTACTAGGCTTTTGAGATGATTTTCTGACTTTCCTGCACTTGTGTCAAACGTATGTAAGCAGGCCCCATTTTTCATGTTTCTGGTGGGATGTGCCCCTGGAGGTACACACTGACTTTACCTTTCCAGACAGAGCACTCTTCTGAAGGACTGCTAAGAAGATTTTTTTTTTTTGAGTTAAATGTAAATATATGATGTAGCTGTGCATGTTTATCAGCAACTTTAGGAAAGCAGAGATAATGTCCTCCCCTAGCTGTAGAAGCAAAGGGCTCAAGAGCTGAGAGAGGGCCAGAGGGAGCGTAGAGACCAAGTTTTTAGAGCTTTGTCTCTCTCTCTCTCTCTTTTTTAAACAGCATAAGCCAGGGCCTTGGGGAAGTGACCTTCAGCGATGGGCCACCTTGCTCTGTATGGTCAGAGAAGTAAAAGGACAGCAGGGCTCATGGAGCGTGGAGCAAAATGCATGGGACACAGAGGGGCAGGAGACTTTTCACTGTGAAGGAGGAGGTGTAGCAGGAACAGGCCACAGGGGAGATGCAGGTCCAGGAGTGCCAAGCTCCTGTCTAAAGACGAGGGGCAGCCTGGGGCGTGCCTGTGCTGTGGGACTTTTTGTGATGATGGAGGCATTCTGTGCTGTCCAGTTTGGTAGCCACTAGCCCCTTGTGGCTGTGGAGTGTCTGAAATGTGGCTATTGTCACTGAATTTTGGACTTTATTTCATTTTAATCAGTTGAGATTTCAATGTAAGTAGGTAGCTCTAGCGACTTGCAACCACTCTTTGGACAGAGGAGGATGGAGCTTCAGGGAGATGCGTCCGTGGAGGTTATGTGAAACAGAGCTGGAGAGGACCCTCACAGAAAGAGGTCCCTCTGCCCACTGTGAGGCGAGTGACACTTCCCTCCTATAGCCTTGAACTTCCCTAGACCTGGGTCAGAACCCACTCCCTTCCTTCTTGCTCCGAGCCCCTGCATTGGTCCTCGCTGCTGGACAGCACACACTGTAGTTGCTTGACTGTTGGGGTGAGCAGCTTCTCGAGGGAGGGCCGGGCCACCCTCAGCTCCACACCCCATGTCCATGTCCCATGGTCCATCTGTCACCTGGCACAGGGATGGCCGGGCCTTCTTCCTGGCCTTTAAGTGTCATTCTGCTTTGACTTTTGGAAAAACTGTTCTCTCAGAGAAGATGAACTTTGGCTCATCTTTAACCTTAAAGCGAATGCAGAGGTAGATGAAGTTCGAGAATGCCCTCACATTCCTGCAGAGGAAGTGGCGCAGAGGACGGGGAAGGGGTTTGAGGTGGGGGTGGGGAGTATCCCGAAGAATGAGGGAACTGAGAGAATAGGGGTGACATGGGCAGGCTAGAGTGGTCTCGTGTTCATGACACCATGTCCTAAATTTGTTTTTAATTTGCATATGTATATTTTAAATTATATACTACAAAGAGACTTGGACATCATTTACTAAGGGTAGCTCAGTTGGTAAATAATCTGCCTGCAATGTAGGAGACCCGGGTTTGATTCCTGGGTTGGGAAGATCCCCTGGAGAAGGGAATGGCAACCCACGCCAGTATTCTTGCCTGGAGAATCCCATGGACAGAGGAACCTGGCAGACTACTGTCCATGGGGTCACAAGAGTCAGACACGACTTAGCGACTAAACCAACCCATCAGCCTAGGATTGAGTTAAGAGATGAGTATAATCAACTGGTAATGAGTCAAATCACTTAATAGTATTTTCAAATATATGAAATCAGCTCTTGTTTCATTTGTATATACTGCAGCACCGCCCAGTAACCTGCACATCTCATAGTCCATCTGATACACACGAATGAATTATGTACAAAGTGGAAATGTCTCCCTCCCTCCCTTCCCAGGCCTTAAGACTCACTGTCATTTGAATTGAATTAACAAGCCCCAATTTGATAACGTCAATGAGATTAAAGAAAGTATTCCCCCTCCCAGAGTGTATGCCTTTATAAACATTGTAAACTTATGAAGATTTTCAAATGTGATTTTGTGCTCTCTGCCACTGAATTCTTACTGACCCGACTTTTTATAAACAACACATTTTTACCATTGTAAAATGTAGCAATTATTTTCAGGTTCCAGAAAAGTAATCTGTCAAGGCATATGTCTTTAGGTATTAATTTTAATAAATCTTTATTCTATTTCATTTTCTGTCTATATGCACTGGTCTATGGTCTTCTACTATTGCCTAGAAAATCCCATGGATGGAGGAGTCTGGTAGGCTGTAGTCCATGGGGTCGCTAAGGGTCGGACACGACTGAGCGACTTCACTTTCACTTTTTACTTTCACACATTGGAGAAGGAAATGGCAACCCACTCCAGTGTTCTTGCCTGGAGAATCCCAGGGATGGGGGAGCCTGGTGGGCTTCCGTCTATGGGGTCACACAGAGTCGGACACGACTGAAGTGACTTAGCAGCAGTAGCAGCATGGTTTTCTATTCATTTTTATGGAGTTAGTGACTCAGTGTAGAGTACATTTTTAACTGCTAAGAAGGATCTGCAGCCTTAAGGATTCAAAGATGGACAAGACCAAGTTCCTGAACTTGTGCAGAGAATTCTTGCTGACAATCTTGCCTCTGCTAAAGGCCTTCTTGGTTACCTGAGGGAGGTGACTGGGCAGAGAAGTATTTTAGGCCTCCTGCTATAGCTTTTAGGAACAGAGAGACTTGCCACAGTGTAGCGGGGAGGTGGCTAAAGCCCGGGAATTGTAGAATATGCTGTGATTCTCTGAGATACCAGTGCTTCAGGTTACCTTTCAGAGGATTTGATGGAAGGACCTGCCATTTCACTGTTACAGGCAAAATCAGACAGTGCAAAGGAATTGATCATGAGATATGCAATAAAACTAGATTCTTTTTTTCAGGCAACTTTGAAAACTTTTAGGCTATAGATTTTTCCCTCCTTATCCTGCAATTAGAAAAAAAATATTTATAAATTTGGCTGTGAAACCATGGATGTAGAGTAAGAGTGGAATTTATAAAATGCAGTTTAAAAAGAGCAAATGCAATTTATTATTACCAAAGAAAGACTGGGATGAATTAGGCTTAACACAAGTGATGTCTACTGCAATTTTCCCTTTCCTCTTGCTAGAAACCCAAACGGTCTTTTCCTTCCTTATTCAGCACTGTGTCATACTGTTGTCACACTCAGATTTGTCTCCCTTTTGAGGCACACGCATAGAAGCTCTCTCATCGGAGAGTATTGGGCAATCAGTCACCAGGGCACCTCCTCTGCCAGAGCCCCAGCTTTAGACAGGTGTATGTATCTGCTTGAGGCATAGTTGGTATTACCCTTTGCAGTCGCTCCATGAAACTTCCAGGAAGTCACCAGTCCTCATTGCTTCTGGGGGAGGAAAAGTGGGAGAAGAATCTGGATGCAAATAGGTGGCCTGACACCATGCACCTGCCTACTCCCCTCCCCTCTGACTCCATAGCACCTGTCAGAGCCACCCCGCCCCCGCCTCCGTCCAGCCCCGCCCCAGTACTGGGCAGGGCCTTCCCGTTCCCGATAGGTGCTTCACCCACTCCGCCCCGCCTCCTGGCTCTGGGAGCCACCTCCTTCCGGGTCGACCTGTGTGACGATGGGCCAGTGGCCCTGTGCACACTCCCCATTTCAGCTGAGCCAGGGCACGTCCGTGGCCCCCACCAGGGCCCTGCGTGCGCCCCGGGGGCTCCGGCCCCAATGCCTCCTCCGGGAAGGCAGCCAGGAGCTCCCTCAAGGACAGCTCCTTAAGGTGATGTTTTGGCTTTGGGGTGACTTCAGCAATGTCCCTAAGAGATGTGGGAGAAGAAGAAAGTTTTGAGTATGACTGCCAGAATGAAGAGAGGAAGCCCACCCGGGAGCAGCAGGAAACCCTGGAACTCTTGGAGGAGGGTAAATTCTGTTCTGTGCTCCAGTCCGATCCTTTCCCTGTTAGCATCTGTACAGAACTGTCTGTTTTACTGGTTTCACAGCAGTCTTTTATTTCCTCAGTGGAGTAGAAGGTCAAGTACACATGTCTTACATGGTGACTGTAAAGCCACCAGGAGAGAAGCTGTGTTTCCAGCATCCTGGGACGTCCCCGTGTCTCCTTTTTTCTTTCTAATTCACACCTCCCTCCTGGAAGACCACTCACTGTCTTAACTTGTATGCCCTTTGATTTGTTTTGCCTGTTCTCAACTATGTAAATGGAATCAACAGTGTGTATTATGTTGTCTAGCTTCTGTAGCTTAACTAAGATCTTTGAAATTCACATTTGTTGCAAATATCAGCAGTGCCCTCCCTCTTTGTGGCATCTTCGTGCTCTAAGAGTTTTCATTGTTTTCTTTTGACAGAGTGAGTTTTGGTGGGTTGATAGAAACTTGAGTCATCATTAAATGTTTTTGTTTATTTTAGGAAATGGTTTATTTTAAAAATTATTAATCACCATTTTGAAATAGGGATTTAAAAAAAAAATAGAAATATTTCTAATAGAAAAATATAAGGGCCGACACTGGAATTACCTGGGAACCTACCACCAACCTATATCAAAGAGATGCTGCTTTTTGAGAAGAGGGAGGGTATTAAATAAAGGTACACCCAAATGCTGAGTGTGAGCTTCTTAGTTGGGCTTTTGGGGTTTTCACTCAGAGCCTAGAAAAAGAGATTTTGTAGAGGAGGAGGGAGGTGGGGTAAAACAGAATGTTTAAAGAGCGACTGTGGGAAGTTCTTTAGGTTTTGAGTAAAAGCAATCAAAAGGTTTTTTTCAAAATTCTGCTCTCTGTTGGCCTGTTGCCATGTCTTACAATAACTTTTGTTTTTTAAGTGGTTTATAATTGGCTGTATACTGAACGTGTGTGTCTTTTGAGGTTACTACCCTGAAAATATTAACACTTCACCTATAGGACAGTTAAAAGTATTTAATTGGTGAAGGGGAGTGGGGAGCAGGGGCTTCTCTTGTAGCTCAGCTGGTAAAGGATCCACCTGCAGTGTGGGAGACCTGGGTTCGTTCCCTGGGTTGGTAAGATCCCCTGGAGAAGGGAATGGAATGGCTGCCCACTCCAGTACTCTGGCCTGGAGAATTCCATGGACTGTAACGTCCATGTTGTTGCAAAGTCAGACACGACTGAGCGACTTTCACTACACTACTAGGTGGGAGCAGTGCTGAAGCCTGGAGCCCCACCCGGTCCTTCCCTGAAGGAGATGATGGAGGTGAAAGGAGAGAGGAGTGACAGCCCAGTGGGGACTGTGCATTTATTGGGTTCCTGGAAGTGATCAGGAGAAAGGCATCTATCTGTTCTAACAGAGCCAGGGAGGCCCAGACCTCACTAGATCAGCTTGTGTCCCTTAAAGCCAGGCCACTCAGCATGTGGACTGGGTGCCCATGTCACCTGGGAGCTTGTTAGAAATGCAAACTCTCAGGCAGCACCACAGACCTGCTGAGTCAGGATCAACATTTTAACAATACCTTTAGGGGATTCCTGTGCACTTTAAAGTATGAGATGAGCTGCTGTCTTAAATCATAGTAAGATGATTTTTCAAATCAATTATTGGCCATATGTTTCTAAATGAAAGGTTATAATAGGTTCTAGAAAAGTAGCATATATCCTTGTCAAGAGAAGAAAAAATACATTGTATGTATTTTATATATATTTTGAACCTTTTTTTTTTTTTAAAAAAAATGACAGCGAGATGATGATGATAGCCTCTGTTTATTATGTATTTACTATGTTCCAGGCGCTATTCCAAGTACTTTAAGTAGATTCATGCATTTAACATTTAAAATAAGCATAGGAGTTTAAGGACTGTTATGATTTTCCATTTCATAGGTTTATAAGAAGAAATGTAAGCAACTCATCTGAAGTAACACAGCTCGTAGGTGATTTCAACCTATGTAAACTGGCTCTAGGACTCTACATAGACTGCTCTTAAATACTGTGCGAGCAGTTCTCAAGGTAGGGTCCCATCTAGCAGCATCAGTATCCCCCAGGAACATGTTACAAATGCACATTCTTGGGCCCAGCCCCAGACCTGCTGAATCAGACATACTGGGGTGCGGCCCAGCAGTCTGGGTTTTAATGCAGGGTGCCTGATTCTGGTGCACCTTGCCCTATGCTGGGCATACCTCACAGATGCCAGGGTCTCTACTTTGTGATCATATTTGATGGAGGGGAGCATTGGGGACCTGTTACAGTTCTCTTCCTTGACTCTTATTTGTTCCCATCCAATTTCCCTCCTTTTTCTAATAAAAAAGCTTTTAGCTATCCAGAAGGTGAAAATAGTGTTTTCAAGACAGTAACTGCAAAAGAAAGATACAGTTGATCCTCGGTATCCATAGGGGATTGGTTCCAGGACCACCGTAGATACCAACACCCATAGATACTCAAGTCCCTCGTATAAAATGGCACAATATTTGCATAGAACCTACACATATCCTTCCATATATATTAAATCTCTAGATTACTTATTGATACAATGCCTACTGCTGCTGCTAAGTCGCTTCAGTCGTGTCCGACTCTGTGCAACTCCACAGACAGCAGCCCACCAGTCTCCTCTGTCCCCAGGATTCTCCAGGCAAGAACACTGGAGTGGGTTTCCATTTCCTTCTCCAATGCATGAAAGTGAAAAGTGCAAGTGAAGTCGCTCAGTCGTGCCTGACTGTTAGCGACCCCATGGACCACAGCCTACCAGGCTCCTCCGCCCATGGGATTTTCCAGGCAAGAGTGCTGGAGTGGGTTGCCATTGCCTTCTCCAGCTACAATGCCTAATACTTTGTAAATGCTATGCAAATAGTTGCCAACAGTGGTTAAATTCAAGTTTTGTTTTTTGTAACTTTTTGGAATTTTCTTTGTTTCTAAATATTTTCAATCTGGGGTTAGTTGACTGTGCATATATAGAGCTCATGGATATGGAAGGCACACTTCATTGTCAATGTGCTCAGTTTTCTTTGGAAAATAAAATTCACGAGACTTGCTCCCAGCCTGAAAGAAGTCTGTGGCTTAGATCAGGAAGACAGGGATTTGTTTTGGAATGCTTGGTTTCTGTGTCCACTTTTGCTGGAAGCAAGGAGTTCACTGGTCAGGACTCTGTTTTCTTCTGATCCTGTCACACTACCACGTTGCAAGAGAAGTCTCTGTGAATAGTGAAAATTTGTGCTTGATGTAGATGTAACTGTGTTCCTTGGATTCTGAGGTTGTTTCCTACACTGTTAAGAGTTCCTAAAGAGGTGCTTTTGATTGAAAACTGAAGGATAAAATTAGTTTGGGGTAACAGATCAAATCAGTCAATCCTAAAGTAAAATCAACCCTGAATATTCATTGGAAGGACTGATGCTGAGGCTGAAACTCCAGTGCTTTGGCCAACTGGTGCAAAGAGCCAACCCATTGGAGAAGACCCTGATACTAGGAAAGATTGAGGGCAGGAGGAGAAGAAGGCGACAGAGGATGAGATGGTTGATGGCATCACTGTCTCAATGGACATTGAGTTTGAGCAAACTTCAGGAGATAGGGAAGCTCAGGGAAGCCTGGCATGCTGCAATCCATGGGGTCACAAGAAGTCAGACATGATTTAGTGACTGAACAGCAACACTAACATTGGTAGCCAAGGATACAGGAGATGTATGTTGGTCCCTCCCAGGTCACCTTGTGGGAGTGATAGTTACTTCCTGATGTCACCCATTTCATCTTCAAAGCAACCTTTGAAATAAGTATTATTTGCATTCAAAGCAACTGAGACTCAGTTTATCCAGAAGTTTATCCAGAATCCCAGGACTGTAAGCACAGAACAGGGCCCTTACCCTGCTGTGGGGTCTGCCCTCCACCACACCTGGGCTCTCAGCCAGTAGAGCCATGGGCCCTTGCCTTGCATTATCTCACATCATCTTCCTAACCCACGAGGCACCTGGAGAAGCAGCTTGCTTGGATCAAACAGCTGTCAGAGACAGCACGGCTCTTTTTGTCTTTAGGAGAGAAAACATCTCGGTTCTGTGTCCTTCTGGTCGCTGGGGGCTTGTGTGGTGCAGAAAGTGAGTTGATCTCAAGTGATTTCTTGCTGAGTGGTATTCTCTGAGGTGGGCTTTCTTGTTTTCCCCCCATCCCTGAGATGGAGCAGGGGAAGTCATAGTGCTGCTGAGCGATGATGCAGTGGTCACACCCCTCTGTGCCCGAGCTGGGATACCAGCTCCAGTGAGACACTGGTGAAGAGTGGGGTTTTCTCATCACATCCTTGTGGTTTGTTGTGGGACAGTTTCCACCCGCTTTCTCGAGGAGGGGTCTTTGGCATGTTTTCTCATCTGGACGCTTCCGAGGCTGTCACCCAATTACCAGACTGGTCACTGATTTCCTGGCAGGTATATTCAGGATGGCCTTAGGGTGGCAGGATTTGAAAAGAGCATGTGGCGTGGTCTGGGGTTTACTGGGCCCTGAGACTGTGAGACAGCACACGTCCCCTCATCAGAGGTGACTGCTGCCGGTCAGTAGTCAGTCTTTTGGACACAGGCCAGTTTTCAGGGGCTGAGCACTAGCCAGTAATTATCATCTGCAAAAAGCCGAGATGCAAATGATGCTGTGAGACAGTGGGAACCCAGAGCTTGATGGAGTGCCTCGGGCAGGTGTCCAGTATCATGTGTCCAGATTCTTTAGTGAAGAATCCCAAGGTGAAGCACAGGAGCAGCGCCAATGGAGTTCATTCCTCCAGTCTGAGAGGGATTCCTCATTTCTCAGAGCCCCAGGGATGTCTGGGGCTAGAGGAAGAGGGCTGGGCTATGTGGGGGGTGGTGCTGTGGCCTGCTGGTGGTTGTGATGTCTTGTGGGGTGGGAATGGCCACCCAAGAGAGAAAGCGCCAGCAGGCCTTGGCCCTGGGGTCTGTACTGTTACTGGGTGGCTTGTAGCACTCTGCCCTGTAGGGGCACATTAGAGAAAGGAGCTGGCCTAGCTTATCAGCACTGACCTCACCTCTGTTACAAAGGTCTCTCTGCCCGTTGCTTTCGTCACCTTGGTTTCAGCCTGGGGTTTGTTTGATAGTATCCATGGCTGCACCACGCATGTCCCTTGCTCAGGGCTCTTTCTAGGGTGGAGGTACCAGCAGCAGCCCAGGGCTGGCCATGGGCAGAGCTGTGCATTTTGTGGTTCCTGTTCCCCAGTCCCTAGCCATCTGAACTCCCTAAGAGCTTTTCTCACCTGGCGCTTCCTGCTGGTTTCTCTGTATTATGCTAATTTGTCTTATCTTCTCAATTAGGGCTTAAATTCCTCATGGGTAGGATTTATTTTGTTTACTCAGCTGTGCTTAAGAGCCCCAATTTGGGTGTCAGATAGAATCAGACCCTCTCATAGCTTTGTGACCTTGTGTAATTTCATGTCTAAAATGTGGGCTATGGTAGTACTTCCCTCCTAGAATAAATGTAGACATTGAAGGAGGTGGTAGGCATCCAGCACTTTATTAGACTGCTGGGCACATGGTGAGCAGTCCTTGAGTGAGCCATTTGGTTATCACCAAGGAGGCCTTCATTAAATACCCTGGTGATGAAAGGCCCCCATAGGTCAACTCTTGAGTGTTCCAGTCTAGGGCGGGGTGGATGATTGTAATGTCCAACATACCGGGTTCAAGTCCATAGTTATGTCCTGTCTGACTTTGGACAAGTCACTTGGCCCCTCTCTCTGCCTCACAGTGTCTCATGGAGGTCATATCTGTGTCACCGTATTGTTCTGGTTTTAAGTGAGATAGTATTTGTAGACTGCTCCTGGTTGCTGTTAGCCTGTTGTAAATACTTGATAGTAATTTCCTTTTTTCTTCCCAGCCTCTTCAGTAAGTTGCTCTGGTGCCCTGCTGTCAGACAACCCTGGCAAAGGAAAGTGAGCCAGTGCAATCATCACACCCTCATCTCAGCTGATGGTGATGCTGATGAGCAGGCAAATGTAGCCAGAGCTGCCCTGTCAGGTCTCTACTCTTGTCAAGTAGAGCTCCCACCTCCCATTGCATAGACCCAGCACCATGCAGATGCTGGTCATGACCAAACACACTGCCGTTAGCAATGAACAGGGCTCTGGGTTGGCCTCTGCCACCACGCCATCCCTGAGACTGCCCCTAAAGCTGTCATGATCAACCAGCACCTTTCACCTTTGAGGACTCGTGGCCGGCAGTCTGCCTGTTTGCTTCTGGCTTAGGACCACAACTGCTTATTAGTTGATGCCTTTCTGTTAATGCGGCTTCTTTCTTAGCAGCTCTGTGCCTCATCATATCACACTGGACTTGAACTTGACCTGTTTCCAGACGTCTTCTTTTTTTATGCAGGAAGCCTGGCGGGGAGGGGATTTCTTTCCAAGATACATGTTCATCTGGAGGTGATGAGATATACACCAAGCTTTTATGTTTTCACCCCTCTCTGGGCCCTCTGGTTGGTTAGAAATGAACCTTTCTTTGCAAAGACTGGTCTGGGAGTGAAACAAACTCTTCCATTTTTTTGAGCATCAACTATGTGTTGGGCTCTCATGGGACTTATATAGGTGGGAAGGGACATAGGACGTTTGTAAGAATTAGGTTCATTATGCTTCTGGCCATTTTGGACATGGAGCCATTTAAACAGAAATAACAAGGAATTTGTTCTTTTTTCATTTTGTTCTAACTGTGGACAAATGAGCATTGTTTTTTATTACCAAGTACTATAGTGCTGTGGCAGAGAAGGCAATGGCAAGCCACTCCAGTGCTCTTGCCTAGAAAATCGCATGGACAGAGAAGCCTGGTGGGCTGCAGTCCATGGGGTCGCTACTAGTCGGACACAACTGAGCGACTTCACTTTTACTTTTCACTTTCACACACTGGAGAAGAGAATGGCAGCCCACTCCAGTGTTCTTGCCTGGAGAATCCCAGGGACGGTGGAGCCTGGTCGGCTGCTGTCTATGGGGTCGCACAGAGTCGGACACGACTGAAGCGACTTAGCAGCAGCAGCAGCAGCATAGTGCTGTGGACCTCACTCTATTCCTATACACACATCAAGGGCTGCGTGAAAATAATTAGGTTTTGGGTTGTTTTTTTTTTTAAGCCAAATCATGTGTGTCTTATAGGTCTTAGTAGTTAATACACTTGGGCTTTTGGGCCAAGTCTAAATTATTTTAAAAATAGATATTAAAGGGCAACAGCCAAGGGACGGGCATGGCTCAATCTCCAAGAAGTGGCTGTAACTTGAGGAAAGTATAAGAGAGAAAATTGGAAAGAGCTGGCGTTATGGATGTATCGTGAACTTCTGCCATCTAAGCAAATGCTATGACAATTATCTAGTTGAAAATAGTCTAGTCCATGTGGGTTAGATTAGTTCATTTATGTGCCATTTATCAGTGCTGATTTTCTAATCACTGATTTGCTACTCCTAAACACTTTTGCTGTCTGAGAACATTCCTATGGCTGGAGAAAGGCTCCATCATGAGATTGAGAAAGAATGCGTTTGTCATATTCTGTTGAAATGACGGCTGTGACATGTGTAGCCCAAGGATGCTTGTTTGCATATAATTTGATGATAACTTAAAATATTGAGGTATAATTTACATACTGTAGAATTCACCCATTTTAAGTGAACAATTTATAGTGTTTTTTAGTAAATTTCCAGAGTTGGCAACAGTCACCATAATTCAGTTTTAGAACGTTCACATCTTGCCCTCCACCATCCCACCTCATAAGATCCTTCATGTCTATTTACAATTAATTCCTTTTCCCTACTTCTCATCTTGGATTTCCCTGGTGACTCAATCGGCAAAGAATTTGCCTGTAATGCAGAAGACCCCAGTTTAATCCCTCGGTCGGGAAGATCCCCTGGAGAAGGAAATGGCAACCCACTCCAGTATTCTTGCCTAGAGAATCCCATGACTACAGACTGTAGCCTAGCTACATGGGATCACAAACAGTTAGACAGGACTTATCGGCTAAACCACCACCACTCCTCATTTCAGGGAACCATGGCCTGTCTCTATAAGTTGCCTATACTGGATACTTAATATGAATGGAGTCATACAATATATGGTCTTTTATGCCTGGCTCCTGCTGAGCATAAAGTTTTCATTTGTTTTCAATACCTTTAGGGGGGAAGTAAATTTATTTGGTAGAGCTTCCTTGTTCAGAAGTGGAACTTCTATTTGAAATATTGTTCTCATGGAGAGAGAAACTTGAGATGGTTTATTGTAGATTGAGCATCTGGAAAATTGGTGCTTGAAAAATGCAGACTATTCTTGTCGTACTGTTTAAAGTGTCATTTGTTAGTCCTCATTTCTTGGAAGAGGAAGCCGAAGACATAATTACGGGGTTTGCCCAGGGCCTCGTGGCCTTGGTAGATTCTCCTATGAAAACCTGAGCCTCATGGCACCCGGGTCACAGATCTGACCTAAAGCACGGGCGCTTTTTGCTTTCTTTATGCTTCTTAAACATTGTTGATTTGTGCTGACCTCAGCCATGCCCTGGAATCCTCTATGGCTCCCTAGTTCGGTACAGAAGCCAGACTGGCCTTGGCTCAGTCCCCAGCACATGCAGCTTTGTTTGCTGTGACCTTGGGTCGGGTCCTTAACTTCTCTGAGCCTCAGTTTCCTCATCCATAGAATACTCATCATAATAGTGCCTATCCTGCAAGATTGTTCTGAGGGGTAAACAAAAAAAGCACATTAAATTCCTAGACATAGCAGGGACTCCTTAAGTGTTAGCTCCTGCCTCTGCTAGGAGTCTCCTCTTACTTTGAAATTCACCATTTGCTAGCTCTGTGACATTGGGTGAGTTAGTTAACCACTCTAGGCCTCAGTTTCTCTTTGGTAAAATGGGGTTAAGGTGAGTGCCTACCCTGTAGTATTTTTTGCTCTGAGGAGTAAATGAGATAATCCATCTAGAAGGTTAGGAACAAGGCCAGGCTGTAGTTAGCATGCTTGGTAAATAATGGGATGGTGCTATTATGAATTACTCTTAAAAGTTACCTCAGGGAGTACTCTATATTGTAGTCAGATATTTCCTGGAAAATATTTTAAGTAATGTTTTCCCCATCAGGGCATGGTCATTACGAAAAAATAAAGTACAAAAAAGAAAATTAATATTTGCAGTTCTCTCCAAATAGCAGAAAGTAAAGAAGAACTAAAGAGCCTCTTGATGAAAGTGAAATAGGATAGTGAAAAAGTTGGCTTAAAGCTCAACATTCAGAAAACTAAGATCATGGCATCTGGTCCCATCACTTCATGGCAAATAGATTGGGAAACAGTGGAAGCAGTGGCTGACTCTATTTTGGGGGGCTCCAAAATCACTGCAGATGGTGACTGCAGCCATGAAATGAAAAGACGCTTACTCCTTGGAAGGAAAGTAATGACCAACCTAGCAGCATATTAGAAAGCAGAGACATTACTTTGTCAACAAAGGTCTGTCTAGTCACGGCTATGGTTTTTCCAGTAGTCACGTATGGATGTAAGAGTTGGATTATAAAGAAAGCTGAGTGCTGAAGAATTAATACTTTTGAACTGTGGTGCTGGAGAAGATTCTTGAGAGTCCCTTGGACTGCAAGGAGATCCAACCAGTCCTCCTAAAGGAGATCAATCCTGGGTGTTCATTGGAAGGACTGATATTGAAGCTGAGACTCCAATACTTGGCCACCTGATGCGAAGAGCTGACTCATTTGAAAAGACCCTGATGCTGGGAGGGATTGAGGGCAGGAGGAAAAGGGGATGACAGAGAATGGGATGGTTGGATGGCGTCACTGATTGGATGGACATGGGTTTGGGTGGGCTCCGGGAGTTGGTGATGGACAGGGAGACCTGGCGTGTTGTGATTCATGGGGTCGCAAAGAGTCAGACACGTCTGAACAACTGAACTGAACTGAATGGCTACTCTATTTTTTTCTGTGTACTATAAATCTGTCCTCCCTCACCCCCTCACTGTTGGGAGTGTATGTATTTTTGAAAACGTAACTGGAATAACAGAGCACATGCTTCCATAATAGTTTTTCATTTCTGCCTCTGACTTCTGTAGCTGGGCTGCCAGGGACCTCAGAGACTCCTGGAGGTCTCTGCATCATTCTATACCCCTCGCCATGTACATGTGATGACACCTGTCACATGTACATGGTGACGACATATGCCTGACTGGTTCATGCTGGAAAAAACCCTGGTCCAGGTATAGGTTTTATTGGGTTCAGTTGTTAAAGCATGTTAAATCTTTAAAAAAATAGCTTTACAAAAGGGCAATACAACAGGTCCTTGTGGTGGTGGATACAGGAACCTACACCAGCGATAAAATCACATATAGCTTAATATTCACATGTTCAGGTGCACACGCTCACGTGCGTGAACACATACACACACACAAGTTCGAGTAAAATGGAGAAATCTGAGTACAATTCCTGGATTGTAGCAATGTCAGTACCCTGGTTGTGATATAATTTTACAAAATGTTACTATCGGATAAAACTTTGGTAAAGGGTATATGGAATCTCTCTGTTATTTCTTACATCTGCATATGATTATCTACACATAATTAACTACAGTGATCTCAATTAAAAAAAAATAGCTTGAAAATGTAAATATAATTTTCAGTTAATTCAATCCCAGAGCAAAAGCTGCTCTGAGTCTTATTCTCTTACGTTAGGGTAACACAGAGCCAAGATGAGTTTAAAATGTAGCCTGGCTGTCTTTCTTTCCAGGAAAGCCAAGGACCTGGTCCTTTGAGGAGAGCTAGGGTGGGTGGTAGCTGGCCCTGGAGTCAGCACAGCACAGGTTTCAGCATAGCGGCCTTTTGCCCATTGATGCCCCAGCACGCCATACTCGCGTAGAGGGGGCTGGCTGGAGGCCTCCGGGTCTTGTCTGCACCATTGCAGAGCATCACAGCCGTGCAGCATGAAAACCAATTCCCGTCTGCACCCTAGGACTCTGCACTTAAGGGTTTCTTGTGACCTCGAGCTGATGAACTGCTTAGAGCAATTTGAGCTGGATTCCATCTCCATCAAGTTAAATTCTGGTTTTCATTTCCCTTGCTTTTCCTCCAACCAGCGGCTGGAGGGTTTCTGCCGTAAAGCGCTGGGTTGGAGAGGCCAGCAGAAGAACCCTCCCCTGTCCTGGCTCAGAGGGCCCTGTGTTGGGAGGGTTTCAGATTTGGAACCAGATTTCAGGTCTCTTTCTTAAACTAGAAAATCATTCCAACAGATCCGATTTCTCTGAGCTCACCCACTAGGATGATCTCTGCTTGCATTTATAAAATATTTAGAGACCTATTGCTTTCGAGCTGCAATTAGCCATTAGTGATGCTGCTGAGTTTGGTTAGAAATACACTTCAATTCCCAGAGGCCTTGCCTGGGCTGTGACTGCAAGTGGGTTGTTGCGAAAGCTGAACTAATTCTTTTACTCTTAAAAGAATTATTTGTTGGAGTCTTAGTTGTGAGGAATTACTAACAAATTATTATTTGGCCCCTAAGTGCCTGGTGTCAACAAATTTTATACTTTGGCTCTAAATCCATTTCCTTTCACTCCTTCCTCCTCAGAATAAAACCCATGCTACCTTCACAGTGTTTGGACTACAAATCATTTCCTTGCCATTGATTTAAAATAAAACAGCCCTGAGATTTTTCTGGAGACAAAAGCCTTCTTTCAGTGCACACCCTTTTTCTCCAATGGAAAAACAAAGACACAGTCCTGAAGTGGCCTGGAGGCAGCCCTTTAAGACCTCTTAAGCAAATGGCATATGTTATGAAATACCATGTGTATGAGTGTGTGTATATGTGTGTGGATTAAAAAAAAACATCTATCACCCCAGTTTTCATGGTTTGGAAACTAGTTGCATAGCCTTAGAATTTAGGCCATTTGGGGAAGAGGAGGCTGGGCCATTATGAAATTATCAGTTAAGGCTGTTTAATAATTAATAATAATTAATACCAAGAACTGCTTTGGAAAGGACCCACTGTGTCCATGTGCGTGGGTCTGTACAGAAAGTGGGGTCTAGATCCTAGGGCTCTTTCTGGCGGTTTATATATCACTCACGGCGCTGCTGACCCACCGGATATGAGGCCAGACCCCTTTCCACTCCAGCGCCTTGCCCTCAGCAACACCCCCGAGTGCGCACGTGCGGGTGTGCACGCACATGCACACACACACGCGCGCGCAGTGTCAAGGCTCTGCAGTGATTAGTAGACCTCTGTCCCCTCACCCCACATAGCTTGGGGCTTTTTCTCTGGAATCAAACCCAGTGGGGCTGAACCTGGCCAAGTCAACTACCCTTTGTACCCACGACAACATAAGTTAGAGTCACTTTTTAGGTGGGTCGTTTGTTTGGTAGACTTGTAGCATCAGTAGTTACATGGTCATTTTTATGTCTTGCAGTTTTATGTGCTGAACGAGTTGGCCAGATGACTAAAACATATAATGACATAGATGCTGTAACTCGGCTTCTTGAGGAGGTAAGTGACTCGGGGAAAGACAAAGAGTCGTTTACAGTTGACTGATTATATCGATTAAAGCAGACATTACTATTTTTCTTGGGGAAGAATGTCAGAAATTGAGCCCTCTCAGTATGATTTGGTGGCTTTTTATTTACTTTTTGAGCTGGTAGCTATGTTGGCTTTTAGTCACTGTAATTTTGTACAAGATATTTTGAATTTTAAAAGGAATGTATTAATAACGGAATAGGGTAACATTTAAATACTTGCCATAGAATACCCAGTTGAAGCTTTATAAACTCTCAAAATATATACTAATGATATATATTAAATGTATATAAAAATTTCAGAAAAAAGACATTCATTATCCATATCTTTGTAATGTTTTTGTTTTGTGTTATGTTTTTTACTTTGTCAGGTTAAGGGAATGTTACTATGCAGTGTCAGCATGGAAATAACCAAAACAAGCGTGGCAAGAAAAATTCAGGAAACTTGCTTAGGATCAGACAAGCTGCAGGCATTTTAGAGACAGTGGTTTTCTCAATTTCTTCTCAGCATGCTATTGACATTTGAGAATTAAGGTGCTCTGATGGTCTCTAGAAGCAGATGAGTATCCTATGTGTATCCCCACACCTAGAACAGGCCAGAACATGGTAGGTTCTCAGTATTTGCCGAATAAATGCCATCTTTAAAACTTCTTCCACTCTCCCCACAAAATCAGGCCTCAAATGCAGAGGTGTTAACTTTTAGATCCTGGTTCATGCTCTGGAGTCTAGCATGATATGAGTCGTGTGACTATTCATTAGCCCTTCTTGAGGAACAGAGCAGAAAGATATGAGGGACACAGAAGTCCTCATTTTCAGCCAGTGGCAGGACAGAGCAGAAGTGTGGGACCTGGGGTTTCGTTCTTGGGTTGGGGAGGGTCTTTTCACCCCATTTTTCATGTCTCTCTCTTCCCCTGTGCTCTTCCCCTCTGTACACCCAGTTTTCTCCTACCTGTTCTGAGGACAGGACCCTTCTGATCCACCCCTGCGCCCTGTTCCTGAGGGCTCCCCTCCCCGGCTACCCACTTCCCTCTCATTCTCCTGAAGGCTGCCCCCCGGTGGGTCCACTGGAGCTGACACAGGGCGGGAGCTGAGACCCACTCGACCATCTGCATGTCAGGAAAGTCCCAGATTCCTCAGCCCCAAATAAGTGAGATTAGGTTTTCTGGTTGTGTGACAGGGCCCCTGCTGCAGCATTTTAGGGGCACTGGCCTTTTGGTGGTTCTCCAGTTGCATCCTTCTGGGCAGCTGGCATTAGCCACCTCGTAGGCTAGCTCGGCTAACATCACCAACTTTCGAAAATGGTTTTTATGGACCCCTTTCGGCTGTGTCCATTTTCCCCAGCAGTGCCGTTTCTGATTCCACTCCTCACCCCATACCCAGTTAGTCTTCTCAAGGTGGTCCTGTGTCTGTGCCTTTATTATTTTTTTCCCAAGGCTACTACCACGGCTCCTGGAGCCCTGGCATGAGATTTTGAGTTTTCTCCCTTTCTTCTCTGCAACTGCCACCCTCCCAAACCCTCTGTAATCACCTGGCCCACACTCAAACCCAACACTCAGAACTCCTTGGCACGGCATTCAAGGCCATCCACTTAACCACATTCCTGAATCCTCTTCTTTACTCTTCCCCGGTACCTTCCTCCTCCTCTCCTACCTGTGACCTTTTGCATCATTTGGCCCCTCTGTCTCTTCCTTCCTCTGAATGTCATCCTGCAGGGCTCACTGGGGACCTCTGAAGCTGCCACACACCCCCAGCCACAGGTAGCCCGTGCCCCCACCAGCCCTGAGTTTGTAAGCCATCCTATTGTTCTGTTTGCTTTGTTCTTCCAACTGGGTTGGTTAGAAGTTTCTCCAAGGCAGGAACCCTGTTGGATGATTTCCTTCTCCATTTTAATCTTGGAAATGACAGGCCTTAGATAAATGCTTGCCTCTGTGGTCGTGCTTATTCATAAGGGTAAACTTGGACTGAGAATTCGCTGTTGTAGTACATCATCTCATTAATTCTATGCTAGTTCTCAGAAGTAGATGCCACTGCTGCCCCATCCTACAGTGAAGGGACCTACTCTTCAGAGAACAGAAGATGCCCACGTGGTACAGCTGTTTTCTAGCCTGGGCCCTTAACCACTGTGGCCCTGTTGCTTTTGGCTATAGTTGTTTATTGCCCTGTTTATTTAGTTCTGGAGAGTATGGTTAGTTGATTGTCAATGAGACATTTTTACTTTAAAAACATGAACTGGGTGACTTTTTTTTTTAAATGGGATACTGCTTCAGTGAGTGTCCAGGGCCCACGGTTCCTGGCTGCTGGTGAGTGTGAGCTGGCAGGGCTGGGTGAGGCTTTCACAGGGTCAGACCCATCTCTTCTTGGATGTTTGAGGATCGTATTCAGGGGAGACTGGGACTCCAGCCCTGTATTTAGATTCTGGTCATCAACAATTCACAGCTAATTTCCTAAATGAGTGTCACTGTATAAAAAGTATGTTGTAATGTTTTTTTTAAAAATTGGGTTGTTGAAAAGAATATTTGTGGGGCAGTTTCTTCAGGTGACTTTTTGCTCTGCCCTCTTTGTTTTATTTTTAGCAGCTCCCCATGGCCATGGTCTGGGTGCATCTGTGTGTTTTATATACAACGGCATTGTATACATTGTAGACGGCATTCCTGTCCTTCTCCTGATAAGAATCATGTCTGAGTTGACGCCTTTCTTTGGAACTTTCTTTTTCCTGGTTAAAGTCTGATTGTCCCAGTCACATGACAGCTGTTCCATGCTGTACTCTTTCTGGCTTTGGTTCTGTTTCTTTTGGTTTTGCACGCCTGCCACGTGCAGATGGGTTACCAGCAGGATTTGCACGGATGCCACGCACAGCCCTCAGCTGGCCCGAAGAGTTTGCTTCTCATTGAAGGGGAGGAGAATTCTGCGGCTTGCCCTGGCTTGCTACTGCTCAGAATTTACCTTTGGACAGAGCTGCCTCCTCCCCAGTTATGGAGAGGGTTATTCTGAGGGCCTCTTAGTCATGCTTTTCATCCCTAAATGGGTGAATGAGATGAGTCAACTGCTCAGTGTGGGAGGCAGACTGTTCTCCATCTCCAGGGCCATGCCAGGCAGCTCAAGTGCTCATTGGTAAAAGGGGCCGAGACGCAAGTCACATCTTTTAAATTTTCAGGAAAACTTTGATGTAAATAGGGAGTAGGGAGAGCCAGATAGAGCCCCACCTGGCTGCCATCTCCTGGGGAATCAAAGAACCAGTTATTTTAATATCTTATTTCTGAGGGTCACAATGTGTTACGGTCCCATTTTTCTGACTCTAGTTTGGACAGTGGTCATTTCTACCTGTTTTCCTGGTTTTAGAAGTAAATATTTATCATGTGTTGGCTGGTTGTAAGAAATGAGACTCTTTTCATTCCTGAAAATTCTTAAAGAGAAGCCAAGCCAGCCTTTTGCCTGAGAAAAACCACAGACCTTCTCACAACCTTTTTGTTTAAGGTTTTAATTTCATCTCTGAATATTTTTGTTGCAACTTCCTTTGTTTCCCCAGCAGAGCATTTTATTTATGTTACTATGAAAATTAGATTTGGGGTGCAAACAAGGTGAGAGTCGTCCCTTTAGTAGGGCAAGGAGGCCTTGGGTCTGAGGTTTGGGGTGTATCAGCATAGGTTGGGAGGGCTGGGGGGCTTTATGGTTGAGCCCACCCCCCACTTATTTCCTTCCCCTGCCTGCTCCCCATGCCTCTTGGGTTCTGGCTCTTGTGTGCCGTGGGAAGCCTTCAGCGTCCTTCATGTGCTCAGCAGTGCCTTGCTGAGCTTGTCTTTATCCATTATGATTTTGGCTTGATTTGTTTGCACTGAAATCTGTGTATGAAATGTCTTTGTGCACAGGATCTTAGCAGCTTGTATGCGTGATGGCAACAACACAGAACGGTAGGCAGTGAGCCGAAGAGCATAAAACACCTGCTGGGCTTTCAGTCTGAGGGCTTGTTCTAGTAGAGAGATTTAATAGACTGGAGTGAGAGTTATGGAGGCCATGCTTTTTTGGACAGTGGAGCTACAGTTTTCACTGAGACGTAGCCAGCTGAAGGGCTTCCCACGTGGCTCAGCAGTAAAGAATCCACCTGCCAAGCAGGAGACACGGGTTCGATCCCTGGATCAGGAAGATTCCCTGGAGAAGGAAATGGGAACCCACTCCAATATTCTTGCCTGGGAAATCTCATGGACAGAGGAGCCTGGCATGCTGCAGTCCATGGGGTCACAAAAGAGTCAGATGTGACCTGGCATCTAAACAACAGCAGCCAGTGAAAACCACCTGCACTAGTTGGTAGTTTTGGGGCAGCCTCTGCAGAGGTGGGTTCCCTCACACAATCCCTGTGCGTCATTTCCTCCCGGTAGCAACTATGCGCAACTGTTGCGTCTGCGAAATGATAAAGGGCCGCTGAGACAAGGACTCTGCTTTGATGCGGTAGCCAGTGCAGATGTGTGCACGGAGAGGGGCGTCTCGGCTGGTTGGGCCAACTCGCTGGTCCCTTGTTCCCTGGGAGGGCCTGAGGGCAGGCACAGATGGGGAAGGAGGTGGAAGAACTCATGGCTCACTTGACCTGACCCCCAGCTGTCTTCTGGGTCAGTAGTGGCCACAGTTACAGGTTTCAGGACCGTGGAAGACTTAGCGGGGAGAGACCGTCATTCATGTAAGAGCTCCAGAGAGTTAAATCACTATTGGATCCAGTCCCCCCAGACTATGCTTTGCTCATAATTCATCGAAACTCCCATGATGAGCGAAGGAAGGTGTGTTCCTGTTCCACTGAATGAAATAATTTGGTGGGTATGAAAAAAGTTGGAAATAAAAGCTGCCTTTTGAAAAGTCTTACAACTCAATGAATCATAAAGCTGGAAGATTCTTTGAAAGGGTCATTCAGCTGGTCTGCCCCTCCACCTGACCTCTTCTCACAGGCAAGAGAACCAGGCCCCAGGGATGTTCAACCAGAACCCAGACTCTCAAATTATAGGGTAGAACAGTTCGCATGAAGCAGTTAAACTTTGGACAGGTACCTAATCTAAGAAATGCCTCTTAGGTTGTAGGTAAATACGTGACAAGTGACATTTAAACATGAGATAATAACCTTCCTTCATGGAATGCACCTTGGTATGTCAGTTCTGTGCTGTTGAATGTCGTTTAAAACACAATGTCAGTTGCCATGACTAGAATGATTCTCAACCTACTGATGATTTATAATGTGTGTTTAGAAAGAATGGATCTAGAGGATCCTTGTTAAGTGTAAACCATAAGGTCACTTGGTAATCAGAAGCTGGGACTTCTACCCAGCTTTTTTCTGCTCAAAGCTACATGTTCCTGGTCTTCTGCTTTTTTACACCAAATGAGCAGAATAATTAGCATAGACCTCTAAGAGGATTTCACTTTCCAGAGTTCTCCTCCCCATGCCAACCTATAAGTGAGCAAGTGACTCTACACTTGGTGGCCAGTGGTTTCATCGGCAAGGATCAATAAGTCTGCATTAGTGATGGCATCCACCCCGCTGTCTCCACTGTCAGGGGCCAGCTTTCCTCCCATAAACCCAGCTGGACCTTTATATGCCACTAAAGATTTTCCTCTGTGCATTGCTGTGCCCTAAATGTCAGCTGCTGAGCTAACAGAAAATTCTGTGTCTGCAACAGTCTTTGTTTCTGAAGTAGGATGATGTTATGCATTATTTCTACATTCTTAGAGCTGTTTCTTTAAAAAATAAAGTCTAAGTAACCATAAGTTAAGAAAAAAAAAACCTGTATTCTATTTTAGAGTCACTTTAAATATTTTTGTTGCATACGCAGTGAATCTAAGGGACTCAGTAAATTCCATCTTAACTGAAGTATGCCAAAGAGGCTGCCTTGGCTTTTTTAGTACACTTGGAATTTCTGGATTCACTCATTCATCCCGTAAATAGTTCCCGAGTGTTTCCCTCTGCTGGGCACTCATGAGACTGTAGCCCAGCCCACAGGTGGGAAGACAGGTTATCAAATGATTATACAAAGACCAAAAGCAGTTGCATAGAAAGGTTTTGGGAAACACGTTTTTTTCCTGCAGGAAGAGACTTGTTTTCATTAGGTTGGAAGGTTCCCTTTCATTGTTTGGGGTCCGTGTCACTGAGTGAACTGCTCTTTGAACATGTATCAGAGGCCAGTGCATGGATGGTGAATCAGCAATCCATTGTTATTACTAATCGCCCTTGTTTTCTTTGATTGACATGGAGTCCTGTGGGCTCCTGCTGGATGCATGGGTTTTCTCAATCTCTCTTCTTGCTTCTGCCTCTCACAGAAAGAGCGGGATCTAGAGTTGGCTGCTCGGATCGGCCAGTCGTTGTTGAAGAAGAACAAGACACTAACCGAGAGGAACGAGCTGCTAGAGGAGCAGGTGGAACATATCAGGGAGGAGGTGAGGCACTGGCGGCCTCGGCAGGACCGCCGTCTGCAGGGGCTTGGGTGCCTTGGGTACAGCCGAGGAAAGTGATGATAGAACAGGGTCCTGTTGGGAAAAGCCCAGCCCAGACACAGAGGGCTGACTTTCTGCCACCTCTTCTGATCATTTGCCCCTTTTGACGATGAGGACAGGATGGCCCAAGCTGGACCCGCCCTCGTGTGGTCAATAGACCCACAGTATGGACCAGTCACAGTTCCCCCATCCTCCAAGAGTCCAGATCACCCTGTGGGCTGAGAAAGGTACTCAGAGCTCTGGCAAAAGCACACACAGGCTATTCCAACAAGGCATGGGGCTCCCTGAGCCAGGGTGGATGTGGGTAGGTGGAGAAGAAACCGCAGCCGGAGGCCAGCCATGCTGCAGAGTGAGGCCATGATGGCCCCTTCGTCAGTACAGTAGTATAATTTTGTGTTTGTAAAACTAAACCAAAAGTAGCCCATTGATTTCATGGTAGAAACCCTACCATTTCAATGATACAAATCTCAGCTGGTGTCATCAGCCCCCATCATTGTGAACAGTTTATGTGGAACTTGGGGGCTGAGGTCACAGCAGAGCAGCCTGGTTTTCCAGCAGGGATGTGGTGTGGATGCAGGAGGAAGGCTGCAGGGTCAGGTGGGGTTGCTGCAGCAAGAGTTAGAAACTTAGAACCAGGTCCCACTTGGTAGTGTCTTTGCCATCTCTTAACTGCCCTTTGAACAGGGCATTTGAACTGTGAGGACTCTGATTTGCTTTCCTTCTTCTCATTTCTTCTCCCTTATTTTCTATAAGAAGCTTTCTTAGTGGGAGGGGATGCCCTCATGCATGTCCCTAAGATGTCCTGAGACCTATTCCTCATTAAAGCTATTCCCAGCTATTGTCTCGGTTTAATCATCATTTCATATGATGAAATAGAGTAGCCACTAGGTAAGAAAAAGTTTTTTAAGGGTTTACTGTCATTTTTATTGATTTTTCTTCTTCTTCCAGTTTTATTGAGATACAGTTGACATACAGCATTGTATAAAGATAGGTTTTAATCCTGGGTTCTCTTTAAAAGATGATGAGGTAGGTTATTTGCAGGGTAGGAATAGAGAAGCAGACTTAGAAAATGACCTTGTGGACACAGTGGGAGAAGGAACGGGTGGGATGAACTGAGAGAGCAGCACTGAAACGTATATGCTACCACTTGTAAACCAGATAACTAGTGAGAGGCTGCTGTGTAGCACCGGGAGCTTAAAAAAGATCGGTGCTCTGTGATGACCTGAAGGGGTGGGGTGGGGAGTGGGGTGGAAGGAAGGCTCAGGAGGGAGGGGTTATATGTGTACATATAACTGATTCATGTTGTTGTATGGCAGAAACCAACCCCACGTTGTAAAGCAATTAATCCCCCAATGAAAAATTTCTTAAAAATAGAAAAAATGAAAAAAAGATGATGAGGTAGGATCCTGATAAGGGATAAGAAATAAAGTTAACCCTTGCTTTTCCAGCCTCCAACATCTTGATCTGAATCCCCCTTCTTCCACGGATGAGAGAAGTTTAGCCTGCCTCCCTCCTTGGCCCCTTCTGAGCAGAGAGACATGCCATCAGGAACTAGGAAATGGTTACCCATTGCCCTCACATGCTGTTTCTCCACATTGCTGCCCTTGCTTGAGGCCTCCTCACCTTCCACAGAGTACATCCTGCCCTGTGAGGGTGAAAGTGCCTTTCTTTCCTTTGGGGAACCCTGGACTTTGAAACTGATTTCCTTTGTCACATCATTAAATGATGTCTAGGTGTTGAAGCTGAAGCCTTTGAGCACATAAAACTGGCTTTACCACAGAAGATAAAATATATTTACTGTGTTATGTAGGAAAAGTTGGAATAAACTATAGAACCCAAATCAAATTCAAAACAGGAAAGAATTAAAACAATTACAGTTCTTGTGCTGGTTGCCTGTTCATCAGTGCTGAATAGTGAAAGGGCAGGTGGACAATTTTATGACCCAGGTTTGTTTACTTTAAACCTGAAGTATAAATAAGTGTGATTTGTAGAACCGTGCCTGCAGTAGTTGGTATGGCCAGTTCCTGACGGTTACCTCTTTTATTCCTGTATCTGGAATTCCTATCTTGTAAACATTGAGTGCAAAGCAAGATCTGGCCATGCTTGGCCAGAATTCCCATGAGGGTATAGCAATCACAACGTGGGGCTGTGAGATTTTCCAGGTGGAAGAACAAGGGCCGACCAGCTTGCTGCCCACCTAGCTAGCTGCCCACCCAGAGCTGGCCTCGCCAGGTTCCCGATCTGAGGTGGGATTTGGTTTGGGCAGAAGCAAATGACTTCCTTCATTTGATGACATGGTCCACCTCTCTGGGTGTCTTCCCAGTCGTTATCTGTTTATTTGCAAAGCCCATATGCTGTCTCGTCCCCCCACCCCCACCCCATCCATCATTCTAGCACCTTCTCGTCCCCTCTCAGCTCTTCTCCATACCAAAGTAAAAACTACAAATTTAACTGGAGGGATTTTTTGCCATAAAGTAATTGATCCTGTGTTTCTTAGATAGGATCAGACTCAACCCTTTGTTTTCCTTGAATAGCACAAAATCAATGATGTGCCTTCATTTTGAATGAGGAATTTTAAAATATTGTCACTGGGCAGGAAGTGTTTAAGCATGAGTGGGGATGCCGCATTGTTTGGAGAGTTTTTGATGGGCCTCAACTGGGTCTGTGCAGGTGTCACAGCTCCGGCATGAACTGTCCATGAAGGATGAGTTGCTTCAGTTCTACACGAGCGCTGCGGAGGAGAGTGAGCCAGAATCTGTGTGCTCCACCCCGTAAGTCACCAAGGGCCTGTCTCCAGAGGCCGGAGCACCGCTGGCTGTGCTCCATGACCTTGCAGTTGCCCAGACAGGGTCACCTTCACTGGCAGCACAAGCCGGCTGCCCTCGGCCTTCTCCAGGCCAAGCATCTGAGTGCCTCAGACAGATTGATTTTTCCTTTTCTGATGGGATTTTAGTTTTCGTCGTCCTGGGTCTTTCACAGCTTAGTTGTCAGTGTAGATTGATTAGGCCTGGCTGTGAATGAGTAACAGGCTGGGCTCTGCTGTTGGAGGGAATATGGGAACTAGCGGTGCCATGGGGGCTTCTTGGGGTCCTCTTCTCTGTCAGCAGAGTCTCCTATAAGGAACATGAACTTAGAGCCCAGTGACCCGAGTTCGGATCATGGCTCTGGGGCTCACTGCTATGTGCTCATGGCCAAGTTACTTAACCTCTCTGGTAAAATGGGGATAATCATAGTAACTTAGTTCTTAGGGCTGTGAGCACAAAATGAGTTCATACATATAGAGTACTTAAAATAGTTCCTGACAGATAGAAGGCATCCCAGAGTTGTGCAGGCTTGAAATAGAGTTGGTTCCCCAGAAATCTGAGGCAAAGTGGCAGCCAAGGGTTGGGATGCCGGACTGAAGTGATGTGAGCCTGTGCTGTTTTCCTGGGGGCGAGGGAGAGGCCTGATGGATCATGGTCACACCCACAGCCTCGTGAGCTTTCCTTGAAAGCCCCCTCCGTGTGCTTCTGTATGGTTTGCCAGGTGGTGGGAGGAAGTGTCTCCCTCCCTAGGAAGTGGACTTTCTCCCCCAGGTTGAAGAGGAATGAGTCATCCTCCTCCGTCCAGAATTACTTCCATCTGGATTCTCTGCAAAAGAAGCTGAAGGACCTTGAAGAGGAGAACGTTGTACTTCGATCCGAGGTGAAGTGCACTCCCTGCCCTGTCCCCTCTCTGCAAGGGTGGTGGCCCCGCATGCTTATCTGGCAGGTACCACCGTGATTACAGCCCTGCTGTTCGCAAGGGTGACGGTCTGTGGAAGGGCCACCTGGCCCTGGATCACAGCCACACCAAGTGCCCAGCAGGCGTGCCTCATTTATGAGCCGGGCAGCACACACCATCCTGGTTGCGGCAGACGGACAGGTGAATTGTGCACTGTGAGGATGGGTAAGCGTGGCAGACCCTCCTCCTTTGCGGTTAGGGCAAAGACTCCTGGAAGGTGGGGCCTCGCTCTGGGGGTCTCCAGCTCGGATGTCGAAACAACTCGGAGGCCTGGTGTGAGAGCCTTGTTCTCATGCTACTGCAGGTCAGATGTGCTCAAAGGAAATAGTACTTGGGAACTTGGAGACATATTTCTTAGACAACTAACTTTAAAAGGTTGAGCAGAAGCAACTTGGGAACTCATGCTTTTGAGTATTTCTGATTGGCTAGTCACTGTTGTGGGTACTTTGCCTGCTTTCTTTTAAAAAAATAAGTCTTCATAACAAGGCTGGGAAAACAAGGATCCAGGCTGCTAGGTGTTTTGATTACCCAAGATGTTGCAAATCAGTGGACCACAAAGCCAGGGTTTGTAAGTCTCTGTGACTCCAAGCCCACATAATTTCCCTTTACCCACTGAAACACAGATGCATGGGGATTTAGTGTTTTTTGTTTAATTATCAGTGAGCTTTTGCTCTCCAGCCAGAGATTTGGTTCAGCCCTGTTATCAGGCCCTTGGTTGTCAAGTTTGAGCTGCAAGCTCACCTAGGCTGGCCCAGGGCTCCCCAAATTCCCTCAATATGGCAGACCACCTGTCGCCTTGAACTTGCCTCACTTGTTGCAAAGAGCCTGATGTCTGGGCTTATTAACAAGATGCACTTATGCCTGAGAAAAGGGTCATGTCTCTTAGCCCTCACCTCTTTCAGCCCCTCATTTACTGATAAGAGACATAAACCCAGAGTGATCAAGAGAGTTACCCGAGCTTTCTCTGCCAGCCAGCAGCCGAACCCAGACTCCAGTTCAGTTTTCCCCATTCTGAGTTCCAGCCTCCACCCTAAGTAAATGCTCTGGCCCCAGGCATATGGTGATCAGTCCCTCTGTTGGAGTCATCACGTAAAGCAAGCAGAGGGAATCTGATCCCAGCCATAGATTCTGACTCCTCCACCTAGCTTTCAGGACGGTGATGTCTCTGGGGCCAGGACCTGAGAGCTCAGAGATACCTCTCTACCTGGGGCATTTTCTTGGAGCCTTCAGATTTCTGTATTCCCACCTTTACACCCAGGAGCAAAGCCATCCAGAGTCCAAGCATAGCTCCAAGGTCTCTGAACTTTAATGCTTTCATATTGTATCTTGTTTTGGCTCAGCTGAAAACAACAGGACAGATTCCCACTTGTGAACCTCAGAGGACCATACCTAGCACATAGCAGGTGTGATCATTGTTAACCCTTCTTATTGTGGGGCTTATCCTTAGAATGCCCACTGTAGGCAGGGATGTGTCATAGGCTCTTTGGGGTCACAAGGGGATCCGTGACTGTGAGCCCGGACAGACACACATGAATAGACAAGTGGACTTAATGGAGGGGGCTCACAGTTTCAGCAGCTGTGCCCTCTAGTGGTTGGGATTGACTTTGGGTATCTGAGGGCGCAATGGGTGACAGCTGGGGAGATGCTGAAGGGCAGCATTCCAGACCCAGGTTAGCCCTTGCTGCATCACCTGGCCTGTCCAGGTGTGACTGTGGGGCCTCTGACCTGAGCCCTATCCACAGGCCTGCCAGCTAAAGACGGAGACCATCACCTATGAAGAAAAAGAGCAGCAGCTGGTCAACGACTGTGTGAAGGAGCTGCGTAAGGCCCGCCCCCTGCCGCTTCTGTCCCCCCACCTTTTACTTTTCCCATCGGCCATCGTTAAGACCGGATGGACTTGCATCACTTGATAGAATGTGGTCTTCCTGCCAGCCTGGGTTCATGAGCATTTTTTTCCTGAACACTAGAGGCCTCCCTTGATCTTGTGTGATACCCCTCACCCTCATTTATGACCAACTGGGTGGGAGGTCGTCAGCCATACATTCTCAGTCTCTCGCCAAAGTGGCTATTTAATTTTCACTTTGGCTTTCTGCAGGCATATTGATTATTTAATGGCTAAATTAGGTCCAGCTTTAGAGTCCTGGACTGAAGGTGTGGAAAAATAACTTTCTAGTCATTTGATGTGTGAACCTTGAGGCCAGAGTTCTCAGCTTTGCAAATATTATGTGCCTTCCCCCACCCTCTCCATGATAAGTTTACACATTAAGATTGGACAAAAGGGCAAACAGAATGTTTTGAGTGTCAGCAGAATATCAGTGAAACACACCCTATGTTTAAATCTAGTAAAATGAGTTATGGCTCTGAATATGGGCTGAAAACGCCCAGGGGAAATGTGTTGTGCACGCAATAGTTCCTTTCTAGAACAGAGTGCAGAGTTCCTGTCACTGGTGATATGTTTGTATGGGACATGTGGAATTGGTCAGAGTCACCTTCTGTTTGGTGTGGTGCCTCTGGGCTGACCGCCAAAGCCTGCCTGATTTTCTCTGGGGAGGTGACTCTAGGCCGTAGGGTGAGGTTCCCATACTGACCCTGGGAGCCACCGCTAGGGGATGGTTCCTCCTCAGGACAGACCAAGCCCATAGAGGAAGATGGGGACTCTCCCTCCAAGCTTGTCATCATGTGCCCTCTCCATTTCTCCCCCGTCTGGTAATAAGGACTTTTTTTTTTTCCTTGTACGAACCACAAAGAAACCATTGTCTCTGGTTCTTGTGATTGTTGTTTCTTGGTCAAAGGGGACGCCAACGTGCAGATTGCCAGCATCTCTGAGGAACTGGCCAAGAAGACAGAGGATGCTGCTCGCCAGCAGGAAGAGATCACACACCTCCTCTCCCAAATAGTTGATCTGCAGAAGAAGGCAAAAGCTGTAAGGCTTCTGTTTCTCTGACAGTTCTGAGACCAAGAAGGGGGCCATTTACCCCAAAGACAGTGCCCTTTGGATTCATATTTTAGGAAATTGTGCTGTCCTTTGAGAACTTTTGCTGAAGCTTAGCAGATTGAATAGCATAAAACTGGTTACCCTGACTTGGCAAAGGGATCATATTTATCACTATTTATTTTCCTAAGAAAAATCTGCAAATGAATAGAACTCATTAAGACACATAAAGGTGCTATAAATAGAGAGTTTGGGAATTTAAGGTATAAATCATCTAGGTTAGCATTTCTCCTTACACAGGGCACCTGTATGTTCTGCACAGAACAATGTCCCCTTTCGATTGAAGATGAAGCAGCAAAAAACCAGTTGTTTCCCATGTCAGGCCTTTGCTAGAAGCCCAAGGTGAAAAACTTCCAGAAAGCAACTGTGATTATGGAAGTTGTTGCTTAGTCGCTAAGTCGTCTCTGACTCTTTGCAACCCCATGGATTGTAGCCCGCCAGGGCTCCTCTATCCAGGGGATTTCCCAGGCAAGAATACTGGAGTGGGTTGCCATTTCCTTCTCCAGGGGATCTTCCTGACCCAGCGATCAAACCCGCATCTCCTGCATTGGCAGGCCTATTCTTTACAGAATTCTTCCCAGAGCCACCAGGGAAGCCCAACTATGGATGTAGAGGTGGGCGATAGGGAATGAATACAGACCTAGGAAAGACACTGCCTTCAAAACTAAAAGACAAAATTTTACTCCAGTATAAGATAAAAATCTTCTTGTGGATGTATGATAGGATCATAATGGATCGGTTAATAAGAGGGAAAATGTTAGACTTTGCTAAGTGTCTTAAAAGAGAAGCTGACTTCCCTTTGCCACGTTCTAGTGTGCAGTGGAAAATGAAGAACTCGTCCAGCACCTGGGGGCTGCCAAGGATGCTCAGCGGCAGCTCACAGCCGAGGTGAGTGGCTCTCCCTCATTTCATAAGGCCCCCATCCCAGCTGGGGTGTGTCAGCCTTCCTCTAACAGGCTGTGGGTCCCATCCGTCTTAGCGATCATTTTGATAATAAATTGAGTGTCATTTTTACTCCTAAGGCAGCTCCCAGTTCCACTAACACTGGTCACGAGCACGTGGGAGGCTGGGCTCTTCACCAGCCTGGAGCCCAGCGTGCATGGGCTCCTGACAAACATTCCAATAAGGAGAGGACACCGAACATGGTGTGCAGAAGGAACCCCATTCAAAGATGTGGCAGGAAACAAGGGAGTGATGGTTTGCCCTCTAGCTTGTTTTGTCTCAGTTGTTAGTCTTTTAGGAGATTTCTGAGTCTGCAAGCTTGCCCCAAGTTATAGAAAAACTGTGCCTTGAGGACTGTTTGGCCTTAGGCCACAGGACAGCTGGTCCTGCTGCAGGGCCAGGACATGTGTTAGTGATCCTGGGTCTTCCGGGCTCGTGGGAGGTACCTGGTCTCACCATTCCAGCCCTCTCTGTTCTTTCCTGGTCTCCCGCAGCTGCGCGAGCTGGAGGACAAGTATGCGGAGTGCATGGAGATGCTCCACGAGGCACAGGAGGAGCTCAAGAACCTCCGGAACAAGACCATGCCCAACACCACGTCCCGGCGTTACCACTCGCTGGGCCTGTTTCCCATGGTGAGTGCCCGCCTGCCACCTGGCCACCCGCCTCCCACCCTCAGGCTAGCCAGCGCTTCTGGGAGGAGGGCAGGTCTGGAGCTGAGTCTCTACGGGTGGCTGGCTTCTCCATTTTACAGCTTGGATCTGGATCCAAATTGAGGGCTTGTGAGCCCAGCCAGTAGCTTCTTAACCACAAGAGACAAGTTGGGTCTTTATTTTCCATCCCTCTGAATCTATCTTTTGTACCCCTGTCCTTAGAAGATAAATTTAGTAGGAACTGGATTTAGCAGGCACCTCAGATATTTGGAAGATGCTATTTCTATGTTCTTTCTTCTGTAGAATATGTGCTATTTGGGCCTCACAAGTGCATTCCAGAATTCTTAAGTTGCTTTATGGTTCTTCTAGTTCTTTGCATGCTTATTAACAACTCTCTCACTGGTTCTGATATCTGTAATATGAAAAAATATTTCCCTTTGTGCTGTGTGCAGTATTTTTATATTTTTTATATTATTTCCCCACAATCTTATATTTTTAGCTCTGGCCTGATCTATTTGGTTGGGGAACTTTCTCATTTTATCTATTTCTGTCAAACTAGGGCCCCTTGAAGGTGGGGGCCCATGTCTTATTTGCTATTTCCTCCTTCCCTCTCTTTAATACTCTGCACCTGGCAGCGTGCTTGGCGTGTCGTAGTCACATGTCCTCACTAGACATTAGATCTGGGTGGCTGAATCAACAGACTGAAAAACCAACCTCCACGAAGTTTTCAGGCTCTGATTCAATGGTTTGATGAAGTACCAGTTCTCTCTGAGAAGAGAATAACTTTTGAGGAAAAGCCCCCTAAATGAGATAGGCATGGAGGGCTGTATAAATATTTGTGAAACTTGATCCCTTTTGAATTGGCCTTTACTCGGGGCTCTTATTCCTCCCTACCCCCCACCTCATTGCTGACATTGTTACCCCGACCCCTTGCTGTCTGGCCCACTTTTCCTAAATCATAGTCTCCTTTTCTCCTTTGATTTCACGTAGAAAGTCAGGCTGGAACTCTCTCTCAGCCTGACTGAAATCTAAGGAAAACCAAAAAGAAAGACACAACATCAAGAGTCAACTTTCCCAGGAGCACATGGGTGATTCAGTGATCCCAGTGAAGGCAGCAAGGGACATTCTGTCCCCCGAATCCACTGATCTCAAGCTCACTACGCTCGGCTCACAGTCGACCCATATAGCTTTGTATATCCCTGCTTCGCTTTCCCTTCTTCCTGGCTTCTCGTCTCCTAGGGCCATCTTGTTTCCTGCATTCCTGGGATTCACCCTCCTGCATTCCCTGCTCTCAAGGACAGACGTATTTTAAAATTAAACCATGCCATAAGAAAAGCAGAATTGAAGGTCTACATGAATTTCCTTTTGAGAGATTGAGTCTCAGCTTTTATTATCTGCTGAGATGGAGCTTTTGTTTGCCTTTTTCTGCTGTTGGCAGAGCTCAGTTTTTGAAGATGGCTATTTATAAAGTGCATTATGCATGAAAGGTATTTAAGGCCATCTAAAGCTTGCATCATGCCCATGCTTCTGGAGCAGAACACTGGGATCTGCTTCCCTTGCTCCTAGCCCCTTCTAACTGCTGAATAAAACAGTGAGTAGCAGTTTTTCTCAAGTATGTTCCCAGTTCTCTCACCTTATGGCAATAGTTCTTAATCTGGGATCTACAGACAGGATTCAGGGGGCCCATGAAAATCAGAGGAAGATTTTATCTTTTATGTTCATTAATCCCTAATTGCACCTGGTGTTTCCTTCCCTTGTGAAGATAGGTAACAAACCACAGCAGCTGCGGTAACAACCACAGCAGCACAGTCATCTCTGGGACTTTGTCATCCGTTGAAATCACAGGTCTTATGATAATAGCGCTTGTCAGTTGCCACAGATGTCCCAAAATACCACCTGTGCTAATCTCCCACTCAGAGTGACAGTTGTTACCAGTAACTCTATCACACTTGCTGTTATTAGCATTTTAGTAATTAACTCGATATATCTGGCTTCCTCTTTAGTCCTAATTATGTCATTCATTTACAAACATCATTCTGATGCTTCATCGCCTAATCCATAGCGTCCAGCACTCCCCTCCTTGCCTCCACCCTCGGACCTTACTCTCCACTAGCTTGTCTTTTTTTTTTTCTCCTTCATCTCCTGAATTTTTACTCTGAAGTCCCTTTTTGAAGGGCTGCCCACTGGACGGAGCTCCCCATGTGCTTACCTGCTCTCATCTCCCTTCCCCTGGAGCACCTGGCTGCTGCCTCTTCTCTGGCCACCCTTGCAGGGGCCACACATTCATATTCTCTTCCAGAGACAGAGCACTTGAATTGCTCACTCACTGTGTGTCTCCTGGCTTTTCCCAGGACTCCTTGGCGGCGGAGATTGAGGGAACCATGCGCAAGGAACTGCAGCTGGAAGAGTCGGAGTCGCCAGACATCGCGTAAGGCTTTGGTTCTCAGCTCCCAGGGGCTGTGGGGTGGGCACCAAAGTGCACTGTGGTCCTTCTACAGATGATCCAGATTAAGGGAAATTAGAGAATGAAGCCAACAACAACATCCTCCTTCCAACTGGCTCCTCTGGTTGGGTTTTAAATATATATTATGAACTTGTGGAAATACAAGTTGGGGAAGGTCAGATGTATTTCCCCTCTCTTGTCACACAAGCTCTGCCTTGACACCCCACTCACTTTTGTCTTTCTTTTTGATGGAGAGCATTACTTTAAAATACTTTTAGCATCTGATAAGGAAAGAAAAATAAGATGCAGTATGAGATACAGAGAAGGGCTTCCCAGGTGGCTCAGTGGTAAAGAATTCACCTGCCAATGCAGGAGACGCAGGAAACTCTGATTCAATCCCTGGGTCAGGCAGATCCCTTGGAAAAGGGAATGACAACCCACTCCAATGTTCTTGCCTGGAAAATCCCATGGACAGAGGAGTCTGGTGGGTTACAGTTCATGGGGTCACAAAGAGTCGGACACAACTGAGCACATATGCATGTATGTGTGAGGTACAGAGGGCTCTCTGGGAAGGTGTGAGCAAGGCTTCTATTTCCTTTCTGCATACATTTAGGGGTGTCAGCCTGTATCATCTAACTTGAGCTAACTTGAGACCTTGTGCTTGACCTCCTTAGAGGTGTAAGAAACCTGGAGTTTGATTTAATCAAGTTTTCTCTGTATCCAAATGCCATAGACAGAACTTGGAACCCCGGGAGCAACCAGTGTCCCTAAACCTCAGTGCATGTGTGAAGCCGTTTGCAACCCAGAAAGAAGCAGCCATTACAGAAACACACCTACCATTTTCTTCTTAAAAGGGAATAAATGAACATCAGTGCGGTTCTGCTGTTAGAGATGGCAGTTCCCGGGGCGGGCGGTGAGGCGGGAAAGAGACTCATCTAGTGTTTATCATCTCATTATAGACATTTAATACTAACTTGAAGTCTTACTTTTTAAAAAAATATGAATGGTTGACAATGACTCATTCTGTGAAAATATTTTGAGCCCTGCTACGTGCTGAGCAGTAAACACTGCCCTCCTGAAGTTTGCATTCTAGAGACTATCAAGAAAACTAGGTGGGAGACAAAAGTTAGTCTTAAATATCTTTGTAGGTCAAGCTTAGGGGAAGTAGGAAGCAGTGTGACTCTTGCTAGCACCTTTAGGACACAACCATGTCGTGGAGCCTTGAATTCTGTGGGCGTTGAATCTCTTGCATTCCAACCAACACCCTAAGAAACATATGGAAGGCACAGGGTGGCGGGTTGCTTGGGGGTCACGGTGGGTCACCGAACCTGCTGCCTGTTGGGTCCTCAGTGAATAGAGTTGGGAAGGTTGAACTCCAGGGTCATTCCTGCATCTGCTTAGTCTTGGATGATGTTGTGCATTCTCCCCAGTCACCAGAAACGAGTCTTTGAGACCGTGAGAAACATCAACCAGGTTGTCAAGCAGAGGTCTCTGACCCCGTCCCCCATGAACATCCCTGGCTCCAATCAATCCTCAGCCATGAACTCCCTCCTGTCCAGCTGCGTCAGCACCCCCCGGTCCAGCTTCTACGGCAGCGACATCGGCAACGTGGTCCTGGACAACAAGACTAACAGCATCATCCTGGAAGCAGAGTCAGCTGAGCTGGGGTGAGCCAGCGGGGACTTTTATCTTTCTGTTTGGGGGATAGCTAGGGGGTGAGTGAACACAGGTCCAGTCATCAGAAGAGGGAGACCTGAAAAGTGTAGTTCTCAAACTTGTGCCAACCAGCTGAGCTAATGCTTATCTTGATGCTGGTATGTTAACCAGTTTAAAGGGGTGTAACAGGACACACCAGAAGTCAGCTTTTCTGTAAAATGTTGGAGTGGAGGATAAATGAATTTTTTTTTCTGTTAATCTCTGTTAGGCATTTATTTCATGAACCCCTTTGTAGCTTGGATTCTGAAAGGCTGAGGAGGACTCAGGCTCTGTCTCATGACCAGAATCTGGTTTGCTTCAGAAAGCGGGGTGCAGCGTGCCTGGCAAGTGCCCACCACACTCTGCATGCTTGGGGTGGGTCCTCATTGGTGGTGGTCTCTTGCTCTCCTCCTGAAGCCCTGCAGGAGCCGTACCCCCACCCTCATTGTCCATCCTTTTCCTGTGACTTAACAAAATTGGTTTTTCTTAACGATGAGTCAGATAGTTGGAAAATGCTTGATCAGAACTCTGAGAGTTTTTTGGACCTAATTATTAACTCTTGCCTAGAAAATCTCATGGATGGAGGAGCCTGGTAGGCTGCAGTCCGTGGGGTCGCTAAGGGTCAGACACAACTGAGCGACTTCACTTTCACTTTTCACTTTCCACTTTCACTTTGGAGAAGGAAATGGCAACCCACTCCAGTGTTCTTGCCTGGAGAATCCCAAAGACAGGGGAGCCTGGAGGGCTTCCGTCTATGGGGTCACACAGAGTTGGACACGACTGAAGTGACTTAGCAGCAGTAGCATTATTATTTTTATTTCTGAAGTATAGTTGCAGAACAATGTTATGTAAGTTATAGGTGTACGATATAGTGATTCACAATTGTAAAGATTATAATCCATTAATAATTATTATAAAATATTGGCTATATTCCCTGTGTTGTATAATATATCCTTGTAGCTTATTTATTTCATACGAAGTACTTGTACCTCTTAATGCCCTGCCCCTGTATCGCCTCCTCCCCACTGATAACCACTAGCTTGGGTCAGAACTCTCTTAGAGCTCTCAGCTCCCTAAATTCAAGAGGAAAAAGGTGCATCCCTGGAGCCAACTGTCCTGTTGGAGACCAGGAATTGCGGCCTGAATAAGGTTTCTTCCCAAGGTGTCACAAGGGAGATGTTTGTAGGGGCTGGGTGTATTATGTACTGTTTGCAAGTTTTCCTTGCACCTTAGTACCACCTCCTCACCTCCCTGAGGAAGAAAAAGCCAACAGAGGCAATTGTTCTCCTGGACAGGCATTTGTTTCCCCATTTTTGCCTTCATTTAGCCGCTTGCCTTGGTTTCCTTAGAAGTTCCAGCAGCCACCCGGAAACTAGTAGTAAGGACAGTGCTGTCCAGCGCCCCCTGCTGGCTGCTCCGCGCTCACCCCCCCGTTTCCCCTCCTTCTAGAAACGAGGAGCGGAGTAAGAAGCCCGGCATGCCGGGCACCCCGGGCTCCCACGACCTGGAGACGGCGCTGCGGCGGCTGTCCCTCCGCCGGGAGAACTACCTCTCGGAGAGGAGGTTCTTCGAGGAGGAGCAGGAGCGGAAGCTCCGGGAGCTGGCGGAGAAGGGCGAGCTGCTCAGCGGCTCCCTGACACCCACCGAGAGCATCATGTCCCTGGGCACGCACTCGCGCTTCTCCGAGTTCACCGGCTTCTCCGGCATGTCGTTCAGCAGCCGCTCCTACCTGCCGGAGAAGCTTCAGATCGTCAAGCCGCTGGAAGGTGATCACAAGGGGCCTCGGCCCCTCTCTGCCCTCCTCAGCGACTCCCTGTGGTCCCTGATCCACCACCGGAAAGCGGGCAACCTCTGTAACGCCTACTCCTTTTTCTTCCGCGATAGCCACCCCCGCTGCTGGTTTGAGTTCCTCTGAGTGCCCCGGCCTCCACCTCTCCTGGTGCAGGTTTGGAAGTGCAACACAGGCAACCCAGACTAACCTCCACCAACTAAGCCAAAGAAAAGAAAACGTGTTTGGCGCTGGTTTCCTAATTCTCTTGCGTTCTTTGAAATACAAATGTTTAGGGAAGGCCGAGGCGCTCCTGACATCCTCAGGAATTGATTAGTTGATTAGTTCAGGTCAGAGGGCTCTGAGGAGTGTAGAGAATTGATGCTTTGACTTTTCAGAAAATTTGGTGCCAGGGAGTGGGTGCAAAGCAAACGTTGTTTTAAGTTGTTTATTCAGTAACCCTGAGAAAGCAGTTTCCTGTTTGTTGACTCATGTTCTTTGATGTTCAAATAAAAAGGGTGTGGCTTTCTTCAGAAGCAGTGTGTTCTGAGCAAGGCTTCTAGACCTCCACAGTTTGGGGGCCGGGAAGGGGGTGGCTGTGAAGGAGAGTGAGCTCTGTACCTCCTTAAGCCTACCTTTTCCAGGGGCCATTCAGGTTTAGGTATCAGGAACCCCCTAGATGGTTAAACTCATGGAAATGCTTTTCTTTGTTTCTTTTTGCTTTCAGTATTAGAAAGTATGTTCCCTTTACTTATCATTGCCCTGCTAAGAACCATCAGGTGTTTGTAATATTCATTTTTTCCCCTCGTTTAGTTTGAAAACTCATGAGAGTTTAAGAAGATATTTTAATTCTATATTATGTATCTAATGCAAAGCCAAATCAGAATTTCCGTAAAGGCAGTATTTCTCAACTTCTTTAAGAACCCATTTTAGACATTAATTCCTAATCTATCCCCTCGGAAAATTTAATGTGATAGATATACTGTTAATGTATTATATGTGTATCTGTGCCTAAAAAGAGTACAGGTATTCACCCCAAAAGAACCAGTTTTCAGCCCTGGAGTGGGGGCTGGAGTATCACCTGTTAGGATGCATGCTGTGAGATGAGCTTGTACTTGTTAAAGATCCAAGAAATGCTGGGTCCCATATTCTGAAAAGGAAGGAAGAGGGTGGGCAAACATTCTTTTTCATGGTTACTTCTAAATTGTATAATGTAGGTCCTTCTTAGATTTCAGAAGAGGGATAGCTCGTCCTTTTTTTAATTTATTCAGTTGTAAGCTTGGTGATTGTTTTCTGATTCACTATTGTGTCTGTTTTTCTTTCAATAAAATTTTTCATTTCTGCAATTTTACTTTTTGCCTTTCTTTTCTTTTTTCTCCTTTGTCTCTTAAAGGTCATTGGAATTTATCATCTCTATCTTGTCTACTTTCTACATTTTACTTTGTGTTTCATTGGTCATCTAAGGATATGTTTTTGACTGGTTTTCCAAGCATATTTTAGAAGAGATTTTTTGAAGAAATTATTTTGACCAAGTCATCTTTTTCTCTTTTAGTCTTGTGACATAGATGGCAGTATTTCTGTGATAAATTAATAGAATAAGAGGAAATCCCATTAGATTTGCAAGATAAATTTCATCTATAGAACTCTGTTCACCAGGAACTTGTATCACTACCATTAAAAAGTCATATCGTATCAATATGGTCTGTAAGATATTCTCATGGTAGAGTCTATCCCTCTGGCTCCATTTTATAGTCCTCTGACTTCTTAACTGTTTAAAATACAATCAGCTTTCTTTCTTCCTCTGCAATTACCTTTTTGTGTTACTGTGTTTGATTTGATATGGTGGAGTGCTGACAGAAGTATGCCTGATGCTGGGCTCATTATAGCTCTAACTGTGGTGCTGGCTAAGTTACTTCACCTTTTTGAGCCCTGTTTCCATTATTGTAAAAGAGGGCTCACATCTGCCACACAAGATTGTGGCAAGGAATAAACGTGCTGTGTTTCGTATTATGCTCAGCATCTTTAAGGTACTTATTAACTTGTAGGCTCCTTGAACTTGTCCCTGTTCCGGTAGCTCAGGTGAGAAGGCTAGCCTCTCCAGTGTTGAGACCTGGACCAGCATTGTGCTGGTGCCATGTTCTTACAGCCTTTTTCACTGGACCACCAAGAAGCTGGTAGGACTCCCGTGTTCTCCAGTGACCCAGGTAAATGTACCTGGGGTGAGGCCCCTGGAGAATGTTGGCTGGGATCATAGCAGATAGCCAATCTGTCTTCCATCTGTCTTCCTTACCTATTTAATTAATCTTGCTATCTGCTCATTGGTCTCAGCCAAAATAGATGGGCTAGGTGTTTTGTCTCTTCACCTTACCTTACACATTTTAAGTAGGTGAAGAACAAACAAAACATTCAAACTAGAAAGAGATATATCTGCATTAAAAAGATGAGTTGGACAGTATTTTTTCCCTCTATTTTGCTCTTCCTTTCTAATTATAACCAGATAGTATTTCCAAATAAACAAGTTAATATGTAATTAGGGAAAAGCACACACTTCCAAGCTGTCCATTATCCAGCAAGTTTAGTTCTAACTTTTAAGCCTCAGGTGCCCTGCTGACATAAATGGATTGAGTCTTCTTCTCCTTTGGTGACATGAAAACCTTTTAGTTAAAACAGTGGGGTGTGGAAAGAAAGCAAACAGAAGGAAAAGGGTAGTAACTGTAATTATGTTTTTGCCCTATACACACCCTGCTCCATAGCCCTTCATCTTGGTGCTGACTGGGAACACAACATTTCCTCTCTTTGCCTGCCTGACCCCAGCGTCATTCACATGTGGGCGGGAGAAGGTGATGGTGACGGGAGATGGGGTAAAAAGCCAAATGTGCATCTTTCAGCATAATCTTTCTGTCGTAGTCTCACTAGATTTCCTTGCTCTGCATTTTCAGGGAATGCAAATAACTCGGTGTTCTTTGTAGGCTATTTAACTCCAAACAGCAACTCCCTGTAGCCTCATTTGTGTTTTGGACTCATGCATGGGGTGGGGAAAATGGGGCAGCCTGTTAAACAGATGGAAGATGGAAGCCCACTGGACTCTTTTCTGGGCCTAGACCTCCAGCCCCACTGAGTTCTTTCCTGGTGCTTTGTAAATGTCTAGAACCCCCTTCACAAGGATGGGGAGACCTGGCACTTCCTTGACACAGTTCTTCACTTTCCAGAGTGTTTGCTTTGCCTTTAGTCCCCTTCCAAAGGTAGAGGTGATGTGGCCACATTGCACCTGGGGATTTCTCATCTTCCTCTGACCCCTGGTTGTGCTGTTCCAAGCTAGGTGTCAAAATTCCTTGTTTAAAAATTCTCCCCAGTACAGTTTTGTTCCCAGGAATGTGGATGTGTGAATAGTGAACACAAACAGTGGGCCTATTTTGGATTCCTGTGCATGGAGGTCCCCAGGAGTGGCAGGAGAAACCCCAGTGGCCGGAAACCGCACTGCATCTCCTGGCAGGACCTGCACACCCACGAGGAAGTTCCACTGCCCACTGTGTGTTCCTCCAGATTCTCATTGAGCCCAGGTTCCTGGCTGGAATGCTGATGGCCTCGCCTGTTTCAGACCTGTGGTTTGGGGAAGGAAGTGGGGTGAGTTTATTGAAAGAACTAGGCCTTTAGCACTGAACACTGGCTTTGCTACAACTAACTCAGTGACTTTGGGAGTTAGGAACTTCAGTGAACCTCTGTCTGTGAAAGTGCGGGTCATAATACTTAACCATGACGGGTGGTTTTGAGGAATGAGTTGAGGTGATACATATAAAACAAGCTGCCCTGCTGACATGTCTCTGTACAGAGTAACTTTAAAAAATATTGCCATGGAACCTAGGACTTAGGGTCCCATGGACAGGTTTGTTTCATTATATGCACCTTTGGTCTTTTTTCTTTTCTTTTTGCATTTAGAATATTTTCCATTTTTATTCAGTAGATCCCAGTTAAGTAGGTTGCTATTGTACTTGTGACACTTAATGTCGGGATAAACTCCAAAGTGTGTAAAACATTTTTCTGTTTAAAGTGGATTTGAAATCGTCCATCTACAAAACCCTTTTAAGACTCTTTGGCTGAGACTATCCAATGAGAAATTATTTTGCAGCAGTGTTTTGGAGTCAGTGCACTCAACTGGGCACAGCAGAGGGTTGGGGATCTCAGTTACATTCCTGGACCACTTCCTGGCCCCACTGCGTGCCTGCCTTTCCCTTTTCTTATATCTTGACTCCTGAGCTGCTGGCCCCTGGCCTCCCTAGTTCCCCTTTCTGATTTCCCCAGAGCTGCCTGGAGGGATCCCTACCCTCCTCAGAGAGGAATGCCCTCAGGAAGCCAGCAGTGACAGTCTGAGAGGTTATTTGTGCAGGAAGGCTCTTGCATTTCCATGCTTGAGAACCACTTTCAAAGTCTCTCTGTTGAGTTTGACATGTTTTCAGTGTGGCCAGCTTCTTCATCTGTGGAATGGGGATAGAATGCCCAGCCTCACGGGCCGGGCACCCCCGATAGCAGAGCCATGTGAGGGATAATAATGTCCTAAGGGGGAAAGGGTTGCTCTGGCAGATGGGTTGGGCAGAATCCTGGCACAGAGCAACATGCTAAAGGATCTGAGATGTTCTTCAGTACATACACTTCTTAGCCCAGGCTTCCTAAGAAGGCTTGGTCTTGGAATACCTCTCTCTGTGAGTACCTGGCACACCCTCAAGGTCCTCAGGGACGCACTCTGGTGTTATTATAGACCTTACACCGTGTCATCTGAGTCCCGGGGTCTGGTGTCATTGAGGAGATCGGCTCCTCTGCTTTAGACCTCTGGGTGGACTTGCATGTTCTTAAATCACATCTCCTTAAGCCAGTTCCCACTCCCCAAACCTGCAGCCTGTCAAGGTTGCTGGCAGCGTATACAGGAAACTTAGGTAAAGGAGGTGACGGCCGTGCCCACCACTTATCCGTGCACTGTGTTCATTTCTTTTCGCTCTTCTCTTGTCGTGGGTGCCCGGAACTGGTGTGACATCATCTTACTCTGTCTCTGCTGTCTTCCCTGTTCCCAGCATTGTGTCCTTGGTGTAGAATCCACACATATCCACCCCCGCCCCCACCCTCTTTCTGTGCTTATCGCGCTTATTTTTTCTGCTTCTGTTTCTAAAGTGATTTCTGTGTTGAATTTGGGGGTTGACATCAGTTGCTTAAAATAAAGAGTTTGTCACCCAACATCCTTGACACATAGTATGATGTTAATTTTACTTTGTTAAAAAAATAGATTTTTGCCCTGAGATTGGTGCTTCTTCTGGGCATGGAAGGGGGTTGGCGCCTGACACATAGCAGGAGGGGGACAAGGCAACTCTGTGGGTGTCCCTCCCAGAGTTCACCTGTGGCACCCAGGGCCCCCTGGGCTCGCACTCCGCGCTGGAGGGTGGTGAAGAGCCATCAGCTTAGACTCCCGTCCTAACCCTCTCTTCTCCCTGTCACCCCTTCCCCCCCGACCCTTTCTCCTTGCAAGGTTCTGCCACCCTTCACCACTGGCAGCAGTTGGCCCAGCCTCACCTCGGGGGCATTCTGGACCCCCGGCCTGGTGTGGTCACCAAGGGCTTCAGGACGCTGGATGTTGACCTGGATGAAGTGTACTGCCTTAACGACTTTGAAGAAGACGACACAGGTGACCACATTTCCCTCTCGGGCCTAGCTACCTCCACGCCAGTTCAGCACCCAGAGACCTCAGGTGAGAGGTCCCGAGCACGTGTGACTGTCTCAGGCAGCAGAAGTTACCCAAGCCGGCCTCAGGCTTTCCCAGAGGAGATGCAGGAGCCGCCAGCGGCCGAGGAGGAGGAGGAGGGGTCTGGTGAGGGCACCGCCATCAGTCCTGTAAACCTGGCACCTCTACCGGAGGCAGAGTTCCAGGCCATTCTCACTTCCGTTCCGAGCACCATCCGTAGTGGCTCTCTGTCTGTAGCTTCTGCTCGTCTGTGTGGGTGATGATGAAAGCATTCCCATCATGGGGTTCCATTTTTTAATAGAGTCTGATCCCTCCTTTTGTAACAAATGGGTGTGGCTCCTTGCCCATCTTGGAGGTGCATGGCCCAGCAGGCTCTTGAAGGGGAGCAGGAAAGGCTGCTAAAAAGAAGTGGATTATTGCCCCGTCATCCCCCGCCCCAGTCCCGAGCATCAGCTCCCCATTTCTGTTCTGGGTTGCTTCCCATGTCTAAGGGGCAGCTTTTCGAGTCCCCTGATGACCTCCAAACTGAGCTGAGCTGGGTAATTTTAGGGGAAATTTTGAGTGCTGGAATGTTCAGAAGGTTAATGAGAGAATGTGTTACCTGCATGCTACATTAAAATTGGAAGAAGCCCAGAAAGTGTTCAGGATTTCAGACAGCACTTCAGAGATCAGCCTGTCATTTCCTAACTGTAGTGAAGATGTGTGTGTTTTCATTCCAGCTTATACATGTGTTCAAAGTGGATTTTTTAAAGTGCTTTAGCAATTCTCCTTAATCCAGCAAACCCTAAGAGGATGTTAGTAAGTTATTTTAGAGAGAGAATTCTAGATGAATCTGGAAAAGAGCCCTGCCTGATCTCTGTGTTCTCCCTGCCTACTCCCGCCCCACCCCCACCCAGTATTAAAGTTATGACCATGAGTTTGCAGAATTACACATCCTAGGGGTCACCGGGATGCAAAGCTTTGTACTCAGGGCCCTGGGATCACAGGATCACATGGGTTACTATTTACCCAGACTTCCTGGACCTCCTCGTTGCTTGGGCTGAGAGGGAGAGACCCAGATGAAGAAGAATTAACCCAATGTCATCATCCTAATGACATTTCCAAGTCACCAGGTTTGAGAAGAGCACATTCATCTTGTGACTGACAATTTTCATTCATGGAAGGTACAACACTCCACATATAGTACAGAGCAGGTGAGAGCTGAGGTTCATGGTGGTGTCTCCCATTCCCTGGGGAAGTTCACACACCTGTGTCCAAGGGACTCTTTTTAAATTTTTTTTTTCCTTTGACATAAACTTTAGGTATCATCAAGTAAAAAAGATTGTTTAACACCTAGGTTTATTTTTATTTTTTAGCCATTAAGTTACCAGATTAAGCTTGCAATGGAATGAAAATGCTTATTATTTAGGATCTTCTCACAAAGAGGAAACCAGCTTAGGTATTGTACCTCCTTTTGTCATCAGCACTGGTGCCCTTCTGGAAGGCAGACAGTGGTGCAGGAGACACTGTGTCCACTGATTTTGTGACTGAAGCGGCAGGCATTGTATCAAGTGTGGTGACCCCTCCCTGCAGCCTGACAGGTGAAATAGAAGTGAGTGCTGTGAGTTTAAAGAAGCACCATTAGGTTCATCTTTGAAAAATTGTAGAGAAGGAATAAAGCTTATCAAGTCAGCTAAGAATATCCCTCTGAGGACAGCAAGGGCAAGGGGACCAGGTGTGAGGAGCTAAGTCCTGACCACTTTCCTAACCACACACAAAGGCATATCTATTGCTTCATCCCTCCTTCCTCAAACCTGGAACAAATCCATCCCAACAACTCTTGAGAAGAGCACACAAACCCCCAGCAGAAACTGTAGAGGGGTCACATTGGAAGTGTGCGGCCAAAAAGAATTAGATCGCTGAAGGGACTCTAGAGAAGGTCTGATCTCTAGACAAGGGTTCTTTGGAGATTGTTTTCTGAGTAAGGTGTGTCAAAGTTCTGTGGAGGAGGGAAAGGCGTGGTTAATGATTTGGCTCTTTTTCCTCTGTGGGGAATGATGGGACCATTTTGATTCTTGGAATGTAAGAAGCACATCACTCAATGTAAATCATCCCAGGGGCCCTGAGTGACATTATGCACATAATCATGGAGTCATGGGCAGACAGATAAGCTTCCACGGGGAGCCCTGGGACATCCTCTGTCTTGGGATTTGTACTCGCCTGCTCTCTGCCTTGGTCTACCCTTTCCCGTTGCCAAACAGCACAGTTCCAGGAGCTGCCATCTGCCTGGGAAGACTTAGTAGGGAGAACCTTTGAAGACAGAAGGTGATTAACCTTTCTTTTCTCACAACTGGTATTATGGGAGGAAATTGGGAAAAGTTGTATATTAGGCAGTTTTGTCTAGAGCCTACTCTCATGGAGAAAACATTTTGAGTGCTGAAAAATATTTATTAATATATTTTAATGTATTATTGTATCATTATTTGATTTTTATAATCCCACGTCTTTAAAAAGGATGAATCCTTGTTATATTTGTAAATAATTTAGATGATTAAAATGGATTATGATAAACAATTTTTAGATTATTAGTTTTACTTTATTTCAGTCAATGTATTTTGTTTTAAGTCATAAAGTATACTTTTATCAGAAATAATCTCGTACTGTCGAATTTTAGGTATTTATGTGTAGCAGAGAGCCTGCATGTGGTAAAGGTTTAAGATTAGAGTTTAATCTCACAGTTAGGTCAGCAGATGGTGGTTTGGATGGACAGTCCAGTTGAATTACCTGGATGCCTTGATTCTTAAAGGGAAGACAGAGGCGGGATTAAAGCAACATAGAAGAAAGTAAAGGTCAGCTTATTTAATACTCATGCACATGGAGACCATTTCCAGTAGGAGAAATGTCCTAAAACAGACTCCTACACATCATGGCAGCCTACCTGGCAGTGGTTCTGCAGTAGAGCTGTATTATCTTTGGGGCTGAAGTCCTAAAGTAAGTGTTGAAAGTAAAAATCTCATTTGGTTAAAAGTACCCTTGGAAATCCCTGAAGGTGCAGGTCTTCGGCCCCTCAGAAGCAAAAGCCAAGAACTAGCTTCCTTTGTAGCTTTCTTATTTGTGACATAGGTACAGGCTCTGCTCAGGAGAGTTTCTTGAACGGAAGGGAACAGCTAAAAGAAGCAGACGATTAAGGAACTGAGTATCACTCCAGCATCCTTTGGGGCAGGGGCTGGTATGAACAAAGCCTCCAGTGGGCATTCTCTCACACTTGTCAGTCCCACTGGGGAAACAGGACCCAAAGGGGCTTGTGAGGGAACATTGGCCATGGAAACCTGAAGAATCCGGAAGGAAAAGTCTGGTGCATTCAGTTCACAGACCATTGGGTCTGGGAATGTTCCTTCTTGTATCTACCTAGAGAGCTGAGGGAGTTCCCACTCAGATGGCCAGACTTTTCAACCTTGCTGTGGTGTGTAGCAGTTACAGGAGTTTGGTCATGGTGGACAGAGCCAGGATCTGCTCACACCCCTGTATTAGGAGATGTTAAGGAAGTCCTGTGCTCTTGCATCCAAGTGTATACTACACCACAGCAAAATAGGCCAATGCAGCCTGAAGTAGAAAAATGAATGAAGAATTGCTTTATTGACTTGTCTCAAACAGCATGGAGTCAACCCTACTTAAAATTTCCAGAATAAGCCTGCTCTCTGGAAGCGCTTTCTCTTGGAACCTCATCTCTGAAAACCACAGGAGGGTGCTTTCATGTTGGGAGGGGCACCCATGTGGACTATTGAGTGGGTATTTGCACTCAGCCTTTCCTAAAGTGAAGGGCTCTTGAGGGAGCACGTGGGTGGGAACTGAGTTTCAGGTTTGTTGTCCAGTTGTACCATCTAGTAATGCCCTGGAGAAGTGCACCTTTGAACTGGCTCCAGAAGCACCAGCTGGATGAACTTGGGGCAGCTTAGCCAGGCCAGCTCCCTACTCCCAGCTCCCAATGTCGGTGGTTGCCACAGGACAGACAAGAAGGCAAGAGGGCATGGGATCCAGCTCTGTTGGCATCTTAAGACTCCAAAGAGATTTTTACATTTGCACTTTTTGACTTTTTAACAGCATTCCAAAGAGTCACTTTATCTCCTGAAGATACCCCAGCAGCCACTTGAAAGAATTTCTGGTCTGTCTGCCACACCATGAGATTATTCCTCTGTTAAGTCGCTCTTTAGATGAAACAGACAGTAGACAACGTGGTGCAGTGGGTCAACTAAACTTTTCATTTTTTTAAGTTTTGCAGGAACCAAAAGTTGTACAGAAGCCAGAATAAGATCTTGTGATGTGGTTTTCAGTCTCTGTGCTAGAAACCTTCCCGGAACCGATGGGCTGAATGTCTGCATTGGGGACTCATGGGTCTTTCAAACTGTAGATGGGGGCTGTTTAGGAGAAATGCTTAAGAAGCAGAGAAAAAGAGTTACAGGCCCATGTTAAGCCTGGTACTAAGGGCTTCCAAATGTCATCTTGTAACACTGTATAGTTTAAAATCACTTTTATCTTTTTTTAAAAAAAGAAAAGATAAAACGTGGTTCTGCTCTATCTGAAACTGCCTTTGTTTCCCTACTCCTCAGAGAAAAACACCTGTTAAAGCTACATTAGTCCCAAACAGCATTTATGTTAATGATGAAGCACAGGGCAAACAAAGGTTTATGGAGTTTTTCCCACATGGACTCATCACAGAAATTTTTTTCCCCAGAAAATTTCATGCAGAAACAGTCTTGAATAATCAGGGAGTAACTAAGGATAAAAGTTCCCTTTGATAGATTAGGATTTTGTACCAGTTTCAGAACCTGGAGGAGGAAGAACAAATAAAAATAATAAAGGATGAGGGGTTTGGGGGAGGAGAGGGGGAGAAATGCAAGTTCATTCCCAAATAAAATACTTGATGAAAGTATTTGTCAGTGTTTGTACTTCTAGCTCACAACACTGCGGTCCTCCAATCAGACTGAGAAAAAGAAGGAGGATTTAAGTAGGAAGTCAGAGCATAAATCCAGGAGACCCCGTCCTTGGAGGCCTCATGTGAACAGCACAAGGTGAACTCACAGCACCTAAGGCAGGGCTTTGGGGTGCCATAGGGCCTGGGCCCTCTCCCTGAGCCCCTGCTCCCTGCCCTGAAGACTCTGTTAGCGCCTCCTGCTTTGGGAATTTGCTCTCTCCTGTACACAGAACTGTAGGAATCAGCCCCTCATGGCTCTGTGGCAACTCACTGTCTCTGTGTTGTGTCCCAAGGAAGGGAGACGCTGCAGCGGCCCGGCGGGCAGTGGTGACTCAGAGAGCTGGCGGGTCCAGGCGTCCCAGTGGTATTGCAGAGGGGCTGAACCTCTGGCTTTGGCACTTGTGATTCTTGTTGATTTACCTCAATCTTCTCAAGCTGTCCATCGCTTCTGGGGAATGATGACCTCTGAATTTTAGCAGCCTTTTCCTATTCCCAAAACCCATTTGCATAAGATGGGTTTTGCTTCTGCTGATGCAACAGTGTCTAAAATGTCCATCTCACACTAGCTGTTGCAATTGAAGATCCAATACATAATGGGGTGGAGGAGGAGGTGAATGTGTGTGTGACCTTTTGATTTGATATTCTGGCCATGTGTTTAAATGGAGTATGCTTCTAAGTTTAAATCCAGCCTTGCTTTTGTTTGATTTTTTAAAAAATGTTCTCTCTCTTATAAATGTTCTGTCCTAATTACTTCTACTTACTGCATTTTTTTTCCTCCCTCCGAAATAACCCATCATGCCTGTTATTTGGGATGCTTTTCTCAGGTTTTCTGTTGCTTTTGTTTCTAGACTTTATTGCAGTCAGAGAATCGTGATTGGTTGGTTGCCTTTTCTTCATAGCTTCTTCTATTTTTGTTTTGCTCACAGTCATTTCTCAGTTATCTGAGTTCCTAAACTATTACTTTTTGGATTGAGAAACGAAGATGCATAAGGCTATTTTCACATGTGTTTCCCACACCCCTCTTGCTTTGCCTGGAGCTCCTTGAGGCTGAGAGTTTGCTCTGTGGCTGTGGTGCTGGCTGCCATGCCAGGGGCTACCAAAGCCTTCCTTGGCACACAGAGATGACTTGGACCACAGTCATCAGGGCAAACCAGTTTTGCACAGCTCCAGAGTCACTGCCGCCATTTTTGTGCTTTGGCTTTGTCCTGCCTCCCTTCAATTTGCGTGTCTCCAATATTTTTTTAAATTTCATCTAGTTTCTTGTTTTTCCTTTTTCTTTTTTAAAGACACAGTCACCTGTGTGTGGATCTGTAGGTTTGGGGCACCGATCTCTTCTGGTTTGATTTCCTTTTTGTCAAATCCAAGAGAAAACTTGCCATAAAGAGCTAGAAGATTCTAGTTCCAGACTTTTGAATCTTCAGGATGCTCATGGCCTCCAATATCCTAATCATTTTTCTCCCAGGAGGTCTCTGGGGGCTGAGAGGCTGCAGGGGTGGAGTTGGTGGGGAGGAGGGGATGATCCTAGACTTCACCATGCATGTTATTGGGAGCAACATCTTTTTTTTTCTTTTATTTTTTTTTCCTTTTATATTTGAGTTATGAATGAGGATGACCTCTACAATCATGATGTCTCCTGTAGACTCTATTCCTACTTCTCACCTGCGGTTTTCTGATGCATGGTCCTAAAGCTTCTGTGATTTACTTTGCTCCAGATCCTAGTCTTCAGCTGCCTTAACAACTCTTTGGAGCTTTCAAAGGAAATAAGTTGAGGACAACTTACTCATTTTCATCAGAAACCAGACATCCTAGAAATGGCAAGAAAGCAGCTCAGGGGGACTGGTGCTGCTTTTGCTGCTGTGTACCAGCCCAGCCCTGGCAGAGAACCTGGGCCCTGGGACTCTTGCCAGCCACATTGTTGCTGAGGCAGCTGAGGCCCCATCTCCCTCCCTGCCAACCACAGATAGGCAGTAGTGGAGCCAGCCTCCTCAAGCCCCTTTTTGTGTAAACTGAAAAGGGAGCCCATGAGCCTTGCCCTGTTTCTAGATGCAAGTGCCTCTCCCTGCCCTGCACCTCTCCCCTCCCCTTGGCAGAGCTTGGCACCTATCTGCCAATGAAAAGAAAAGTAAAGCAACAAAAGAAGGAAGCCGGTTCAAATCTCTGAGGAGGGAACCCAAATTTACCCCCAAGGGCCTTTTGGCCTTTCAAACTGGATCCACTACTGGCCAAAGAACGCTGATGGGAAACCCTGTCTGGATTGGGTTGGAAGCTGGAATTCGATGCTCTGCATGCCAGTGCTCAAAAGTGTGGTTGTTTTTGAGGGACCACCTTCGACCCAGAACATTCGCGTTTCACCTTCCTCGCCCAGATCCAGTTTACAAGGTAGCTCATTGCTTCTTGCATCTGTCGAGGGCCATGCGGGACTCTGACTTTTCTCGTGGGTGTACTTGGATGCAAGGACTATATTTTGTTCCTCCCCTCCCCCCAATTTAGCCCACCACCCTGGGAAGTGCATGTCACAGACCAACTCCACCTTCACCTTCACCACCTGTCGCATCCTGCATCCTTCAGACGAGCTCACGCGGGTCACACCAAGGTAAGGGACCCAGTTGCAGGGTGGGCAGGGTGGGGTGAGGTGGGAACACTCCCTATGAGACTTAATGTCAAGGAAAGCTGAAGTAGAAAGAGGGTTGTTCAAAACCAACTCCAGCCACTGGAAGCATCTCTCACCTGTTCAAGTCCCATCTCTTTTTTTGAATCAAGACCCCTATTGATTCATATCCAGCACTGAATAGAGACCTAGACCCACTTTAAGTTGCCTTCTTATTGGCCATGAAAGATTCTTAGCCCCTGCCTCAACCAGCTGAAGTTCAGGGCACTACCACAGGCTCTAAGGCCAAGTCTGTTGACTTTTTGCCCCCAAATTTGCCAGTAGAACATGTTCTTTCACAGAATGGAGTTACTGAACCCTGTGGTAGCCCTGTTGCCTCTGGAAATGGCCCCAGGAACCATGCATGCATCACAGCCACACTGATAAATAACAACCAAAATGATAAAACTTGAATAGAACCACATGCTTGGTGTGGTCAGTTTCCCTTGGGTGCCTCCAAGAAGTGATAGAAATTGGCACCATCTGACAGAGGACTTGTGTGGCCTTGGCAGGATCGGGGGAAGGGTCTGCTTGACTGGATTTCAAGCCTCCCAGAGCTTCTGGTGAAAGGGAAAACAGTCTCCCCCAACATGGTGGTGTGACCCACCTCAGCCATTTTCTCTGTGGTGCAAGGTGCCAGGGTGAGTGGAAAGTATCTCACAGGAGGGAGGCGAGTTGGGCCAGCTCGGAGGGAGTAACCACCCCAAGGAGCACCTTCAACTATGAATAATTCTCCGCAGGTCATGTGAGGAGGACGACGAAGCAGCCCCAGGCCCTGTTGAGCTGAGAGCAGATGTAGGGCAGAGAGTGAGCCCACGGGCCAGGCAGGGGGTGAGCACACCGCCAGCAGGGCCTGCCTGGCAGGGCCCTGTGAAGGAGCTGTGTGTGCACGTGTGGCCGCCACTAACCCGCAACGTGGGCGTGGATGCGTCTCTGTGGTTGTGCCTGGCTAATTCGGCCTTGACAGCAGATACCCCTAACCTGTCTAAACACCCCAGTCAAGCCAAGTGCCAACACTAATACAGGTCTAACCAAGGTTCTTACCAGAAGGGGATCTCTAAATTTTAGCTTGTCTCCATTTCCCTTCCTGCCTCTGGAGAACCTGGCTTCCCCATCCCCCAGCTTTATGTTTGAAGAGATTGTGTTGAAAACCAATGGACAGAGCTTCCCGTTGGGAGAGGCTGGTGCCCCAGCACTCTTCTGATGGTAGCTGTAGGACTCAACACTGCACCCCTGTCTTCTTCTCTTAAGTCCTTATGGCCTCATCAGGGATGAAAAAGCCTGCGAAGTAAGTAGCAGGAGAAGGTTTTTTGCCTGAGTTTGAAAGAAAGGCAGCCTGAAACAAAAATGGAAAATCTCTCTAGAAGTGGTTCTGTGACCAAGTACAGATTTTTTTCACCCTCGATTGCTTGTAGATCAGTTTTGTAGAAATCCACCTGTGCCTTTTGAAGACCCACCTTTTAAGCTTCGGGATCTGCTGTAGTTTCTAATCCCATGTTCCTCTGAGTGCTCCCCACCCACCAGCATCCCTACTCCTGAGCTTGTATGAGACGGGCCTATTCTGGGTTCCTCACCATGTATAGACCGACCAGCGGTGAGGTCACCTGAGTGTGGAGCCAAATGATGCTACAGCTTGTACTTGGCTTTTGACCTGTCCTCCCACAGCAGGGGTCCCTGCTCCACTCATTCTGGGGACAGGCCCCAGATCCTGTCCTCTTACTCCCCTTTCCCTAAGTTGGTGCTTTATCCAAGGTGTGTGGCCCGTCCCTTGCCAGGCTTGGGGGAGAGGGCTCTATCCCCCAGTTCCTGGGGACCATCCAGCTGCCTGTTCCGAGGGGCACCTGAAGCCCCTGCTGCATCCTTAGGTAGGAGCCAGGGCAGGTCTTATGAGACCATCAGGAGAGATGTTTCTGTGCCCCTCGGTTGCTCATCCAGCAACAGCTTAGGGCCTCTGTGCCTGGGGTCGGAGGGCTGCCTCACTCCATCCCTGTAGCAGTCGTGAGAAGAGGGTCTCTTCTGGTTTCCAGGCAGGTAGCAATGCATTTCCCACAGCTGCCCTTTGCTTATACTTTCTGCCCTGACTCTCCTTACTGCTGAATCCCAGCTTCTGGAATATAGGGGGCCCTCAGTCATACGTAAGTGGACAGAGGAATCTCTCTACTTTCCTATAGTAACCAGGTTTCACCACCCAGTGGGCCTTTTTCTAAGTAGCTCTTTAGATGAAGATCTGATGATACATGACATGGCTCCATGTCCCCCATCTCCATTCAACAAAGTGGGCTTCAGCACCCACGGGAAAAGTACTGAAGGGCAGCAGGGTGCAGAGGAAACAGCACTATAGAGGGAGTCAGGAGCCTGGGATCTGCTGCTGACTTGATGTGCACCTTCAAGCCTCAGTTTCCCCATTACCCGAGGGCCCTCTACCAAGGTGTCCCACCTGCTTCAGTCACACCCAGAATCAACTCTCATACCCCAGAGCTCTGGTTAACATCTTACCTCAGGGAAATGGGTACTGGGAAAGAGTGCAGGAATTTGAGGAAACTGGTAGAGACAGAGCCTCTCTCTGCTGCAGGGCTTCCTCTCTTATCTTTGGGGTCACTCAGACTTGGGTTCGAATCCAGGATCTTCCACTGAGTATGACGTTGAGTAAGTCACCTAATCTGAGCCTAATTTCCTCACTTGCAAAGTCAACAGTTGCACTCACCCTCTAGGGCTGAGAGAAGGGAATCACATGCAGCTTCCTGTTGATGTAAACCAGCCCCCCCCCCAATTCAGAGACTCCACGGCCTCTACAGATGAGAGGGAGGGTCAGACATGAAAAGAGGCATCCAGGGAGCCTGGGTTGGAGGAGTCCCCTCAGTATATTCCAGGCCTGCCCTGCGCCCCTGCAGGAGGCTGGCCCGGACCCTTTCCTTGGTTCTCCTGGTCATTTTCTGATCAATGACATATTGTGTTTTCTTTTCAGCCTTAACTCGGCCCCGACTCCGGCTTGTGGCAACGCCAGCCACTTGAAATCCACACCAGTGGCCACGCCATGCACTCCCCGGAGACTGAGCCTGGCCGAATCATTCACTAACGTCCGTGAGTCCACGACCACCATGAGCACGTCCCTGGGGCTGGTGTGGCTGCTGAAGGAGCGGGGCATTTCCGCGGCTGTGTATGACCCCCAGAGCTGGGACAGGGCTGGTCGGGGCACCCTCCTGCACTCCTATGCCCCCAGGATGGCCGTGATCCCCTCCACACCACCCAACTCGCCTATGCAGACACCCACAGCTTCTCCACCTTCCTTCGAGTTCAAGTGCACGAGCCCTCCCTACGACAACTTCCTGGCTTCCAAGCCAGCCAGCTCCATCCTGAGGGAGGTCAGGGAGAAGAAGGCGGTCCGGAGCAGTGAAAGCCAGACCGACGTGTCTGTCTCCAACCTCAACCTTGTGGACAAAGTCAGGAGGTTTGGCGTGGCCAAAGTGGTGAACTCGGGGCGAGCCCATGTCCCCACCTTGACTGAGGACCAGGGACCGCTTCTCTGTGGGCCCCCAGGCCCTGCGCAGGCCCTTGTCCCCAGAGGCCTGGTGCCCGAAGGCCTGCCCCTCGGATGCCCCACTGTCACCAGTGCCATCGGTGGGCTCCAGCTCAACAGTGGCATCCGACGGAACCGCAGTTTCCCCACCATGGTGGGGTCCAGCATGCAGATGAAAGCCCCTGTGACACTCACCTCGGGCATCTTGATGGGTGCTAAGCTCCCCAAACAAACTAGCTTACGGTAAGGCTGGGAAGAGGCCCTTCCCCTAGAGGAGACCAGGCTGGCTCCTGCCTCACTGTCCTCCCCCTGCCCTGCACATGCTCCCTCTGCCCTCCTCTGTCCGTCCCCTCCTGAGCTAGACAAATCAACCTCGTGCCTAATGGGGGCAGAGTGGAGACTCTGTAAAACACATAGGACCTGGAGACCTGTATCCGCCCTGCTCTTCCTTCAGATCCTGCAGGAAGCGCCCCAGCAGCGACATCACTCACTTGAGGACCTAGCCCATGCTGGCGGGCGGGGGCAGGAGCAGCCGGGTGTCTTTCCTTCTTCTTTCCTTTGAGAAGCACTGAAACCCCCAAGTGTGTTCTTATCCCATGGATAGGAAACCAGTGAATTTGTGGCTGCCTGCCAGAGCCACACATCCTGAGCTGTCAGGTGGCACGGTGGTTCTGCCACCCCGGCGTCACTGGGCACCTCACCTCTCCTGCCCCGTAAGAGCGTCAGGGGCCTCCGTCCACAGCCACGTGCAGTTGCCGTAGCTTTCATGATGGAAGAGTTGTTCTTTCTTTCTGGGGTCCCAGCTTCTCTAAGACCTTCGCTGTTCGGCCCCAACGGACGGTCGCTTCTTTTTTTTGACCTGTGACTTTTTCTTCTCATGCCTTCAATGCGAAGTCATCCTTCCATGTTTTGTAATCCACTGTCAGGCCAGATGTCTGACCTGAAAGAGAATGTATTTACACTCCTGCTGCACCATTTGGCAGCCCCTGTGTGTTCTGTGTGATTTACTTTTTCCATGTTTTTTTTTTTTTTAATATATACAGGGAAGTAATGGTACTAGATGGGAAGTCGCAGTAAAATGTTCTCTCTATGGTTCTGTGACACCAAAATACAAGTTTCAGACACCAAGCAGCTAGTGAGATAGCAGCTTATTTCTGGGACCCAGTGTCACAACCAGTTGATTAAGACCAGACCCAACGTGACTTTAACAATAGAACCTTAAGGAAAAGGGGTCGGGGGAAAGGTAGTGAATGAAACTTGTCAACAATGAGAGTAGAAATGCAGCCAAAGGTAACACCAACCCAGTTCACAGAGAAACAAGGCTTTGGTGGTCCGCTGGTTCTGGTCTTTACTCTAGACCCGACACCCATGAGTGTATTCTCACATCTATGGTCTTCTGCTGCGGCCATTTGATACCCACACGTTTTGCCCTCTTGTTTCAGAAAAGAGTGGTCCCAGAAAAGCCCTTCATGTCCTTGTGCCACTTTTTATCCTTAGGAAAAGGTAGAGGTGTTGTGAAAAGAACCATGAACAAACAGGGAGCCTGGTCCCATCCCTGTCATCCACTAAGTTTCAAACTTTTATTTATTATTTGTGTGTGCTATATTTTAAACAAACATTCTCTGTCCTATCCAGCTTGGTCACAGTGTGTCTGTGGCTTTCCAGTCCGAGCAGATCATTTATTTATTCTGATCTGGGGACTGCACATCATGGTGCTCTGTGGCCATTTGTTCAGGTGTCTATGGAAGGATACCATCATATGCAAGTAAGATCATCATTTTGCACCCCTCCATTCCCCTTTTCTTCCATCCCCTTGGCAAAAGATGTATCCTTCAATTGAATGAGTGTGAACTTTTGTCCACAGAAGATACTTTGAGAAAGTTCCCGGGAGCAAGCTTCATTCCCATGATTTCAGACTATTTATTCTCTGAACACGAGGATGTCGGTTAATTATGTTTTCAACTCTCCTCTCTGTGGGATGTGTGCACTCACTGCACGGAACTTATATCTTTTTATTTGAATGTATTTTAAAGCAGTAGATAGAATAACAAAGGAATATGAAAACCATGATTAGAATGGACCATTTTATGTATTCAGAGAGAGGAGCCACCCATCATCACAAAGGAAATACCCGTGTAAAAATTCAGCAATGCAGAGGTTGCAGTATTTAGTATAGTTAATAAATGATCAACATTGTGCAACCACTACCAAAAAGTGTGTTGTAATGCATCCAAAATCAACAATAAAATTTTATTTGCTGATGAGTACCAATAAAATAAGTTCAAATGATGGAAACCACGCTGCTACTGATTTGTATTCTGTTCTTTTCACTGAGGAGTTGATCTCTGAAAGACATGAGGGATTCAGCTCTTGAGGGAACTTAAATGAAAGACATATACTTCTGTTGTATCTCACCTTTCTTTTAATGTAATACTTTCCCTTGGATAAACTTCTAGTCAGAGCTGGAAGTGCTCTCTCACTTTTCAAGGCTGTATACTACTCCACTGTGCACATGCCCACTGTGAATACATACACACCCCCATGAACCTTTAATTATAAACTTTCATTATCACAACCCTGAAATGAAAAAATATTGCATATATGTAATTTTCCACATACATGAACTTACCTATAGGATAAATTCCCAAATCGATGTTGTCAAATTGCCTTCCATAGGACTTGGTTGAGATTTAAAAATCAAGGACAGTGGAGGATCACTAGACAGAGAAGAAAATGACAAAAGTCTTGCCACTTTAATGTGTGGAAGAAGTGAAGTTACACAAGCAAACATAGTGTTGGTGGTTTCAGTGGCGTGGATTTCAATCAAGTGCTACCATTTAGTAGTGCTGTGACCTTGGGTAAGCCACTTCTTTTTGAGTCCTCTATTTTTTTAACCTGTAAATGGGAAATCCCTTAGGTTGACGAGCTGAGGAAATATATTTTGAACATCTATGATGGACCAGGTACTGTTCGAGGTAGTGGGGACACAGTGATAAGTGGTCGATTTCTCTCATGGAGCATAAGTACAGTCTTTTAACAGGGGAGAGATGACCAAACATGGCATAATAAAGGCTGTACAGAGAATTGAAATAGGCTGATCTGAGGGAATAGGTGGCTGCTTTGGGCAGTTGGGTAAGACCTGTTCAGGGAGGTGGTATTTGAATCGACCATGTGAGCTCTGGCACAGGAGCATTAGTGCAGAGAGAGGAGCTGCTACAAAGGCTCAAAGGTAGGAATGCACTTGGTGTGTTTGAGGATCAGAGAGCAGATCTGTGTGTCTGTGTGCCAGTAAATAAGGAGTGAGTGGTTATGGCAGAGAAACCAGTGTTCATATTGTCCATGTGATGCCAATGTTTCCCAGCCACTTTGCAGTGGTCAGGGCACAGGATTATTTCTGGCCAGTGGGCTGTGAACAAAGAAAAGGCCATTCATGATTCTTCCTCTCCTGCTCTAAATTCAAGCATTGAAATGGTAGTGTCACAAGTTGGTGGAGCCATCATCATCCTGGGTCTCCAAGGAACCATGAGACCTGCCGTCCCACTTTTGACAAATGCTCTGAAGGAGAAATCAACTTTCATTGTTAAGCCAGTGAGGTTTTTAGGGTGCTTCATCAGAATCCCTGGAACTAGTGTCCAGGTATGTTTCACTAAGCCCTCCAAGTGATCCTGGGGCTCACTAAGCTCTGAGAACCACTGTGCTAGATCAGGCAGAGTTTGATTGGGTGTCCTGCCATGGGAGGGGCTTCTGTCTCAGAGGCTCAGGGAGGCCAGGCAGCTGTAACTATAGCCACCATGCTTGAAGGGGAGGGAGAGCGAATGAGTTAACCTACCGACTGGTGCAGGAAGCCTCAGACAAGGTGACCCTGCATCTGGGTTTCCAGGATGAGTAGGATTTGCCAAGTGGGGAAGGCATTCCAAACAGAGGGTAAAGGTATGGAGGAGGGATGGGAAAAGGAACCTGGAATGCATGCTTCTAAGTAGAAAGGTGAATAGAAGGACAACAGCATTAGAGAAACCACTTTTGCAAAACTAACTCATTTAGACAGCAGTGGATGTTAAAACCATTGGGTAAGACAGAATAAATAAAGTGGATATGTGCCTCCCACAAGCTAGAATGAAAGCTGGTCACAGAACTGAGATGCTTTCTGAGGAGAAGTTGGTGGAGTTATAAAGTTATGAATTATCTGAACTGACTGGGAGATCATAATAGGGATTAAGTAAAAAAAAAATTTTTTTTTAATTAAATTTTTGCACATTTGGGCTCCTGGCTGGAAAACATCATATCCTGGGAGGATTTATTTTCTTTGGCCTGTAGAGGGCACTTGGAGACAGCAGAAGACCTGAAGAAACCTGCCCTGATGGTCCAATCCTAAAATCAGATGTGTATGCGTGTCCCTGAAAAGTATCAATAATTCAAGGCAGGCAACTGTCCTAGTAGAAATACTGAGGAAAGTCATGAGGCCAGGTGAACTGAAGGGAGGCATTCATAAACCAGGGGATGGCATACACACAGGTTTAGGGTATTAGTGAAAAAATTGAGCACAGGATGGGGAGGAAATCACCCCAAATAGCCTCTTGTCACTCCCAGGAGACACAGGGAAGCATTTTTAAAAAACAGTTTACAAAAAACTATTCTATATTAAGGTATTTCCATCTTTTGAGATGAACCCATTTAATATAGCTTTCTTTTAAAATAATTTTTTATTCTTTGTTATTGAATCCAGGGTTGGGGTAAGTACTTGTTCAGTGGTACTTAGGATCTCACCACATGAAATCCCAAGGTTCAGGCTGATCAAACTCTGAAGTTCCAAAGAACTGAAACCAGAGAGGGAAAGCAGGGCCTTCAGCTTAAACCAGCAACATGGAGGCTCAGCAATGCCTTGAGCAGATGTGAAAGATCCTAGGAAAGAAAGCAAGATGGATACCTGAGAAAGCCTAGTCTGAGAGGACACAGTGCCCTACCTTAAGGAGCCTGAATTTGAGATGAGACACAGCCCCACCTCAGGGAGACCCACTCTGAAGGAAAAGGCAGCCTGACGTCAGGAGGTCAAGTCTGATAGGAGGATAGACCTTTATCAGGGGCTTCCCAGGTGGCACAGTGGTAAAGATCCACCTGCTAATGAAGGAGACACAGGATTAATCTCTGGGTCGGAAAGATCCTGTGGAGTAGATGATGGTAACCCACACCAGTATTCTTGCCTGGAAAATTCCATAAACAGAGGAGCTGGCTGGCTACAGTCTATGGTGTCACAAAGAGTCGGACACAACTGAGCAACTGAACCCGCATGTAGGAACCCCAAACTGAGGAAACAGAGCCCTGCCCTTGAAGAACCTCAGTGAGGGGGACAACAGTACTCCTTCGAGGAGACCGAAAATGAGGAGAGACACAACCCTGACTCAAAGAGCCTAAGTTTGAGGGGAGACACAGATCTGCCTCAAGGAGACCACTTTGAGGAAACCCAGCCTTGCCCTTGAGGACCCACAGAGAGGGGGAGATTCGGAGCTTCTTCAGGGAACCCAAATCTGAGGCGAGACACAGCCCTGCAGCAAGGAGTGTGAAGCAGGGGAAAAATAGTCTTGCCTTCAGGAAGTCCCATTCTAAGAATGGAGCCCCATTCTAAGATGCAGTCATTCCTCAGGGAGCCCCACCACGAGGAAATACAACCCTGCCCTTGAGAATCTACAGTGAGTGGGAGATACAGCGCTCCCTCAGGGACCCAAAATCTGAGGGGAAACAGTCCTGCTCTCTAAGAACCACAGTCCGAGGGGGAGATACAGTCTTGCTCAGGGAGCTCCATACTAAGGGGAATGCAATCCTGATTTCAGGGAGCCTAAATCTGAGGGCAGAGACAGTCCTGCCTGCAGGGAGCCCTACTCTCAAAGAACCATAGTCTGAGGAGAGTATGGCTCAGGGAGCCCCACGCTGAGGGAAAACACAACACCAACTTCAGGGAGACCCAGTCTGTGGAGAGATACAGCCCTGCCCTTGAGGATCACAGTGAGGGGAAGATATAGATCTCCATCAGGGAACTCAAATCTGAGGGGAGACACAACCCTCTCTTCGAGCAACCCCGGACTGAGGGGAGACACAGCCTTGCCTTCAGGGAGCCCCATTAAGGGGAGGGGATATAGCCCTTCCACAGCCAGAATCTGAGGGAAACAGCCCTACCCTCAGGGAGTCCACATCTGAGGGGAGACAGCTCTGACCTCAAGAAGCTACAATGAGGGGAAATCTAGCAATCCTTCAGGAAATTGGAAGGGACAACATGCCCTACCTCAGGGAACTCCACTGTTGTGAAATACAGTCCTGCTCTCAAAGGGCCATAGTCTGAGGTGGGGGGATACGGCCCTCATTCAGGGAGCCCCACCCTGAAAAAGCAGTCTTGACTTCAAAGAAACACAGTCTGAGAGGGAGACACAGAGCTTAATACTGAGATTAGAAACAGTTCTGCCTCAGGGAACCCACTCTGAGGAAACACAGCCCTGCCCTTTAGGATCCATAGTGAGGGGGAGACACAGCCCTCCCTCAGTGAATAGGAATCTGAGGTGACATATTACCCTGTCTTCAAGGAGCTGCAGTTACTGTGTAGACACAGCTCTGCCTTCAGGGACCCCTAGTCTGAGGGGAGACACAGCCCTGCCTGAGTGAAGTTGAATCTAAGGGGAGATACAGCTTTACCTTCAGGGACCCGCATTCTGAAGGGACATACAGTCCTTTCTCAGAGAGCCCCAAGCTGGGAGGAGAGACAGCTTTACCTCAGGGAGCTTCACTGTGAGGAAAACTCAGCCCTGCTCTCCAAAATCCACAGCCTGAGTGAGATACAGCTCTGCCTCAGGGAGTCCCAGTCTGAAGGAAAATACAGCCCTAACTTCAGGGAGCACAAGCCTCAAGAGAGATGGAGACCCTGCCCTTGAGAATCCACAAAGAAGGGGAGACACAGAGCTCCTTTAGAGAACCTGAGTCTGAGAAGGGAGACATTTCTGTCTTTGGGAAGCCCCAGTCTGAAGGGAGACACCTCCATACCCAGGGATCCTCACTATGGGGAACCACAGCCCTGCTCTTGAACCACAACCTGAGAGGAAGATACGGCCCTCCCTCAGGGTGCCCCACTCTAAGGGGAAACACAGTGCTGATTTCAAGGAGCTCCAGTCTGTGGAGAGATACAGCTCTGCCCTTAAGGATCACAGTGAGGGGGAGATACTGAGCTCCATCAGGGAACGCAAATATGAGGGGAGACACAACCTTGTCTTCGAGGAGCCCCAGAATGAGGGGAGACACAGCCTTGCTTTCAGGGAGCCCCATTAAGAGGGGGGATATAGTCCTTCCACAACTGGAATCTAAGTGAAACAGCTCTACCCTCAGGGAGTCCTCATCTGAGGGGAGAGACCTCTCTACTTGAGAAGCCACAGTGAGGGGAGACATAGCGATCCTTCAGGAAACTGGAAGGGGAGACACTGAAGGGGATACATGCGCTGCCTCAGGGAGCCCCACTGACTAGCAGAAAAGATAGTCCTGCTCTCAAAGAGACCCAGTCTGGGAAAGAGACACAGACATGCCACACAGAGACCAACGCTGAGACCAGAAACAGCCCTGCCCCAGGGAGCCCACTCTGAGCCCTGAGCTTGAGGAGCCACAGTGAGGGGGAGACATAGCATTCCTTCAGGGACCTGGAATCTGAGGGGAAATACAGCCCTGCCTCAGGGAGGATGAATCTAAGGGAAACACAGCCTTGACTTCAGGGAGTCCCAGTCTGAGGGGAGAAACAGACCTGCCTGAGGGAACTCGAATCTGAGGGGAGATACATCCTGTCTTTAGGGATACCCATTCCGAAGGGAGTTAAAGCCCTTCCTCAGAGAGCCCAAATCTGAGAGAAACATAGTTCTTCCTTCAGGGAGTTCCAAGTGCTGAGAGGAGAGACCGCTTTACCTCAGGGAGTTTCACTGTGAGGAAATCTCCACCCTGCTCTCCAAGAGACAGAGTCTGAGTGAGATACAGCCCTGCCTCAGAGAGCTCACTCTGAAGAGACACAACATGTCCTTGAGAACCACAGTGGGTAGGAGATAACAGCCTTCCTTCAGGGAATCAGAAAATGAGGGGAGACACAGCCCTCCCTCAGGGAGCCCCAGTCTGAGGGAAGGCACAGGGCAAGGCAGAATTCAACAGGGTTTTCTAGGGGCAGGCAGCTGCAGCACTGGGGGCCATTGGTAGCAGAGACTCACAAGAGCAGGCCAACGTTTAGCGACCTTATTCAGAAGAGAAAAGCCAGAGAGGTGTTTTCTCCCAAGCCCCCCAGTACATAAACCCTTGGTCTTCCCAGAGACTTCTGTTTGTCACCTATGACACTACGTAGACTAGCAGAATAGCAGCAACAGCATGTACGCGTTGCATCCTCACTCTCCTGGTTACCTAACTTCCAGCCACCAGTGGTGTTCATCACCCTTGGGTCACTAGACTGAGGGAAGCTATTGCCTCATGTGCTCAGCTGTATGAGTGGCTGACCCACCACAGAAATGGTTGTTAGGCTCAGGAACTGGGTAGGAAGATCCCTTCATTTGCATCAGCTGATGCCCAGTCTCTGGCCCCCTCTGAGGCTGCTGTCAAGGCCAGAGTTGTGACCAGCAGATTACACAGGGATGAAGACAAGGGGCTTAGCCAGGTGTCAAATCCCTGGGACTTTAAGAACATGCGTTGTGGTACTTCTCAACCCTTAATGGTGAAGGATCAGTTTGTTGGTTTTATTTTTCAAATTGATCTGTCATGGGCCAATATTTTTGTAACATGCAATAATGATAAGTTACAGAAAAAAATAAAATTAAAAAATCCAAAATGCAAGATCAACTTCTTAATTACTAGACTCAACAGACATTAAAGTACATTTCTAAAGTACATTCAGTTCAGTTCAGTTCAGTTGCTCAGTCGTGTCCGACTCTTAGCGACCCCATGAATCACAACACGAAAGGCCTCCCTGTCCATCACCAACTCCCGGAGTTCACTCAAACTCATGTCCATCGAGTCGGTGATGCCATCCAGCCACCTCATTCTCTGTCGTCCCCGTCTCCTCCTACCCCCAATTGCTCCCAGCATCACATGCACTCAATGGAACTTAGCATTTTTACTAATTTGGAATTGTTTTTCATTTCAGTTTTCCTCCACTCAAATCTGGAAAGCATGAGCTGCTCACTAACTAGAGGTAACCATAGTTACCAACTTGTCTTCAAAATACATTTAAGCGTTCCTTTTTTTCCTTGAGTTTAATTCTACAAAAAGAATTTGTCAGTGGCTCTAGTTCCCTTTTTCAGTTTCATTGAGTGATTTTCCAAACCCTGGAGCCTTTTGTCAGTCATATTAAAAGTTCCAATATTAAGATTAAAAAAATCACCCATTCTTAAAATAAACAGTCCAGGGCCCTGAATTATCCGGTTTTGAAACTTCAGCTGATTGGGAGGGTTAACCAGCAGGGCTGGCAAAGAAGTGGGCCTGAATTCTGCAGATTTCAGTGTGACTCTCTACAGAGAGGAGCTGGCAACCACAGGAGTGGTTTTTTAAAAAACTGTCCACTTGAGGGCATTGTAATCTTCTGTAGGGGAGGAATGGATGCCCATTTCTTCAGTTAACTAAGTTACTAAGTATAAAGAAATTCACTGACACCTGATTTGCCGCCGTGGTGATTAGATGTCCCTTTGAGACTGGCCCAGCTGTTCTGCCCCTTAATTCAGCCAGCTCTGCTGCTCTGTCCTCTCCCAGCCTTTGAATATTATTAGTATCTGCCATAATTCCTGAAGCACTGTACTGTGATTTTGTGAACCTCCCACTGGAGCTCTTGGTTGCTGTACCTGCCACATCAGCATAGTGCCTGACATAGAGGTGTGCTTCCATACATGCTGTGGGCCAGCGAAGGGCTTATAACAGTACACACAAGATGATAAAGGGAGCAGTTGAATCCCTTCCGGAATGGAACTTGGAAAAAGATCAAACAATATGAGCCACTCTGGCGACAGTCCAGAAGTGTTAGAGCAGGAAAGGCTTGAACTCTTGCCAATTCTGCCTGCTTCTATGTGCCCAGACCAGCATGTGAGCCATGGGAACGAAAAGGTAGAAAAGTTGCTAGTCTTGGAGCTTGATTAGATATAATATCCCACTTGTCAGTACCTCTTGTGCTGTCTTGGGATTTTTCCAAACCAGAAGGCTCTTGGGAGTTATAGTAAAGTGTTCAGAATTAAGATAATAAAATAAGGCACACAATCTTAGAGAATACCCTGATGGCGTGAGTGACTGAGTTTTTAAATTTCATCACATCTTGAGACAATATTTCATCAAGATCCTAGAGTTCCTTAGAAACTACCAGGTCCTGCTGGGCACAGAGGATGCAGGAGCAGGCCTGGAAGACAGTGTGTGGGACTTTTCTTGAACTTAACATAACCTAGGACTAAAAGTGCAGTCTGGGGCATAGCAAACCCATCTCCAGGAAATATCCCTTAGTTCTGGATCAAGGAATAAAAAAGGGAATTCCTAATGGCCAGAGAGCATAAATATTTCCTGTTTTTCTTTTCTTCTCTCTCATGCCACAGCCCCCTGGCAAACACACAGCCACAATGGTAACAGTCAGTCATGAGCCTGGCCAAGGCCAAAACTGAGGAAGAGGAAACTGGCTCTTGGACAGGAGGAGTTATGATCTCAAGAGGGTCTCATCGACCCCTATTGCTTTTTTTCATTCACTGTTCTTCCATTGCTCAGACTCGAACATGGGCCCAAATATGAGAGTGTGTGGCAGAACAGGATAACCAGAGCCAAGTTTTTGGGTGGAGGACCAAAACGGAGAGTTGCAGGAAACTGGAAAGTTCTGGGGAGATTGGAGACAGAGAGAGAGTAGCTCAGGAAGGCAACCCCATATAGTCATTCATGAACTCCAGGCCTCAACCCCAAGCCATGCATGCTTGGATCTGGTCCTAACTGGCATATCAAAGACAGAACTAAAGTAACACAGAGACTGCCATCTACTTCCCAGACAGTCATGGGCGGTGTCCAACTGATACGGAACCAAAATGCAGTGTTCCTTGTAAAGTGAATTAACCACCTTTCTTTCCAATGTCTGTCTCCTTTGGGGCTTCATGTCCTATTGCATCAGGCCACCTGGGGCCTTTGCTGGATAAAACCCAGGTCCCTTTTCTCTGATCATCTCCTGCAGGGATTCATCCTTCGGTCCCATACATCAGGAATCCCTCCTTGAACTTTCTGAAGACTAAAGGACCTTTTGCCATTTGTAGACACAGAGAACGAGGGACAGAAGAAAATCACTTTAATAGCATCATAACACATTAGGACCGGGGATCACAAATAAGGAAAACATTTTGTCGTCCTTTTGTACATTTCTGCCAAGGTGTGAGGTTATGCTGGACAATGAAACAGACAGATTTTTCACACTGAAAACTTAATAAATAGGTACTTTAAATGTCAGACATCAGAGACGAGTTATGAGTGTGATTGTTTTCTTATTCTGCCTCCTTTGAGTCAGGAGGTTGCTTCCTATCACATTGCTGAAGGCCAGGTCTTCTAGGAGGTGTATTCAAACTCCTCAGCACTGCGCCGGCCAAAATCCATCCAGCCCATGTAGTCCCGGTCACTTATCCTGTGGCTGGGGTCCAGGCTCTGCAGGTTCTTGATCACAGACATTCGGCCAGAAGGAGCTAGGGGCAGAGAGGAAGGAAACAGGATAATTATATCTAAGAGCATCACTAGTTCCTATTGTAAAGGCAAATAATAGAAAAGGCCAGGCAATATGTAACCTACACCCTCTTAAAGGTATCAAAGAGGTATCAAGAGAGTGAGATTGCTGGGCCAAAACCTTAGAGAAAAGAAAGACCCATATCTGTGTAACTGGAGAGAAGGTAGTATTTTCTAGTCGTGGGTGTAGTTTGCAATCTGTAAGAATTTAGGTGAATTAACTTATTCTCGCCTTTCATAGCTGAGACCTGCCTAGATTTTCCTACTCCTCGGGGTGTTTTCCCTTATGTAGCAGTATTTCCCCAGGCGTACCCATTTCTAAAATTTACCCCTTAAGGGCCTTTCCTGGTGGTCAAGTGGTTCAGGCTCCATGCTCTCAAGGTAGGGGGCATGGTTCATTCTCTGGTTGGGGAACTAAGATCCTATAGGGCAAAAAAATAAAATTTACCCCTTAATATTCCTAAGCCTACCTGACTCTTGTCAAGGTAATGTGATGGCAATATTTTGATGTTAGAATGGCTTTTCTAAAATGGAATCCAATCTCACTACTAGATAAATGCTGTTTTAAAATTATTAATTTGAAAGCTACCTTCTTTTTCTAAAAAAGAAAAATGATATTGAGAAAAAGGCACACCGGCAGATTAAAATCTTAGCATCTCAGTAACACTCAGAGAAGGGTGGGCAGAACAGAGTAGCTTAGTTCAGCCATTTTGACCAAAATGCAATCATTGAACCTGAAATGGGCCCATGGGGATGGGAGTTGAGTCCTTCAGAACAGGATGAGTCCAGGTATGATTCATGCTGAGTGGGCAGGGCCATGATGAGGCATGTGACTGTTCTGGCCCACAGATCACAGACACTGGCATCCTGGGATCATACCTTCTGTTGTACAAACCAAGGGGCAAGAACGGTCCCTCAGTGATCTCACTGGGCAAAGCCCAGGTGGCTTCAAGAGCAGAGGGGTAGAGGCTCTCTCGATGGTTCCTATTATATTGGGGGCCACTGTGTCCCCACTGCTCGCAATGCTGGCATTGAGCCCTTCTGTACAAGGCTGACCTTGCCAACTGCTGCCAAAGCTGCATCAAGTCGGACCACAACTTATTTACTGATGACACTGCAGAAGCAGGGATCGTGATAATCAAATAAAGCTAGCTAAATTAAAAATCAGAAACAACCCTTCGGGGCAATGTCCCCACACTTTCTTCCTGTCCCCTCTTTCCCCTCCCCATTATATCTCAGCCTTGGAACTAAGCATCACCCCAGCACATTCCAGCTCTTTTGCAGGGGTTGCCAGTCTATGCAAAGGAAATCAGCCTTTGCTGTTTATTTGTTCAACACCTTGCAGATGAACTATTAGTCCCTGCATTCGGCAAAACTCTCAGACCCAGACCCAGTTATCTGTACGCAGTCACACCAAAATATGCCTCATTGCTGCTGAATGCCCCCATCCAAGGGCTGGGCACCACTGGAAATGCCACCTAATGGAAGCAACACGGCAGCTTCAGTGTGAGCAGCAACCTCAGTGGTTGTGGTCGGGGGGATCATGTACAGTATGGAAGCTGTGCCTGTGTCACCCAGAACTTCCCCATTCCACACATGGTTCTGTGTATTTACCAGAGTCCTCACTTACTTCCCCATTGCGTACCCAGAGCAGGCACTTACAACCAACTCACACAGTTGAAGGGCCTGGCTCCTTGAAACTTTAAAACTTGTAATGAGCAGTTCAGCTGGGAAGCTGAAGGGCTTCCAGACCATCTGGGGAGGGCAGGACTTGAGTAAATTCCCAGTCCTTATGCTGCCAAGATGCACTACCCATCGAGGCACTCAATCTTCCAGAATCCCGGCTTCCACACTGACACAATAAGGATAACACACCCCACTGCACAGGGTTGCTGTGAGAACAGAGAGACAATACAGACGGAGCACTGGACAGTGCTGGGCTTGGGACAGGTGTACACTAATAGAATTCCTCCTCTTCAGATCACGGACAGCTCCATAGACAGTTCTTAACGATAAACTCTTGAGCTCTCCCCAGAGGGTGCATTATCTTGTTTAGAATCTTTAAGCATGGCATATACTGCTGCTGCTGCTAAGTCACTTCAGTCGTGTCCAACTCTGTGTGACCCCATAGACGGAAGCCCACCAGGCTCCCCTGTCCCTGGGATTCTCCAGGCAAGAACACTGGAGTGGGTTGCCATTTCCTTCTCCAATGTGTGAAAGTGAAAAGTGAAAGTGAAGTCGCTCAGTCGTGTCCGACCCTTAGTGATCCCACGGACTGCAGCCTTCTAGGCTCCTCCATCCATGGGATTTTCTAGGCAAGAGTACTGGAGTGGCTTGCCATTGCCTTCTCCGGTGGCATATACTACAGTTGAGTAAATAGTCACTGTGCTCTCAAAATGTATAAAACAAAGAAACTGTATAGATAGAGATACTTATTTCTAGTTCATATTTGTCAAATAGAAAAGAATGATTTTTTTTTTTCCAGCTAGCACTGATCCTTGGTGTTGGCAGCTAAAGTTTCAAGTGACGATTCTTCCCATATGGGTTTGTTTGTCACTGCAGGCTGAAGGCAAAGGGCTGAGAAAAGACAGTAGGAAGGCCCTTCCAGCTAAGAGTTGTGGTATAAATCCACTGTGAAGTGTCAGTTCTGGGGAAATCATTTGGTAACTGGCTTCTTTCCCAGAATTGTTTCTGGTGGATCTTTCCTGAAGGTAGGAAGGGGCTTCCAGATTATGGTCAATGAAAAACCTAGGATATTCAACCCATATCCAAGGGCAGATTTTAAACTACTTTCAGACAGACAGTCAGCAGGAACCTCCAAATTTTCAGACATTCTCTGTCATCTGTCTAATATTTCCACATTTTTCAATATAACTAGGAGGAAAGCAAAATAGAAGATGGTAGTTGGGACAATCCCTCAATAAAAGGATGAAATGTAATGCATCATCTTCTTTTTTTCCTTCTGAATTGTCCTGGTCAAAAAGGTCCCTTCTCACCTTCCTATGGAATTCTAGGAGACTCTGGAGTGCCAAACCCTTTATTTTCTCCTCATTTCATCAAGCCACAAGTTAAAGTTCAAATCCAGGCCGCGGAACCCCAGCAGGTTAAGAGAGCCTTGTGGGAAAGGAGCCCACCTCCCACCTCTCCCAGCAGCATTTGCTGGTTTATCATCCAGCCATATTGGTCCAATTTAAAACACGGCTTCACCATTAGTATCACTTTAGATAAAGTTGATAGGAAAAAAAATCTGTCCCAGTTCAAATCATGATTTCCAAGGACCTTAGAGATGAATGAGCCTCCGGGAACCCCACCTCATGCCCTCTTTTACACATGAGACAGTCAGGCCCAGGAAAGGGACAGGGCTGTCCGTATGCCACTCAGCTACTGAGCTGCTGAATTACTTTATTCCTAGAGAAAGACTTTGATGCTGAGGAAAGTGTGACTTGTTTAGCTCCTGCCGCAGTTGGGTCTGTGTCTCCAACATCAAAGCAAAAATAAACACATCTCTTGCTGGGTCATCATCTTAAACCACTGCTAAAAGAGGACTCAAAACTGCTCCTGATTCTTTCTTCCAGTTACATACTTCCATGAAAATCGACACATAGTCACTTCTTCTTAGACTGTTGCTGTCAGCTCTCAAGTATTCTTAACACTGACCATTGCCTGCTAGAGGGTTTCCAAATGCAGTAGCTGGGCAGCTCCTGGGTCCTTTATATTTACAGTAGAGGGTGTTTAGTGGATCTGCAAACTCTTTCTGAGTTAGTAATTTGCTCAGTAGTCATCTTTTAATATCTTTACAATATGTTGAACCTAAACAGCAACACAGTGCCAGAAATTAGTTTAAAGAAAGCTTTCTCTTAATAAATTAAGTCCTGCCCCTTCCCTCTCAGTTCGCTACAAAGGAGGTACAGAAAACTGCACCGTCTGGGGCAAGCAGAATCAGTGAAAAGAAAGTGAAAAACCTTTCACCTTATCGTGTTGCCCAGGTACCCCCTCGCTCCCCAGGAGTCACCCACCTTCACCAGCCCGATGGTAGAGAAGAGGGTCAGGCCTGGAGGCAGAAGGGAGGGACAGAGAGGCGGCCTGCGTACCTTTCCGAGCCTGCTGGATGTACCTGGCCAGCAGCGCGCCCAGGTGTGCTCGGGGCTCGTCGTCCACCCTCGGCACCGCCCTCAGCTGCCTCCGGGGCGCCTCCTCCGCGGGCTGCGCCCGAGTGCCCGCGGGGTCGGCGTGAGGCATCTGCTGCGCCAAGGCGCCGGCCGCCAGGACCGCCATCAGCAAGCACAGGCACACGCCGCGGTTCATGGCTGCGGGGATCAGAGGGAAGGGGACGTGAACGAAAAGGTGAGGCATCCGTGGGCTCTTGAGGAGGGCCGGGCACCCAAGGTACAGAGAAGGGGTCTCAGCCCAAAGGCGCAGGGCTCCGGATCCGCCAGGCAGGTGCCAGCACTGGGGAGCCGGTGACCCCAGCACGCGCGTTCGGGCGCACTGCGTTCCTCTTTGGGGTGAACCGCAGTCGGGGCCCGGGAGTGGAACGGGGGACGGAGAGAGACCCTGTCCTCTGCCCTGTTTAGCAGAAGGAATGTCCTCTGTTTTCCTTTAGTTTGAGGAAGTGTTAAAGCGTTGTCTCTCTTCTCCTAACTGGAAAAACAAGAGATTAAAGACAGGTGAAAATTATCCGAAAGGGACGACTCTGCAGGAAAAATAAGAGCCTTAACGAAAAAAAGGAACCCTACCAGAGAGCTAAGACGCTTCAAACAGGGAAATAAATGGTGAAAAACTGAGAAGCACGGTTTAAAATATGAGATCAATACATGAAAGCCGTATTTTTCAAGTTTCCTCAAGGTGCACATGGGAATTGGCAATGAACAACTATGTCAAACACAGGCAGGATTTTAAAAAATCAGAAATCTGCGCTCAGTCCGCCGGCGTCCGCCAAGCATCGCTGCGTTTTAGATCCGCGCAGATAAAACGCCGGGACAGTTCTATCCCCCAAACCTCGAGTTTTCCCTCAGTATTCAGAAAATGAATTTAAATTAAAAACCTCTCGGGAGTTTATCTGAAAAGATTGCAAAGTACACTGGACTGCTGTGTAACATCTAGCGAATCGCAATTTGCCCGCTAACCCGAGCAAACAGATGCTCCCGCGTTGCCTGCGCTGGAGAACAAAGCAAGCGAGTCGAAGTCTGTAAACCAGCCCTACCCACCCAGCCCGCACTGTCCTTTGTGACTTGGAGAAATGTCTTTCGAGCTGTCGGAAAGAAGACACAGAAAACAGTAAAATGAAAGGGAAGGGGAACAAAAGTGAAGAATCCTCCTTCGAGGACACTTGGATCCCCGAGAACCGGGAACCTACCTTCGGAGGAGGACGCAGCCGGCTTCGCGTTCCAGCCAGAGCAGCGGGGAGCTGGGCCAAGTTCAAGGTAGGCGGGCAGGAGGCTGCCTCTTAAATAGCCCCGCCTGAGTCGTTGGCCAGTCATCTGTTTACCCAGTACTGACGCAGAGGGGTAGCGGCACGTGCTCCGAGGGCGGCCGCCGGGGCGACAATAGATTGAGGTGGCTGCTGGGAGAGAGGGGGCAATGGCCATGTGGAGCTGGGTGGGTGGCGGGGTGGGTGGCTTCAGCCGCGTCTCGGTCGGGGGGACTTCCTTCCCCAGCTCCGTGCATCCCCTCTCCCTTGCCCATTCCAGCGCGAAGCTCCCCATCTTCAGGGTGGGAAACCTAGGAATGGGACTCTACTGCGGGATGGAGAAGCTTGCCCGCGCGCCTGTAGTTGGCTTTGGGGACCAGAGGCGCTGGAAAGGGAACCGGGGATAGGATGGGGTGGCACTAGACAGTGCTGGGGGTGAGCAAAATGTAATTCTGAGATGGTGGAAGTGTCTGCCCCTCTTGGAGCATCCCAAGCTGCTCTGGTCTTTTAACTTTGTTCTCAGTCCCTTGATCCCAGGATCCCGAGGGCAAGGGTCCCTGGGTCAGCGAAAGGGCTCCTCCACGGCTGGCTGCGGGCGTCGCGGACCCTGCTTTCCGTAGCTGTAAAATGAGGATGAGACTATTGGGCTTTGCCCGGAGTTTGGGAAAGGGCCGTGTTTTCTTCCGCGGTGCCAGCAGCTCCTGTCGCCAAGCGGCGCCAGCGAGTGCCCCCAAAAGCCCTCCAATCGCCGTTCCCCTCTGGCATCGGCATCCGCCAGTCCCATCTTTCCCAGCTTTCACACTTGGGCCGGTCCCCGCCGTCTTTGAAATAAAGACCTCGCTCTTGTCACTCACCCCCCCTAGTGGGGACATGGGAGGCGACGCGGCAGCTGTGTGCCCTTCCCTGCGGGGTCGCGCCCCTGGCCTGTGCGCCATAGGGGTCTACACCCACCACCTCCCTGAAGCCGTTTTGGGTTAGAGTCATCTAGTTAGTGCTCCAGTTCTCCCGGTGCTGCAAAATTACTGACAACCCCATTTCAGCAACCGGGAGCCAAGAGAAGCAGCACCTGGCCAAGGCTTCTCCACAGTTCCCAGGAGCCTCATCGTACTGAGACCTTCCAGCCCGAGACTTGAGGGTAGCCACCCGCCCCTCCCCCCTTTTCCCTTTCTGGAGAAAGATTTGGACCTGATTCTTTCAAATCAGAATCTGTACTCAGCTCCTGGGATGGTGGGACTGTGGTGTTGAGGTGGGTGGGGAGTCCTGGACGCTTGGTGGGGAGATGCCTCTGGTTGCTGTCTCCCTTTCTGAACTCTGAAAGCTGCTGCATTTCTGCAATCTAAAGACAACATGTTTGAAACAGAGTTGCAGGTTAGATGTTTCCCAGTGGTTTTGCCACTAGGCTACTGTGTAGTTCACTTGGTGAAACTAGTTTTCTTTGTGACTGTGGTCAAGGCATGTCTGAGAACATGAAGTTGTTATGGAGCATAATCACCTAAGGGGCTTGCTCAAACACCTCCCAGAGTTTCTGATTCATTTGGTCTGAGGTGGGGCCCAGAAACCTGCATTTCTAACGATTTCCCTGTGCCTCCGGCTGGTGGTGATGGTCCCCTGACCACACTTTGAGAACCACTGCTACAGAATTTCCGGAATTTCCTGGTAAGCCAGTTACTGAACTCCCTCCCCTCCATCCATTTAGTTAATATTTATTGAACACTTTTTCTCCTGTATTGTCATTTTCTCACTTCTAGATCTGGGATCATCTCCATAATAAATCACGTGCCCCCAAGGTTTTGTCTAATTTCAGCATGATCCTACCGAGGACACCAAGTAGGACAGACCTACCGAGTATCTGTCTATCAGACACTGTTGGGACACAATAGGGAGCAAAACAGGCAAAATGCCTGTATTCGTGGTGCCTCCATTCTAGGCAGGGAGACAGAAAATAAATGCCACATGATGCGAAAGGTCTCTACTTTCATCCAGGAAATGGAAAGTGCGGGAACCACATCCAGATGTGTCACTGTAGACAGCACAGGTAACCTGTAACTGTTTTCTGATTTGGAATCTAGAAATTTCCATCTAATTGTGCTGAAAATAATTTAACTGAGATCCCATTCAGAGTTGGAGAGGCATCCCCCAAAGCAGCCCTTGAAACAGGGATGTGATAGTTTCCATGCAGGGTTTTTTTTAAAGCCATGGGAAGTATCTCAAAGACATATGTCCATTTTTCTTTTATAGAAAACTGAGTGGAATTTCCAAGGACACACTAGAGCCTCCTACTTTATTATTCATGGAATTTAAACTTGTTACAGTGATCTCCATTTAAAGGAGGTCAGGAGATTGTTTGCTGTGATTAGAAATGTGCTTTAAGTCTTGTGTTTGGGATCTTGAATTTTTTTTTTCTCTTGAACTCGTATTGGAAATGTCATTATTTGTCCTGGAATTTTCCAAAGGCCCACATAGCCAATGTCATCTGCCATTATATGGAGCAATTTAGCAGAAAAGAAAGAAGGAGCTGTGATTATGGTGAACCATATCCTCTTACTATAATGAGTTCCCTCGAAATCTCTTAAGATGAGGTGCTCACAAAAGCAAGGCTGAGACAACCTGGGTGCAGGGAGATTATTTGGGAGTGATCTCAAGGAAGTAGGAGTAAGGGAGCAGGGAAGAGAGAGAAGGAAATCAAGTGCATGTTAATAAGGGGGATACTGTTGTGGACTCAATCCCACCGAGGTTTCTGTGAGATAACCCAAGGGACACATCTCATAACCAGCACCCCCAAGCCTAGAAGGACAACAGATCCTGAATAAATATTTGCCGACTGAACTGTTTATCTCTTTGAACATCTTATCTGCCAACATGCCAGAGGATAGGAACCATGATTTACTCACCCAGTGTAAGGAGTATCCTGGACACATGCTAAGTGATCAGTACACGTCCACCAAGGAAACAACTCTTAGTTCAGTTGACTGGATTGACTAGGTGCATAGTAGTAAGTGAAAAGCCATTTGTTGGCCTCTGCCTGGGTCTTGGACTCCCAAATAACCATAGGAATTGTTTTTAACACAATCTGTTTTAGCCAGGGATATAAGAGGCACCAGAAATGAAAGGTCATCTCCTGAATAAGTGACAGGAAAGAGGAGAGGTCAGCAGCCAGCCCATTGACCCTCACATGCAGAATGAGCCTTTGCTTTTCAAACCAATCCTGAAAAGCCAGCAGGAATGGAAGTTGCCAGGGAGACCATCCACCAGTGTCTTCAGGTTTGTCTTTAGTGTCCCTTTCCTTTGTAGAAGTGTTAAGAGAGCCTTTATTGTCCATAACTGGGAAAAGTTAACCAACAGGGAGACTTAAGTTCTTTCAGGGCAAGTCTGAAATCTTTGTGGCCCTGCTGATACAGATTCCCTCTGAAGAGGGGCCTCTCACAGCAAAGGAAAAGCACACGTCCCTGCAGCATCCCAGCCTCCAGCGGAGACATGTCCTACCTACCGCCCTGGTTGCTGCATTTCCCCTCCTCTACATTAATGCCGGAGGACACGGCTGTTGCTGGACAGCCTTATCAGGGAAGGTTCTTAGTTTTACCAATTCAAGTGGTTATTAAATTCAATAAGAGCCCTGCTGCTGCTGCTGCTGCTGCTGCTAAGTCGCTTCAGTCATGTCCAACTCTGTGCGACCCCATAGACGGCAGCCCACCAGGCTCCCCCATCGCTGGGATTCTCCAGGCAAGAATGCTGGAGTGGGTTGCCATTTCCTTCGCCAATGCATGAAAGTGAAAATTGAAAGTGAAGCCGCTTAGTCATGTCCAACTCTTAGCGATCCCATGGACTGCAGCCCACCAGGTTCCTCTGTCCATGGGACTTTCCAGGCAAGAGTACTGGAGTGGGGTGCCACTGCCTTCTCCAATAATAGGCCTAAGTGCACATAATTCAAAATTTTATTAATTTAAATTAAATTTATTAATTTAAAGGTAGGAAAAGGTATGTAGTTAAAATGAAGTCTCCTGCTCACCCCTGTTCTTGCCCAGAGGCAAGGACTGCTTCTAGATTCTAGTGAATTCTTCCACAGAGAATCCATGAACATACAAGCCAATCAAATGTGTCAAACACACACACAAATAATTTCTACTTGGAAGCACATAATATACAATGTTCTCTGCTTTGCTTTTTTCTTTTAAGATTTGTATTAGAGGTCACTTTGTACTATTTGCGTAATTCTACCTCAGTGTCTAGAGAACACTCCAATGGATGGATGTGCCTTAATTCATCTAGCCAGTGCCCTACTGATAAAAATTTAAATAGTTTCCAATATCTTATAACTGAGGCTCCTTGAATATATATCATACTGCTCAAGCACAGGTTCCTAGAGTTGCTGAAAGAGTATCTACACTTAAAATTTTGGTAAATATTGCCAAGTTACCCTTCAGGCAATTGTTCCCAGCTGTCAAAGACAGCATATATATCTTTTCTTGTTTATTAATGCTTGAGCTCTGGATGCTTGGCCAGCTCCCCAGCCAAGCTCACTACCTGAGAACATTAGTTCTGAGGTGGTAGAGAGCTGACCCTACTAAACCACTGAGTTTAACCTTCGGGTCACTGTTCTGTTTGAAAATCTGTGGCCTGTGTGTGTAGAGGGCAAAGGGTGGGTGATACTTCTCAGTGTGACTGACACTGCTCTCTAGGTGACGTTTTAAACATTTATGAAGAATTTTGGGGTGAGCAAAGTAACAAGTGGTGCCTGCTGGCATTTGGTGGGAGTGTGCCAGAAGGCAGAGTGTCTGGCCACCTGCTAGATGGACAAGTACATAATGTTGAATGACCCCCTGGGTATTCACATGTGTGAAAAAGCTTGTCTCTAGTTATTCAAGACTAGAAGCTAATTTCAATTAACTTAAGTAAAAAGCATTTTGGCACAGTTTTAACATGACTTAATTTTCCAAGAATGTTAAATCCACTAAGGATCGTACTTTGTTTTGTTTGTGATTTTAAGAGGAAATGGCCACCATTATGAAAATCATGTTGCCAGCCCCAGTGTTGCTTGTAGTGTTTGAGTTCACACCTCTATTGGCCCATGTATTGGCCCACTCACAAAATCCTGTGTTTATATTATTTAACTTTTATTTCAAGTTATCAAATGTAAAGGGAAAATGTCTGTAAAATTCAGTTGCAACCTGGGTTGCTTATTTTAAATCCAAACTTACTCATTCTAAGTAAGCATAAACATCTGACAACTGTCTTCGAGTTAGCTATGCCTAACCATTTACATATTGAGATACATATCATTGTATTCTAAATGGCTTTCTTTTTATATTAGAGAATATATTTTATATTATCTTATATAGAGAGCATTATATTGATTTTTAAAATATTGTGTGCAGAAGTGTACTATGGAATTCCCAGGTGGCTCAGTGGTAAAGAATTCACTTGCCAAAGCTGGTTCAGTCCCTGGCTCAGGAAGATCCCCTAGAGGAGGACATGGCAACACATTCCAATATTCTTGCTGGGGGAATCCCATGGACAGAGGGACCTGATGGGCTACAGTCTGTGGGGTCCCAAAGAGCCGGACACGACTAAGCAGCTGAGCATGCATGCACACACATAGAGTTGTATTACAAGAGTTATACTTGGTGAAGTGAAGTCGCTCAGTCGTGTCCGACTCTTTGCAATTCCATGGACTTTCACCTACCAGGCTCCTCGGGTGATGGTCCATGGAGTTTTTCAGCAAGAGTACTGGAGTGGGTTGCCATTTCCTTCTCCCAGGGATCTTCCCGACCCAGGGATCGAACCTGGGTCTCCTGAATTGCAGGTAGATGCTGTATCAGCTGAGCCACAGGGAAGCCCTGCTGCTGCTGCTGCTGCTAAGTCACTTCAGTCATGTCCGACTCTGTGTGACCCCATAGACGGAAGCCCACCAGGCTCCCCTGTCCCTGGGATTCTCCAGCCAAGAATACATGGTATATTAGGCCAATAAAGGGAGAATGTGAAATATCCATGATTTCAGAGCAGGTCAGTTGGGGTTGGGAATCCAAGTCTTCAGAACATGGATGTTTAAGGCTTAATCCTGCTCCACCTGTTTCTTGCTTTCCTAACTGAATCTGGGGAAACACTGGGAGCAGGGATTGAAGGTAGGGACTCCAGAAAGATGGGGTGGAGTGTGTAGAGGACAGACAGTGAGGATATGGTTGCCAAAAATAAATAAAGATGATGCACAAACTGCACTAAATACACAGTCCTTCTTCCACCTCAGCATGCTCCTGACCCTTGGGCCTGACATCACCATCGCACCTGCACTAGCTTCTCTCAGACAAGCCTGAGACCCGAGGGCGGAACCGGAGCTGCCAAGTTTCAGTGCAGAGGTGGGCAGAGCCAGCTGAGGTGCTCTTGAGGTTCAGGGTATTGGGAACAGCAAGTTTGGGGCTACTTTGCCTAGGGATGATGCTGAGCAATGTGTGAAGGACATGTTGATAAGAAAGGGAGCCAAAAAGAAGAGAGAAAATCATTGTGTGCTAAAAAGCAGCAGGGTTGTTTTTTTTTTTACCATGAAAGTAAAAGTTCTGCCTAGATTTTTCACAACATCCAGTCCTTAAGGAATGGCACAAACCTGCAGCATATGCAGAAATTGGCAGCCCGGAAATGAAGGATTCGTGCCTAGATTTTCCTAGCACCCATGATGTCGAGCGAAGGAAGGAGTTTATTTACCAGATTCTGAGACTTCCCTGGAGATGCTGGCAACAGACGGGCCTCCAGCTGAGTGGGGAGCATCAGGGCGCTGGGCCCAGGGGCTCTGAGGACGTACAGAGGAGTGAGAATATGTCAGTAGCTGCCAGGTTGGGTTTCTTATGTAAGTTTCCAAAGCTTGGAGTGGGGAGGAAAATGAGGCTCAATCTTCAGTCAAGAATGTTGCCTTATATTTGGGGTCCCTTAGATTGGGTCTCCAACCAAAACAGACCCTGGGACCGAGTCCAGATGCAGGTGGTGTGTTTGGGCTGGACCATTCCAGGCAACTGAACTGAGAAGATGGGAAAGAGAGAGTAGCTGATTACAACGTGGGTTAAAGAACAGGCTACTGCTGGGGGCACCTGGGTTCAGAGAACTGTATAAGAAACACTTCAGAGTTTTCCACTGGACCATTTATCCATGACTCCTACATCCTGTGGTTTGAGGGTTACTCTGGCAGGTGGAAGAGAGGAGGCCCTCACAGGCTGAGAAGAGAGATGCAGGTATTCGGCCAGGGAAGCCATCAGTGGGTACAGGAAGCATCCCCCGTAGCTGCAGGAGAATTCAGGGGGGTGGAGGTTATATCAGGTGAAGCATTAACAGCAGCTCTTGTAGCCCCTAAATGCAAATCTCAGGAAAGACCCCGTTACCTTTTTGAACTTAAAGACACACAAATCTCCCTATTTTGTTCTTGTCCTTTGGGGAACATAGGCACCTATAGGTACAAATACTTTGACCTGGAGAAATGTTCAAGCAACCTGTCCTCTTTGTCATGGCAGGCACTTTTCCCTTTCTTCTCTGACCCTGGGAACTTTGTAGTGAAATGATACTGGATCTCAGTCTCAGGTCTCACACCCACTGTTTGCATCATGCAGAGCAAGCCACTTCAGTCTCATGACCCTACATTTGCACAACCATCCAAGTTGGCGAAGAACCACTTCTTCAGTTCAGTTCAGTCGCTCAGTCGTGTCCGACTCTTTGCGACCCCATGAATCACAGCACGCCAGGCCTCCCTGTCCATCACCAACTCCCGGAGTTCACTCAAACTCATGTCCACAGAGTCGGTGATGGCATCCAGCCATCTCATTCTCTGTCGTCCCCGTCTCCTCCCACCCCCAATCCCTCCTAGCATCAGACTCTTTTCCAGTGAGTCAACTTGTCGCATGAGGTGGCCAAAGTATTGGAGTTTCAGCTTTAGCATCAGTCCTTCCAATGAACACCCAGGATTGATCTCCTCTAGAATGGACTAGTTGGATCTCCTTGCAGTCTAAGGGACTCTCAAGAGTCTTCTCCAGCACCACAGTTCAAAACCATCAATTCTTCGGCGATCAGCTTTCTTCACAGTCCAACTCTCACATCCATACATGACCACGGGAAAAACCATAGCCTTGACTAGACGGACCTTGGTTGGCAAAGTAATGTCTCTGCTTTTTAGTATACTATCTAGGTTGGTCATAACTTTCCTTCCAAGGAGTAAGCGTCTTTTAATTTCCTGGCTGCAATCAGCATCTGCAGTGATTTTGGAGCCCCCCAAAATAAAGTCTGATACTGTTTCTACTGTTTCCCCATCTATTTCCCATGAAGTGATGGGACCAGATGCCATGATCTTCATTTTCTGAATGTTGAGCTTCAAGCCAACCTTTTCACTCTCCTCTTTCACTTTCATCAAGAGGCTTTTGAGTTCCTCTTCACTTTCTGCCATAAGGGTGGTGTCATCTGCATATCTGAGGTTATTGATATTTCTCCCGGCAATCTTGATTCCAGCTGGTGCTTCTTCCAGCCCAGTGTTCCTCATGATGTACTCTGCATATAAGTTAAATAAGCAGGGTGACAATATACAACCTTGACGTACTCCTTTTCCTATTTGGAACCAGTCTGTTGTTCCATGTACAGTTCTAACTGTTGCTTCCTGACCTGCATACAGGTTTCTCAAGAGGCAGGTCAGGTATACCCTCAATGGGATAAACCTTAGCTGTGTGAGGTGAGGGCTTGGGGATGAGGAGACTGGCATCTCCAGCCCTTTTCCATAATCAGCAATTCTTGAAACAAAAATATTGATCTCGGAATGGGATACTGGGGAGGAGATGGCCCTTGGGGATGGAGAAAGCAGAGGTGAAAGATGTCTTGGGATTTTTCCAGATCCAAGGCTCTGGAGTTTTATCACTCACTCTCTTTTCTGAAAACAGTGGCTCCACTGACATCAAAGCAGACAGAGAAGAGCATTCAAGGCTCAAGTCTGCTGAAACCTTCAAGTTTTAGGAGGTTTGTTTGGGGCTCCCTGGGGACGACCCCTTGCATAACAATATGCTAATTTTAATGGAAAATCATGGATTCAGAGAGCAGGAGTGAACGTGTAGCTATTTCTTGGCGATCCTAATTGCTACAAGCGTTGCCAGGCTGCTAAAGGCATTCGCCTGTGCTGTACACACAGCTGGGAAATCAGAGGCGAGGAGCTGGGTTTGTTACCAGCCAAAACCCTAGAACTCACAAGGCAATCTGCTCTCCTTGGAAAGGTACAGATGGGTCTCAAGGATTTGCCTAGAGAAATGCTGCTGGTTTCTTGGCAATGATTGTGTTTCTTTTTCTTCTGCCCATAAAAATTTGCTTTCTTGCTTTAAAAAGGCCCAAGCGATCGGCACTGTGATTGGAAAGAACTTGCCTTCCTGGACCAGGCGCTCACGTGTTACTGTAGCTACTTTATCAGATGCCAAGGGTGCCTTGCCCGAGTCTGTTTAGCACTTACTTTTCCTATGTGGGTTGTTCTGACTTTCAGCTCCCAGCCCTTGTGACTTTTTGCTAGAATGTCCTCTCTGATCGAGGGGAACCTGCTTCAAGGGCTGAGGAATGACTGCCCAGAGGAGCAGTCCTCAACCAGCGACTGGCAGGAAGTGGTGACCGTATTTCCCAGCTCTCTGATACTGAGCCATGTTTCACGCCAGCTTCATAGGTTCCCAGCACAGTTCAGTCATAATGGCCTTTGGTGGTGTCATGCTCAGTAATGCAACCTTTACTGCGTGTCTTCCCTGCCCTGTCTCACTTCCTTATTTCCATCCTTGAGGTTCCTGGGGTCATCTCCCAAAATTAACTACTGGCCCTCAAAACCTTTGCTTTGGGTCTACATCTGTAGGGTTTCCCAGGTGACTTAGTGGTAAAGAATCCACCTGCCAATATAGGAGCCTCAGGAGATGCTAGTTTGATCCCAAGGTGGGGAAGAGCCCCTGGAGAAGGAAATGACAACCCACTCCAATATTCTTGCCTGGGAAATCCCATGGACAGAGGAGTCTGGAGGGCTATAGAGGGGTTGCAAAGAGATAGACATGACTAAACAACCACAATGGGGGGTCTTTAGTTGTAGCATGCGAACTCTTAGTTGCAACATGTGGGATCTAGTTCCCTGGTCAGGGATCCAATGCAGGTCCCCTGCATTGGGAGCACAGGGGAAGTTCCAAATCTGGAAGATTTTGGTGGTAGAATTTCTGGCTGCTGGATAATTTGCATGCCTGTCAGGGTAATTTAGAGGCTCTGAGCTTTCTGGGTCAACTCAAAGGTGATTGATTTTCTCTCTCAGGTTCTCATGGGCTCATACCTGGGCCATTCTCAAAGCCTCTGAGTCTAACCCTCCTCCCTACTCCTTCCCTTCCTTCTGAAGTCAATTGCTATGTAACAAATCACCCCAAACTAGCTTTTTCTGACAATGACCTCCCCATCCCCTTAAACCCACAGTTTCCCCACCTGCATCTATCCTCTGTCTGGATAAGATCTGAGGTCAAACCGGAATAAGGGCATCTAAAGAAAAATATTTGTCTGGCCAGGAGTCCCCCGTCTTAAACCTGAATTCTCTCCTTCTTGGTTAACTGAAATTTACAATTGCCTTTCCCACTCGGAGCCAAATGTGGCCCAAGAATACCTGGGGGCATGTTCTCATAGCCCCTTTAAGGCTAACGTAAGTGTAAGGACTTATGAGTACTGGAAAGCTGGCCAACTTCACTTTAGGGAATGGTGGCAAACCAGGTATGGACCAAGCCTGTTGTGTTTGGGAAATGGGTTATGAGCTGGGCTTCTCCCCATTCTCTGGAATAGGACACTTACTGCCAGCTGTAGGATTCCTGTGCAATCAGAGGTGTGAGTTTAGCATTAATTCCTCACCTTCTCAGACAGGCCCTTGGAGGGAGCACAGTATTTCATTGAGATGGCAGGTTAAACTCAGAAGGGGTTTGAATGGAGAGGCTGGGGAGTTTGGGGAGGACATTCTTTGAGTCATTAGACTTCAATGTCAGATGATCTTGAGTTTAAATACCTGCTTTGCCCCGTTAAGCCTCAACTAAAGTCAGTTCATGCAGCAAAGGATGGTTTATAGTCTCCTAGCTGGGTGTGTGGTGAGAACAAGGGATGTCCTTCAGAATGCCCACACCGTAATTACTTTCATTTTGTGAGAAGTGTGCTTACATTGTAGTCCAGTTTGCAAAACTAGGCTAACTAATGGGTCAATAATGATACAACTTTGAAGAGCACTTGAAGATGTCAAAATGAGAACAGCAATTAGAAGACCTTTTGTGAGCAAATTATTTCCTTTTGAACATGGTTTTATGTCATGGAAGTGTCTGTGTGCATAAATCATTTATATTTACTATATTTTATCATTTCTAAGATGTAGACATTTTTCACATTTTAGCATTTGAAATCAGACATTTTATAATTTGCTCAAGAGTAGATGACCCTGGTTGTTCTTACTGATAAGTAAAGTGAAGTCGCTCAGTCGTGTCCAACTCTTTGCGACCCCGTGAACTGTAGCCCACCAGGTCCTCCGTCCATGGGATTCTCCAGGCAAGAATACTGGAGTGGGTTGCCATTTCCTTCTCCAGGGGATCTTCCCGACCCAGGGATCGAACCCAGGTCTCCCACATTGCAGGCAGACTCTTTAACCTTTGAGACACCAGGGAAGCCCTCTTATTGATAAGGCTTCACGTAAGTAATGGCATTGTTGTAGGTTAAGTTTAAACACTATTTTAAATGTCTTTTAAAACATTGTACTACAATTTGGCATCAAAATAAAAGGTTGTTCTGTGCATGGAAGGACACAGAAACAGCAGTAAAACATAGAGGTATCATCAGTGAAGCAAATATTCATTGTTGGAGAAATGATTGCAATTCCATATTTTCTCAGCAGACAATAGTCAAATAGTTAAAGTCATCCTGAAATCTCTGCCCTCATACATTACTCTAAGCAAGCCTAAGCTGTTATTTTTTTCTGTACTTGGCAATTAGTATACAAAAAAGGCAAGGGAAGAATACAGGAATGCAGGGTTTTTTCTTTTCTGTTCTGAGTGGAATAACTTTGCAGAAAGACATGTCCCTTCCATTAGGTATGAGGTTGGGGCTGGTTGAATGCCCTTTTGCATCATGAAGACACTGGGCTCTCACAAAGGATCCATATGGGAATACGTCCTTCCTAGGCAGGAATGCACAGGTCAAATAATCATGGTGCCCACCTCATCACATATTTGTGTATGCACACATGGGGCCACACAAACACATACACACACTCTATCTTTTCTTTTCTTTCTCTTTCCCATCCTCTGCTGTCCCGACTCAAAGGACATGAGTTTGAGTGAACTCTGGGAGTTGGTGATGGACAGGGAGGCCTGGCGTGCTGTGATTCATGGGGTCGCAAAGAGTTGGACACGACTGAGTGACTCAACTGAACTGAACTGAACTGTGTTGATGAGAAAGTATACTCATACTTCAGAATCAGGGGAAAGGGAATGCAATTGTGAATGGATTTAAGAAAAGTGTTTGATAAAAACACAATCCTTAGTATAGAACAAAGAGATAGAAAATGTGTATAAATTCACATTTTAGGAGGTTTATGTAATAACTCCCGTCGGTATATAGTACACATGTCATAATACTAGTGTAATCTATTTAAAAATGTGGTTCTAAAAAGCTGTCCTAGGTTTTGGGGAAAGCAAGTTTGGGAACATTTTCTGGTGTGTCTTCCTACTGAAATGGTCTGATTATTTCTACCTGCCCTTTAGGGAATAGGCTTGGAGAGACTGAGGCCATGTAGCCAACAAATGGCAAAACGGGGATCAGGGAACTGGGGGGTGGGGGAGGCTGAGTGTAAAAGTAGAAGCTTTAACGCAAGCTAAACTTGCTTTTGAATCACAGGAATATCAGCTAAAATTTCCTTTCTCTTAAGTGGAATAACACTGAATAAAGGCAGGAGAGAAAGAATCCCAAATGCTAGACTTTCTGAGAACTGAAACCTCAGGCACATAATAGAAGATAATTACAGATGCCCCTTCCCTCCCTGAATGTCATCATCATACGCCTAAGTCTTCCAGGTCAAGACCAAGAATGGCGACATTTTGTTCATCAACACTTCTGCTCCTCTGAGCTATTTTCTTCTCTGTGAAGGTCAAGTTTCTCCATGCTCTGAATAAATCACAAGCTGGCATCCTTATTTTCCTGTGAATGGAGCAGGCAGCCCAATAGCCTTTCCTCCTGCTGCAGAAGCAAGACAGCACAGGCGGAGGCAGGGCCCTTGCCTTTCTAGCAAAGTTGAAGAGTCTCCTGTTCCCCCAGATGACTGAGAGCCAAGGAGGTTCACAGCAGAGAAGATGAGTTCTGTGACTCACCGGGAGGTAGCAAGTATAGAGACTCTTTTCCTTTAGGCAACAGCCTTTCTGGTTGGGATGCTAGCAATTTCTCTTCCTCCTTCTAGGGGACTGTGACAGCTTCCCATAATGCCATCTCCTCTCCTATTCTGCTGGCAGAGCTCCTCTTCACTGTGGGAAACCAACCCATGTGGTTTGGGTGGGTCTATAATACCCCTCCTCACCTATCCCCTCATGGCTTGGCAGTAGGTATGGCCATTCTCTTGGCTGCAGTGACTGGTCCCTAAATCAGCACTTAACCCAAGCAGAGTCAATCAGAGTTCCTCTATGAGACTCGATTGAGGACTTCCCTGGTGGTCCAGTGGTTAAGACTTCACCTTCCAATATATGGGGTCAAGTTCGGTCCCTGATCTGGGAGCTAAAATCCCACATGCCTCATGGTCAGGAAAAAACAAAACATAAAACAGAATCAATATTGTAACAAACTCAATAAAGATTTTTTAAATGACCCACATCAAAAAAAGTCTTACAAAAAATAGATATATTACTATTGAGGGAGTTGGCCTATTTTTATCTAGGATACAGTAGGATTAGTAGGGGCCTTTGTAATCAAGAGCCATGGGTGGTCACAAAAATGCAAGAGTTTGATTGAGAATTCAGCCTGTACAGAGGACTGAGGGCAAGAGAGCTGGGAAAGAGAGAGACAGAGGTAGGAAGAAGCCTTTTAACACCTATACCCCTCTGTGCCTGAGAAGACCTACATCTGGATTTCCTAGTATAATAGTCAATACATTCCAGTTCTGTGTCATTTTGTTTGAGCCAGGCTTCTGTCACATTCAACTCAATCTGAAGCTTGGCTTCTATCAACTCTGTCCCACCTTGTGAATGGAGAAAGAAACATTTTTTTTCCCCTTGGGGAAGGAAGGGTATTTGTGATTAGAATCACAGACTCACACCACTCCTAGAAAAAGGCAGCTAAGATATAGGTACATGTCTTCATCATCAATCCCCTCTGCCTCTGCCTTGGAGTGAAAGGCAATTGGAGCCTTTACTCTGGAAGGCTCTGGAGGTGTTCTAAGACGCTCAGTGTTCTCATGTTCGCTCTTCACTGCTCCCTCATGAAGGGAATGGAATAAGGGACTGATGGGGACTGATGTGGAAAAAGCCCTAGATTCTCTTCCCCATAACACCTCTGGGGCTGCTGCTGGGAAGGAGACACTGGGTGGACCCCGGTACACCTCAACAAACACACTCAGAAAGAGAGAGGTTTAGTCACGGCCTTGAGGAGATCTTGGTGGGGGTGGTGGTCCATGTACATGAAGTTGAATGTCCTCCTCAGAATATTCATCTATGAAATGTCCCCTGTACTGCCTCTCCAATGTCACAGAGTCACCCACAACCAGCAGAACTACAAGTGTAGTGTTCTCTGACAAGAACAAATCGCGACTGACTTAATTTCTCTGCGCTTCTTTGATAGTGAAGTGGTTACATGATTACAGAGAGCCGAGACCATCTTATGAAGTGGAGCTCGGTTAGGTTACTGCTGTGGTTTCCAGCTCTGGGGGCTGGGGAGACAAGCTATAGACTGCGGGGTCTCAGTCATGAGGCCAACTGAGCAAACCAAAGCTTTTAAATTAGGCTGGATCTGAAAGAAGTTCAGGTAGCTAAGAACTTATTAAATAACTTTATTGAGGTATAACTAAAGTACAATAGATAACACAGAGAGTGTACCATTTGGTCACTGTTGACATGTGTCCCTGGTGGCTCAGAGGTTAACGCATCTGCCTCCAATGCGGGAGACCCGGGTTCGATCCCTGGGTCGGGAAGATCCCCTGGAGAAGGAAATGGTAACCCACTCCAGTATTCTTGAAAGGAGAATCCCATGGATGGAGAAGCCTGGTAGGCTACAGTCCACGGGGTCGCAAAGAGTCGGACACGACTGGGCGACTGAACAGAACAGAACAGACATGTGTTTACACCCTTGAAGCCATCATGACAATCAAGATAACAAATATTTCTATCCCTCCCTGCAGCCAGAGTTTCCTGATATCTCTTCCCAGCTTCCCTCCCAATCCCCAGGAAACCAGTGATCTCTTCTTGTCACTATAGATTTGTTTCCATTTTCTAGACTTGCTGTTAACAATAAGAGTGGCCAAGTAGAGCCAAGGGTATTGAGTAGGTGGAGAAGAGAATGGTGTTGGGGGAAGGGTGTGGGATGGCCAAGGTAAAAAAGTTTATGATCCTGGTAACTAAGTTTATACTGAAGCATGCTGCTAAGTCGCTTCAGTCGTGTCCGACTCTGTGCAACCCCAGAGACGGCAGCCCACCAGGCTTCTCTGTCCCTGGGATTCTCCAGGCAAGAACACTGGAGTGGGTTGCCATTTCCTTCTCCAAATGCTAATATCTCAAAACAATGGAGCAAACTAGCAGAAATGGCTAACTAGCTCTGGGGGCAATTATCATGATCACTGATTTATTTATTTGAAATTTTAAAATAATTTTAAAATATTTATAATTTTAACAAGTGCTATATGTTGAAAAACATCAAATGATTATTGCTATTCTTTATACTTGTGAATTCTATAGAGAACTGATGAACTAATATTTCTTAAAATCATTCCCTATAGAACTATTTTCCTTAAGATCTGATTAGAAATTCATCTGCTTCCCACAATCACCTGGGGTCAAATAATAAATGCATATGTCCGAGTTCCAGAGATACTGAATTAAGTGTCTCTTGTTGGCTTTAGAAAAAATGCATTTTAGCAAGCTTCAGCTATATCACTGATTTTTTTAAAAGATAAATTCTCATCTTTCCGAGTTGAAGTAGCCGTGGTCCCATCTAAAGGCAGAGAAATGGACTGCAGACACCCTAAATTGTCATCCAGGTCTGATTCAACCATAAAATGTTTTAGTATTTTACATAAACATACTTTGAAGAGTAGCTTATCAAGTGAATATTTAAATGTATGAGCCTAAGTTCCACTTTGAGATTATGAACAGAAAGTCTTTGTGTTAAGAAAGATCAGCAACCAGCTGATCCTCTGATGTAGACTTAGGCTGATCCTCTGATGTAAACTTAGGTCTCTTCACACACCTGTTCCCATGTGCTTACCTGGCTGCTAACTTGGGCCCAGCAACAGGGTAAGCATGATCCCCTACTATCCTGAAGTAAGCTACCTTTGGGGCATCATTTTAGGCTCAGAGAGAGTAAAAAGTCATCATTAAAAACTGATAAGATTTACACTTACAAATAAATGGTGCTCATTTCCCCCCACACATCTTCTCTCAGGCCATTAAAACTTGATGGATACAATTTTATTGTTGAACAAATATCATCTCCCCTATCTTACGACTCTTCAATATTTCAGTGCTATGGGTGATCAATATGTGCTACCTGAAAAGTCATTTTGTTTATCTTTGATAAAACCACATTGCAATTACATTAGAAATTAATGTCAAATGAATTGGAAATCAATTCATCTGGGGAGGTGGTGGGGCACTGGGGAAAGTACACTGAAATCATTTAAAGATGGGAAATCATCCTTGTCATTTTTCTTACATTGTGAACTAAATGTGTTTGCACGTTCCCTCCAGCAGATCCCTAAACAAATGCCATATTTGTTTTTTTCCTAACCTAATGTTTAGCACATAGTAAAAGCTAAATAAATGTCTATGAAATGAAGGAATGAATGAGCCAGAGTTACTACTGTTAAACATTCATATTTCTAGCTTTTTTCTCAAAAAAGGTAAAGGCCTAAAATATCTTCGAGGAATTTTTTTCCTTTAAGTTCATTATTCCCTTCAAGTTTAACTCCATGAATTGGACTATTGGATTAAAATTGTCAATATCTTTTTATCTTCCTTATATATTTTAAATATTTTTAAAAGTGAAAAAGAAGTGAAATTTTCACACTGTTTGAAGATGACATGATATTGTATATAAAAAAATCCTAAAGAAAATTCTAAGTTTTTTAATGGTTCAAAAAACTATTAGAACCCATCAATGAATTCAGTAAGTTGCAGAATACAAAATTACTATACAGAAACCTGTTGCATTTCTATATACTAACAATAAGCTATCAGAAAAAGAAATTAAGAAAACAATCGCCTTTACAAGGTGCTAATAGGAAAAGAGTGAGAGCTTGACACCTGGGATGGAAACATTTTGATGGCAAATTCAACAGTCTTGAATCCCCAAATTCCCTTGAACTTCCCTGGTTGGCAAAAGCAAACCCCTCCCTCTGCAGAGGGGGTGGTGTTCCCTCACCTGGAGATCATGTTGACTCGAATTGATGCTTCACAAAGAGATACTAATTCTCTGCCAGATCTGCCCAGCCTGAAGGAGTTGGGAAGACTGGATGACAAATGTCATCACAAATCCCTGTGAGCACCCATGACTAAGGACCAAATAGAACTCCTTTTCCCCAGTGCCTTGGTGCTGTGCAAGACCCAGGATTTGGGGGCCATCTCGAGAGTGGGGTTTCCCAGGAAGGACTGAGGTTGTTTTTCATGTAGCCCAGCAGAATCGGGACTTGAGAGAGAAATTAGAGTCATGGAATATACAGCAAGTTCTAGTTCTTGAATTCTTTATTTTGTAAGGTGAAGCTTATACTTACCACGTACCCAAGGGCATTAAACTTCCCCCTCTTGTCCCTACTCCACCCACCTTTTTTCCTTATAGATGGGCTGAGACAGGTGAGCTGATCACGATGCTCCCTCTGACTTGCACTAATTCATGGACTTCCCTGGTGGTCCAGTGGTTAAGATTCCACACTTTCACTGCAGGGGACACAGGATTGATTGTCATTAGAGAAGTTCTACATGCCACATAGTGTGGCCAAGAGAAAAAAAACAGTGAAGAAGTGTGATTTGCATCAACTCCTATGTTCTCACCCCCGCAACTCTCCCTGTCCTGAGTAGCCATGTGCTCAGCAAAGCAAGGTTGGAAGAAGAAGCCCAACATCATAGCAGAAAGAGGCTAATCCTGCCGTCCCTGAATGCCACTGAACACTTGCCAAAAGGTGACTTTGGGGACAGACAACCAGAATAACATTCTAGAGACATTTTTCTAAGTATCAGAAAATTATTTAAGTGATTCAAATAGAAATTAAGTACTTTATTCGACCGAGGCACATCAGAGAGTACTTAAAGGACAGGTGACCCTAGATTAAAACAGAGTCAGGGTTTTTATCAGACGGGGAAAACTGAACACATGGACACTTGGTTTGGGTTTAGGCAGCAGTTTTCACCTTTAATGGAAACTCATGGTTTAAAGGTCACTTTGGTTCAGATGATAAAGAATCTGCCTGTAAGGCAGGAGCCCGAGTTCAATCCCTGGACCAGGAAGATCCCCTGGAGAAGGGAATGGCTACCCACTCCAGTATTCTTACCTGGAGAATTCCATGGACAGAGGAGCCTGGTGGGTTACAGTCCATGGGGTCACAGGTCAGACACGACTGAATGACTAACATTTTCACACTTTGGGCTTCCCTGGTGGCTCAGCTGGTAAAGCATCTGTTTGCAATGCAGGACACCTGGGTTTGATCCCTGGGTTGGGAAGATCCCGTGAAGAAGGGAACGTCTACCCACTCCAGTATTCTGGCCTGGAGAATTCCATGGACTATACAGTCTGTGGGGTCTCAAAGAGTCGGACAGGACTGAGTGACTTTCACTTTCCTGGTTTTTTGCCTCTTGCTCAGGTCCTTGGTACAATCCCAACACCATCATCAGCATGGTATATTCCAAGATGCATTTTTGCAAGCCCTGTGGCTTATCTTCTAGTCAAGGATTCCAACATGAGGGAGCTCTATAGCAAAGAAATAAGAATAAGGAACAAAGTTAGAAGGCAAGAGGAAATTGGGGATCCCTATCATGCAGGCTTTAGTTCTTTTACTCAAGAATCACATATTGCACCACACATGAGAGTATGCAGGCAAGAAGAGGAAACTGGCAAATGCTCCTGACCTGCAGGGTTCGTTCGCCTCCATTCTTGGAGGTCATCCCGGCAGACCTTCCTGCAGGCTCTAACTACTGCCCCATCTACTCAGGAAATACCCCTGTCTCTCTGCTCAGACTTAGGGGCATCCTTTGTGACCATCTTTATCAGGACCAACAGACAGTGTTCACCTCTGTGAGGCCCAGGGACAAGTACAAAGATTCTGGGAGCATGCAGCCCTGCCTTGCCCAGCCTTTTCCTGACAGCCTCTTGTCACCTTCTTGGCCTCTCTTCCTGATGTGTTAGGCCACTGCTGAGCCTGCTGCATGAGCCTTGCTGACCTCTCCTGTTACTCAAGCCGTCTTCCCATTTTTCCAGGGTTTCCCCAAGGCTGGTGTTCTGGGCCATTCACTCAAGCTAGTTGGTGGGTCCCATCCGCTGTTCTGTCAAACCCTTAGGTTGCCTCTTCAACTAGCCCTGTCCCCCTTTCCTCTCTTCCTGGGTATTCTCCATCAAGGCTGTGGTGGCTCCATGTGGAAAATCCAAGTTGCCCTCTGGCAGATGTCTCCGTCAGCCTGGCCCTTGTTTCTAGGGATATTGAAAAGGTAGCCATGGAGATGCACCTGTGGGAAGCCCAAATACTAGAAATACTCCCTCCCCCTCAGGCCACGGAGGCCTTCCATCTGCTGGAAGAGGAGCCTCCACCTCCTTTTCCAAAACAGAGATCAGTCAACACTCTTCAGGCCTCCATTTAATTTGACTAGCATGTCTTTTGGAGAAGGCAATGGCAAGCCACTCCAGTACTCTTGCCTGGAAAATCCCATGGATGGAGGAGCCTGGTAGGCTACAGTCCATGGGGTCGCTATGAGTCGGACACGACTGAGTGACTTCACTTTCACTTTTCACTTTCACACATTGGAGAAGGAAATGGCAACCCACTCCAGTGTTCTTGCCTGGAGAATCCCAGGGATGGCGGAGCCTGGTCGGCTGCCGTCTATGGGGTCACACAGAGTCAGACACGACTGAAGTGACTTAGCAGCAGCAGCATGTCTTTTGGAAGAAGAGGATGATTTTTGGACTCCTTCAAGCTCAGTCTGTTTACCCTTGGTTGTTTCATGAATGGGGAAGCTTAACCCCATCCTTCCTGGATGACAGGCATGGAGGTGATGATGACTGTGGCTTTCCCCTGTTGCTTTGTCCCTTTCCTCCGTGGTCAGAGGTGTGTGAGCAGCTCCCAGTTACCATGCTGGTAAATTTTTAGAAGGCACCTCCATGTTAATCTAGAATTCTGAATATTGTTAAATAAATAAAGGGGCAAAGCTACACTATCAAGAAAAAGATTTTTTTTCAATCAAGGTTCTATAATCATGCCATAAATGTTGCTTTTCCTGACTCTTTTATTCACTTGTTTATTAGGCAGTGAGCTTTTTCTGGTTGCCTACCACATGCAACAATTGTGCCAGGCGTTAGGGATAAAAAGGTGAATGGGTATGAGATTTCACAGAAGCACATTTTTAAAGGGAACGATGGTTTCAGAATTATCGTAGTGCACGGGGAGGCTGTAGGCGAAGCAGCGGAATCCCTATGAAGACGTGGAGAAGGCTTCTAGGAAGATATGAAATGTAAGCTGAATTTTAAACACATTTGAATATACCTAGATAAAGGTGGGAAAGAGAACGTCATGGGCATTTCAGATGGAGAGAACAACCAGCACGTGCATGAAACGACTTGGCTTTCCTAATGTCATGTCTGAAGGCAAATTTGGTATTACTAAAGCCACGTAGACATTCTAGGAATCCGTGAACTAAAATGGACTGGAATGGGTGAATTTAACTCAGGTGACCATTACATCTACTACTGTGGGCAGGAATCCCTTAGAAGAAATGGAGTAGCCATCATGGTCAACAAAAGAGTCCGAAATGCAGTACTTGGATGCAATCTCAAAAACAACAGAATGATCTCTGTTCGTTTCCAAGGCAAACCGTTCAATATTACAGTAATCCAAGCCTATGCCCCAACCAGTAACGCTGAAGAAACCGAAGTTGAACTGTTCTATGAAGACCTACAAGACCTTTTAGAACTAACACCCAAAAAAGATGTCCTTTTCATCACAGGGGACTGGAATGCAAAAGTAGGAAGTCAAGAAACACCTGGAGTAACAGGCAAATTTGGCCTTGGAGCACGGAATGAAGCAGGGCAAAGGCTAATAGAGTTTTTGCCAAGAGAACACACTGGTCATAGCACACATCCTCTTCCAACAACACGAGAGAAGACTCTACACATGGACATCACCAGATGGTCAACACCAAAATCAGATTGATTATATTCTTTGCATCCAAAGATGGAGAAGCTCTATACAGATAGCAAAAACAAGACTGGGAGCTGACTGTGGCTCAGATCATGAACTCCTTATTGCCAAATTCAGACTTAAATTGAAGAAAGTGGGGGAAACCACTAGACCATTAAGATATGACCTAAATCAAATCCCTTATGATTATACAGTGGAAGTGAGAAATAGATTTAAGGGACTAGATCTGATAGATACAGTGCCTGATGAACTCTGGACGGAGGTTCGTGACATTGTACAGGAGACAGGGACCAAGACCATCCCCATGGAAAAGAAATGCAAAAAAGCAAAATGGCTGCCTGAGGAGGCCTTACAAATAGTTGTGAAGAGAAGAGAAGTGAAAAGCAAAGGAGAAAAGGAAAGGTATAAGCATCTGAATGCAGAGTTCCAAAGAATAGCAAGGAGAGATAAGAAAGCCTTCCTCAGTGATCAATGCAAAGAAATAGAGGAAAACAACAGACTAGGAAAAACAAGAGATCTCTTCAAGAAAATTAGAGATATCAAGGAAACATTTCACGCAAAGATGGGCTCAATAAAGGGCAGAAATGGGATGGACCTAATAGAAGCAGAAGATATTAAGAAGAGGTGGCAAGAATACACAGAAGAACTGTACAAAAAAGATCTTCACAACCAATATAATCACGATGGCATAATCACTCACCTAGAGCCAGACATCTTGGAATGTGAAGTCAAGTGGGCCTTAGAAAACATCACTACGAACAAAGCTAGTGGAGGTGATGGAATTCCAGTTGAGCTATTTCAAATCCTGAAAGAGGATGCTGTGAAAGTGCTGCACTCAGTATGCCAGTAAATTTGGAAAACTCATCAGTGGCCACAGAACTGGAAAAGGTCAGTCTTCATTCCAATCCCAAAGAAAAGCAATGCCAAAGAATGCTCAACTACCTCACAATTGGACTCATCTCACACGCTAGTAAAGTCATGCTCAAAATTCTCCAAGCCAGGCTTCAGCAATATGTGAACCGTGAACTCCCAGATGTTCAAGCAGGTTTTAGAAAAGGCAGAGGCACCAGAGATCAAATTGCCAACATCCGCTGGATCATGGAGAAAGCAAGAGAGTTCCAGAAAAACATCTATTTCTGCTTCATTGACTATGCCAAAGCCTTTGACTGTGTGGATCACAATAAACTGTGGAACATTCTGAAAGAGATGGGAATACCAGACCACCTGACCTGCCTCTTGAGAAACCTGTATGCAGGTCAGGAAGCAACAGTCAGAACTGTACATGGAACAACAGACTGGTTCCAAATAGGAAAAGGAGTACGTCAAGGTTGTATATTGTCACCCTGCTTATTTAACTTATATGCAGAGTACATCATGAGGAACGCTGGGCTGGAAGAAGCACCAGCTGGAATCAAGATTGCTGGGAGAAATATCAATAACCTCAGATATGCAGATGACACCACCCTTATGGCAGAAAGTGAAGAGGAACTCAAAAGCCTCTTGATGAAAGTGAAAGAGGAGAGTGAAAAGGTTGGCTTGAAGCTCAACATTCAGAAAACAAAGATCATGGCATCTGGTCCTATCACTTCATGGGAACTAGATGGGGAAACAGTGGAAACTGTGTCAGACTTTATTTTGGGGGGCTCCAAAATCACTGATATCAGCCATGAAATTAAAAGACGCTTACTCCTTGGAAGGAAAGTTATGACCAACCTAGACAGCATATTGAAAAGCAGAGACATTACTTTGCCAACAAAGGTCTATCTAGTCAAGGCTATGGTTTTTCCAGTGGTCATGTATGGATGTGAGAGATGGACTGTGAAGAAAGCTGAGCGCCGAAGAACTGATGCTTTTGAACTGTGGTGCTGGAGAAGAGTCTTGAGAATCCCTTGGATTGCAAGGAGATCCAACCAGTTCATTCTAAAGGAGATCAGTCCTGGGTGTTCATTGGAAGGACTGATGCTAAAGCTGAAACTGCAATACTTTGGCCACCTCATGCGACGAGTTGACTCACTGGAAAAGACTCTGATGCTGGGAAATGTTGGGGGCGGGAGGAGAAGGGGACGACGGAGAATGAGATGGCTGGATGGCATCACTGACTCGATGGACATGAGTTTGGGTGAACTGCGGGAGTTGGTGATGGATAGGGAGGCCTGGCTTGCTGCGGTTCCTGGGGTCGCAAAGAGTCGGACACACTGAGTGACTGAAATGAACTGAACTGAACTGAAAGCCAAAGATGCTTGTGAAAAATGGCAGGAGGTGAGGGAGGGGAATCTAGGTCATGGATGAATTTGGGGGTCAGCCCAAAGACTTCTTAAGGGAACAGCAGTTATTAAAGGCTTGCAGGCAGAAGAGTGACATGGTGAACGTTAGAAAAACCTCTCTAGTTGCAAAGAAATGAGGAGTAGTTGAAAGTGAAGGAGACGGCTCAGGAAGTAATTCCAGCCATCTGGCTACAAGGAGATGAGGAAGCCAACTGAGGCAGTGACGGTGGGGCTGAATGGAATGGGACAGATCCAAAGTGTCTAACAAGTAGAGGCTATAAAACTCAGTGATCAATTGATGTTCAGGGTGAGTGAAATAGAAGAGTCTAAAATGTTTCTGGATTCATGGAATGACTGGCTGAGTTGAAAGGTGAAAGTGAAAGTTACTCAGTCGTGTTTGACTCTTTGCGACCCCATGGACTATATAGTCCATGGAATTCTCCAGGCCAGAATACTAGAGTGTGTAGCCTTTCCTTTCTCTAGGGGATTGTCCCAACCCAGGGATCAAACACAGGTCTTCCACATTGCAACAGGATTCTTTACCAGCTGAGCTACAATG